>NC_087441.1:54336881-54646524 GCF_036321535.1 Camelus dromedarius
CACAGACCACTGCTCCTCTAAAAACTTATCTATGTGGCTGGTTTTGGAACTTTTGTGTTTTATGTCACTCTCTGGCATGCATGTGTCTTTCAGAAGTATCTCCTTTGCCTACTTCCTGATCACCAGGTCTGATTAGCATATTGCCATCAGTGTAATGAACCACCGTGATGCTCCGTGGAATAGCAAGTCAGTCAGCGTCCCTCTAGAATATAATAAGACTAAGAGCCAAGCTGGCATAGCCCTGAGGTGAAAGAGTGAGGGTGGATCACTTCTAATTTTCTTTATTCCCTGGTGTAGGAAATAAATATTTGCTAAGTCAATGCCTGCATTAAAAGTGCCAAGAGCTGTTATGATTTGCTCTGGTGATGATACCACATTGAGAAGAGCAGCTGCAATTGGTGTCACAACCTGGTTAATTTTATGATAACACATAGGTATTCCTGAACATATATCTGACTTTTGTACCAGCTAAATAGGGAAGTAAAATGAGGATATGATAGGAATCATTACCTCTGCATCTTTCATGTGTTTGATGGTGGCACTAATCTATGTGATCCCTAGGAATACAGTATTGCTTTCAATGATGGGAGGTGGGGGGCAAGGTAAAGGGGGCTTCTTACCATAATGGTGCTTACACTGTGGATTACAGAACCCCCAGTTCTGTTCTGGGGGTGCAGATAACCCCAGTTTTGGAGGGAAATGACCACAAAATGGGTCTGCAGTCCCTGTGATTCAACTATGAGATAGACTCAGGCCTAGACTCCATCTATCCCCTTACCTCCACAAGCTCCTCTGACTGCCTGACCCTGGTGGCATTTTGGGTCTCTGGGGTGAGCATCCGTTTAGAGTGCTATCTGATAACCTCTGAATGTCTGAGTATTTCTCTTTCTCCAGTACACAGTCATCCTGGTACATGGCCGCATGTCCCTCTGGGGAAGACTTCGAGGAAGAGTTTTAGTAAACATTCATGGCCATATGCAAAGTCTTCCTCTAATCAAGAGACTCTGGGTTCAAGAGCTGGCTTAAGTTTCAGAACCAGATAAGTGATCCTTTATCCCCACTACAGTGACTCACATCAGGTTTCTGTCACAGGACCTAGAATTTTTCCGTTTTTACATGTCGAGCAGTATTTTAATGGCTGCCCATCTATTTTATTCCTAGGGTTTTGTACTCAATTAGCTACCACCAGAGATCATTTTAGGTTAAGAGACTTTGATTACTTCTCCACCCCATGGCTTATTATGGTAATTGCACGCAGCAAGTTTCTAATAACAGTGCTACCTGGTTTCTATCCATCTGGAAATAAAACCAGGGAGCCTGATTTTATGATGGCATGTGCCACTATCATCTCTAGCCTATGGAGAACAGCTTCCGTAAAGCTTTTTGAGGATGTTGGTCTTCCCCACACCAATGCATTTCTTAATACCTTGGTGAAGGAGATGTCCTCTGGCCCTACCAAGAGATGTGGCTGGAGGTGGCTGAGCAGATTGCACATGGCAGTGTTATTCCAATACTCTCTCCCTGAGTCTTTATACTCCTTCCTCTGTTCTGTGCCAGAGTCTGGCGTCTTATCCTTGTTGTTGGGAGGCCACTAATGAGCTCATATTTTAAATTTTATCCATCATTTCCTAGGTGTTTTATATTTGGAATTATTTTCTGGTTATATAGTTTGTTTATATTAGTTAGAATCCTGTCTACATTTATTCATTATTTCTTATTTCTCTTGACTACAAGGACCTCATTGTACTTTAATTATGTGTTAAATATTCCTTACCATATTATTAATATTGTTTTAAAGTTTTGGAGTGTAGCCTTCTATTATCAACTCACAAATAATTTTTAATCTTGGTTTCTTTCATGTTTTCATAAATGTCTTTGATTCTGCTCTGCATTTTAGTGAGTTTCTTAATACTGCCTTCCTACTTATTAATTCTCAATTTGACTGTTTATCCCATACATTGGAATTTCTCATTCCAATTGCTATATTTTATATTTCCAACATCTTAATTTTAAAATTTAAATGTCTCTATGTTGTTTCTGTTTCCTTATCATTCTTTTTCTTTTCTTTTAAAGTGATACCTTTGTTTATCTCATTGGATACTTAAAATATATTTATTTTAAATTTTTGTTGGATTTTTAAAATGAGATATGGAGTGAATTCCTGTATCAGTTATTGATTTTGTTGGTTGACTATCCTAGCACTGGAATTTCTATTAGTCTTTTATTCTTATGTAACAAATCACTACAGACTTAGCAGCTTAAAACATCATTTATTTATAATCTCACACTTACACTTTCCATGTTTCAGAAGCCCAGGCACAACTTAGGAGAGAGCCTATGATCGGGGTACCAGATGAAGGCTCCTCTGAGGCTTAGAATCTTTTTTCAAGCTCAAGCAGTTGTTGGCTTAATTTATTTCCTTGCAGCTGTAGAACACATGGTGGCTTGCTTCTTAAAGGCCAACAGGAGAAAGCACCTCTGACTTTGCTTTAAAGAGCTCACATAATTATGTCAGGCCTATCTAGGATAATCTTGCTTTTGAGTGTCTCAAAATCAACTAATTAGGGACCTTAACTACATCTAAAAAATCCTTCCACCTTTGTCATATAATATAACCTAGTCACTAGAGTGACACTCATCATATTCTCAGGTTCTTCTGTCAGTCAAAGGGAGGGAATTACATGAGGTGTATACATCAGGAGATGGGAATCTTCAGGGTCATCTTAGAATTCTGCCCTTCTCACATATTTTAAAGACAACTTTTAAGGGGTGGATAAACTCATTTTCAGTGGGAGATTTTATCTCTTACTTGCTTTTTTTATCCGTCTTTGAGGAGTGGTTTTGCTGCTGCTCCCACTGATCCTATTTAACCCTAACCCAGAACCAGGTCTTATAGGTTTTTTTTGTTTTTTGTTTTTGTTTGTTTTTGTTTTTTTTAATGCTAGTTTCCTGAGATGATGTTGGGGATCCTGAATACAGTCAGAATGGTGGGGGAGAGGAAGATTGTTGGCCTTAGGTACTTATCAAGAGGCTCTTCTATGTCCTCTGCATCCCTAATTTGGACTATAATTCTAGGCAGCATTTTACAAGAGTTTTTTGTTTGTTTTATGTTTTTATTACTTATTAACTTTTAAGCTTTCTTTAGGACTTGGTGCAGCCAAAACCTAGACTCTGGTTTCAGAAAGTGAGGCTGGCACTGGTTTTATCTGGCACTCTTACAGTTTCCTTTATTCCCACCTTCAGCTTCTGGACCAAAGCCCAACCATTCTGTGAATTCACTTCCCACTGATCATTTTTCTTATCTGTCCATTTCTAGTACATCATGATATTTAACTGTTAAGTGTTTGATTTTCCCATTTTTTATTGGTCTTCAGTCATTTAAATATCAGAGACAGTTTTCAAAGTATGAACTCATTATGCCATTTTCATCCAGAAGTCCTTCTGTGTATGTGTGTGTGTTTCCTTATAAAATATATTTAGTTTGTCATTGTTTTTGGTCTCAAGCATTTTTGTGATTTAATGAGAAAATTTAACCCATTACATTTATCACTTTATAAACAGATTTGGTCTTTGTGTTGTGTTGGCCACGGCTCAGAGTCCTGTTAGTGGCCATGCAATGTGAAATGGCTACTGGAGATCTCATTCATGAATAGAGGTCTGGTGAATGGGTTCCATCCCTCTGGACTATTGTGTTAATTTTGCTCCTTAAGAATATTTGAACATAAAAAAATTTGTCACAGTCTCTGTTACTAGAAGAAAGTTAATTTGTTTAAAAACAGAACACTGTAAAATGTTGACGTAAGAGTTAGTGTAAACTAAGTCTTGATCTTCCTCAGAAGAAGTGCCAGTGCTGCTAGCTGCTCTTTCCTGCAGAGCCTTTTGGTGTATGCAAGGCAGCGGCTTATTTTAGCTGTTTTGTCTAATTGCTACCCAGGGCTCCAACTGCCTACTTCTTGAAGGCAACTTTACTTGGTAAGTAAAGAGATTTTTTTTAAAAATAAATGTTTAATTGGGAATAGTCTTAGATTTATAGAAAAGTTGAACACAAAGATAATGTAGAGAGTTCCTGTATACCCAAAATCCAGTTTCTCCTAAATCTTATACCTTTTATTACCATGGTACATCCAAACACAAATGCTGCTTTACTTTAATTGAATTTTAGACTTCATTCAGATTCCATCGACTTTTCTATTAAATGTCCTTTTTGTCTTTCAGGATCCAATCCAGAATACCAAATATTACATCATGATGAATAGATTTTAAAATCTAACATAGATTCAAAAGGTTTGATTTGACAACTCTAGTGCAAACTGTAGCTGTGCCTAGGACACATAAGTTGGAAGGTGTGATTCATAGGGACTACTGACGTTGCCTTCTGTGGAGAGGCTTACTATCAGGGCGATAGACAGCATCTTATATAAGGAAGCATTTCATTTCCTCTTGGTTGTCCTGATATTATGGAGTGCATTGAAAGTGGAGAAAACAAAGATACCAAGGCACTGGCATCATGTTTAGTGGTGCCTTCCGAGGATAAAGATTTGTCACTAACACAGAAAAGAAGTATCAGGAATTTAGCACAGGTCAAGCTGACCCAAAGGAGAGGCTCAAGATGGACAGCACACCATTTAACACCCCAGAGAGCTGGACTCTCTAAGCCGGTTTCCCTGGTTACTGGAAGACTCCCTACTCTGTGTAGTTGAATAACAAATTGTTGAACATTTGAATAAGTGGTCAGAGAATGTGCTATGTGGAAGTACTGGGGGTGCATAGTTACTAAGAAACCAACCTCTCTTCAGAGGCCTATAGGTAAATGAAAAAATATATTCTTCACAGAGATACAGTCTGGTTCATCAGGAAAATCTCCCCTTTGTGTAATTTTGAGATTTTTTTTTTTTTTTTTTTGCCCTTTCTAGTAGCTAGGAGGCATGGAACTTTTCAATATTAAAGGCCCTTACTCTTAGCTGACCAAGTGCTCACAGGATTCAGAGGAATGCATAAAATAGCCTGTTAGTCTTGAGATAGACACTCCAGCCCACACAGAATCCAGTAGAATTTAGGGGCGGCTTTCTCTGTTCCTATTCATCTCATGCATCCCACTTTTCAGGTTCAAGTTTTGAGCTGCCTTAAGCGGCTTCCCCTTTCACGGTTATTAGGAGATGCAAAACCTCTGTTCTTCTGATCTCTGCTTTCTCTTCACACCTCCCAGCTACCACTGGCCCGTTTTCTCCTCAGCCTCAGGGGAATTATTATGCAGTCCAATCTGTTTCTATTTTAGATAGGGTTGGGATTGTGTGTAGCCGGTGGGTGGCTGCATTTTGGATTCTGTGGGAGGGGAAGCGGCAAAGCAATGAGACTTATTACTCAGACACATTACAGTGCATATGTCCTGTGCACGGTTGTGCTAAGAGGACCCTATTTAGATGCAATACCAAATGTTGACTTTTCTCCTCGTTGCTTAGATATGTAACAAGAAGCAGGAAAGGAATTGGCATTTTCTAGAAATCAGGAGTGGAAGGTGGGGGAAGTGGGAGGAGGATCAGGAAGAGACTTCGTTCTGCTTTACTTGTTTTAGCTTTTGCGTTCTTCAGACTTGCCAGTTTCTTTCTTTTTCTTTCTTGGATTCCTATTTGGACTCAGTGTGTTGGCTTGTTTTCTTCCTCTGGGCAGTTGGGAAGTCTACATTTTATTTTTATTGTACTATTGGTTATTTTTTACTTTTTATACCACATTTAAAGCTCTTTCTCTCTATCAATCAGTGTCAAAAATGAGAGAATGTCCATTGCAGAGCTGAAATGCATACCTAAGCAGTTTCATTCCAGCACTGCTGTTCTTAATTATTAAGGTCTTAAACCTATACAATGATGTTTCAGTCATCTTATCCTTTAGCCTTTATTTTTAGCATTATTCCTAGCTTCTTTAACAGAAATTATTGAGAGCAAGGTTTCTTGAACTTAGATTACATACTCCTGAAGTGTTCCCTTATACATTTATTTTAGTCAGTGAAGGATGGTTTCTTTTACTGGAATGATGTTTATCTGAAGACTTGGGAAAGTATTGTTGGATCTTTGTTGCCATATGTATTTACAAGGGAATCAGCAGGATTCCAGGTCTGTATGTATTTATCTTTTGTATGCAGTGTATGTGTGTGTGTGTGTGAGACAGAGACTACCTAGAAGGAAGAAAATATGCAGAGTATATGGAAAACTTTGCACTTTATGTATTCCAGGAAACAAGTGGTATAGGGTTTCTATGTGGATGAAGGAAGGGGTGGTCTGCCATAGTGTTGAAAACATATGCTACTGTCATTCAGCCCCATGGTTTTTCCAAGGCTGTCAGACAGAGGAGGAGGGGTGTGTTAGTTTCCTAAGTCTGTGGGAGTCCATATAACTTTTTTAAAAATAAAATTTACCGCTTTATAAAACATTGCTTCTTTTCCCAACTTTAATTAATTACCAACCAACTGAAACTTATCAGTTGAATCAACTGAAATTTGTGCTGAAATTGTGCTTTATTCAGTGTTTGTTTATAAACATATGATTTTTCTTCTTTCCATTTCCAGCCAAAGTGAAGTCCCTTTTCACAAATGTCTTCAATTGTTATCTTTTATTATTTTGCTTGTCCTCCTTTATCTTACTTAAATGTCCTCATGTACCTTTTAAAATAAAAAATATATATATATTATCTTTGTTTGGAACTAGGATCTGTGATGCACAATCATGACTAGAAAGTACAAAGCATGATAAGGAAATTGAGAACAATATGAAATCATCATAGATTGTGGTAGATGAAGGCATTATCCCTAAGCTTCCCACACTGAACTTGACAACAAAGAAGATGATAGCTCTCCTCAACCACAACCACTAAATTGATGCCAAGCAGTAGTTATCAGTCGAAAGAAGCTTTCGATGCACTTCGATGCCAATTTAAAAGTATAGGCTTTTATTATTGTAGAGATGCAAATGAACCTAAAGTTTAGTGTCTTTTATGTAAGAAAACAATGAGTGATAACTTCATGAAATAATCATTCTTTCCACACCATTTACAAAAAACTGCATTTTCTCTCTTTGTGCATGTAAGGTTTTTCTTTTTTTCCAAACACCAAGTTCAGGATTTCATCAGAATACATCTAAATATACATTTTTCTCATTAATTATTCCTAAAACTCTGAACTTTTTAATCTTTGATTTGCAAACTCAGGTTTTTTTTTTTTCCAGTGAATAAAAATCTTTCCTTGATTAGCTTTTAGCTTTTTAATTGTTTCTTCTCTTCTGTTCATCTTATCTTGAAATTCCTATCATGTATAGGTTGAGTATTTTATATTTGTCTTCTAGGAATCATCATTTGTATCTCTTAAACTTCTCTTCCTCTTTAGGTGATGTTCCTAACTTTCTGTCTCCTATTTAACATATTTGGATCTTCCTAGACAACAGTTTCTGCTATTTTGGGGTTCAAAAACAAGTTTTTTCTTTATTTCTTTTAGCAATACGCTATTTGATAGAGTTCTGCTTCCAGAAATGGTGATCTAGCTTCTTTGGACAACTGAAGAACAAGTAAACAGGGTTGTAAAACAAGCAAAAGTGTTTTGTAGAAATATGAAACAAAAAAATCTGGTTGAAGGCATTACTTCAAAGGACAACAATGAGCTGACAATTGGCTTTGCAGAAGACAAGGGAATTATATCTTCAGAGTGCTGCAAGAAAATAATTACCAGCACAGAATTCTATACCCAATGGAAATATTCTTCAGAAGGAAAGACAAAGATATTTTAATATAAACAAAAAGTGAAAATTAATCAGCAATAAACCTATACAGTACAGGAAATTCTAAAGGGAGTTTATCAGGCAAAAAGTAATGATGATAGATGAAATTTTGGAGGGGAAGAAGGAAGGAGTGTATCAGAAAGGAGAAATTTCAGGTAAATGTAAATTATCTTTTAAACAACGATGATAGTCTTATGAGGCCTTAATATACATTCAGAAATACACACACACACACACACACACACACAAACATAAAAATGTTCACTCTCTGAGAAATGGTTAAAAAGAGATAAAACACGTAACTAAGTCTTTAATAAATCAAGTAGTCAGACTGTGATCACGGGTAACAGTTCACTAGTTCAATGAGGATGAAAGAAAATATATAAACTACACATAGGAGAAGAAAATGATTTAGAAATATTTAGTTGATCCAAAAGAAGATAAAAGAGAAAGACAAGTACAGAACAAATAGAATAGAGATATTAAGATGGTAGCTATGAACAACTACATGTCAGTAATGGTATTAAATCCAAATGTAACAAATACTTTAATAAAAGCAAAGACTACAAAACTGGATTAGGAAATAAATACACTATATTCTGCTTTTAAGGGACATTTAAAAAACACAAACATACAGGATGGTTGAAAGTAAAACTGTGGAAGAAAATACACAGTACAGTTTCTAAATAAAAGGAATCTGTTATAGTTATACCAGTATCTTCCGTAAGTAGAATATGACTAGATTTTATTCTTTTATGAGCAGCAGCTCCACTCATGGCCAGACTGTCAATGAGTGACCAGTTTCAATATCTCCTTTTAGGTTCTGCTTCCAAGGACCACTCCTGAGACCATCTGTCTTAGGTTGAGTCCCTGGGAAGGAGAATGGGGTGCAGAGGGTTTGGGGACATGCTCTTGGGCACAGCAGTAAGGGAATGTAGGAGCAGGACTGTACAGAGAGTGAAATTGAACTCAGATGGCGTCACAGCGGAGGTCTCAGCCAATCCCATGAGGATCTCTGAAACTGGGATGGTGTCCCAAACTGAGGCAGTGCCCCTGGCCTTTGAAGCCCCGTATCTACCAGTGTAGGATCCAGGCTCTCTTTGAGAGAGTAGTGTGCTGTTGGGCCACACAGCTGTCTTTACTGGAGGAAAATTTTGGCGGCAGGACTCAGCTGTGAGTTATCTGGGTGACCCAAGGCCAAGTTGGTTTCTTGGTTGGTACTTGAGTTTCCTTATCCATAAGTAACTATGATATTTCTCTCATAGGAGTGATATAAGAAATACATGAGATAGTAAAAGCAATGCTAGACAAATGATAAGGAGCCATCCAACATGAGGTATCTTTTAATAGGTCAGGTGGCTTTGGCTTTGTCAATTTGGAAGGAAATTTAGACATGCCATCTCTCTGTTTATTTTGGCTATAGGTTCTGGGAGGAATTCCTGCTGTTTTAATTTTTGGTTATTACAGATTGGCAGTGAGTGCAACTCCTGGGGAACCCTCATCACCCTGGCTCCCTGTCAGCTGGGTCTCTCTGCTCCGATGCTTGTTCTCAGTCCTCTAAGTCAGTGGTTGTTATGGGTGGTTTTTAAGGTCTATTTCATTTAATTCCTAGGTAAATAAAGCTTTCTACATCTTTCTTTTCTCTTTCTATCAGAAATTCCAATAAATATTGATAAATGGAGAACATCCCCCAGAATTTCTCCCATGTTTATACATTTAGCTTGTTCCATAGTAATATGGGAAAGGGGATTTAATTTCTGTGATGGCCTCTTACCTCTGGGTGTCCTGGAAGGTGACTATGGAACACACAGGGTCAAGAGGGTACAAAGAAGAAAAGACAGCTGCTTCTGACCTCTAGGAGCTTACAATAGTTGCCTCCTGAAATGATCCTTTACATAATTCTACCTGTAGAAGGGAGATTATTAATATTTGACAAATACTAATAGACTAGCATTTCTATGTCAGGAACTGGGCTTGGAGTAGGAGATACACGTGACAATCTACATTCTGCATTCTATCCCCTTCACCATTTAGATCTACTCCTGTTCCTTTAAGTTTCACTGTGTCCTGCCAGAGCTTCTTCAAGGTGGTGGACACTCAGAACTTCTGTCAGCAACGATTTACAATGGGAAGGCTGGTAGGATAAGCTACACTCTCTGGGGCTGCAGCTGATGCTGAGGCCACAAGTGATACTCATCATCCTTTTCATTTACCCCCCATTCTGTATATTCCTCACTCTCGGCCAGCATTTCTGTTGATCTACTCTGCTTGGCCAGTGAGGTAACTCAGATCTTTACTTCCGAGGGACCTGACATCCTGGTTTCTGCACCCTTGTTGGGGCAGTGGTTGCTCCAGTTGCCTCCTAAGTGTTGTCCCGCATGTGGAAGTATGCAGAGGTAGGCCAATGAATCTGCCAAGTCCCAGACATTCTGCCCGTGTGTCACAGCAACTCTGTCTTCTCAAGATAATCAAGCTTAATTACTCCTGGGATAGTATGTACACATATAGAAATTATTATTATTATTATTATTATTATTATTTTGCCTTCTGGCATGAGGAACTCAACAATTGCCAGGTGTAAAACATTTATTTAGATTTAGTGGACACCTTACTGTGCCCCTGGTAGAGGTAACCCCTTCTCCACTGCCAGGAACCATAATCTCTAGACAAGCAAAGCCAAAAATTGTGGGACCAGAAGTGACATTTAGGTAAGCCACTACTGTTTCTACCCTTTGGTTCCCAGACCTCACTAGCAGGGACATAACACTATAAACTAGCCATTGGTTTGATGTATATCAAACCTGAACTTTGCAGGACAGTGCTGCACGTGTAAAAGCTGGAATCTCAGTGTGTCATTACAGCATGAAATCAAGAAGTCAACTTTTGAGTAATAAGATGCGTGTATATGAACCAGAGGGTGTGTGTGTGTGTGCTCCTTATTGCACCACCTTTCCTGTGGGTCCCTTGGCCTGTGGTGGCGTTAGGAGGGGTGCCATGATGATAAATTGGACACCCTGTAAGCGCTCACACAGTGCTGCTATCAAGAGCCTGCACACAGGGACAAACCTGTACCCAGGATAGGTACTGATTCGGTAAAAGAAAGAATTGCTGCCCTTCTGGAGTAGAAAAGATTTGAAATAACCAATTTTCTATCACAGTGGCTGGTTGGTCTCCTAGGAGGGTGCTGTCATACTGAAGACTTGGTGTCAGGCTCTACGGCTGACCAGCTGGATTCACAGCCGTGGCAGCAGCCAGGTCAGCAGAGGTGAGAGGGAACCTGGGCTTTTAGACCCACGTGCAGGCTCTGGTACAGACTGAAACATGGTTTGACTGGCCTTTCTAGGCTGAGAAGGGCAACAGGAACTTCCTTTTAACAGCACAAGCTCAGATTGAATTCTTCTGGCCATTCCTCTGTAATTGAATATTAATCCTAGAACTGCACTCACATTCATACTCCCGGCGTTTATTTGAAGTGGATACATTTCAACCTGGGGTATATTGCTTGCTCTGTGTTTTCTATTTTTAGGTGCCCTATTTTCAGTCTGCATTTGTCTCATGAATTGTTCATTGTAAAATCCAAGAGGGCAAACGTTTTTTTCTTGGTAATTCCCTCTGAATAACATTTATTAAATATATTATAACAGCAATATGTCAGTAGCTATTGTTACTGAACAGTGGCAGGTGATATTCTTGAAATATAAGTTTCATAAGGGCAGTGATTTTTTTTTTTTTTTGCTGTGTTTATAATATAGTCCAAAACCTAGAGCAGTATCCAGCACATAGTACATGTCAAGAAACATTTATTGGCTAAATAGATTTTCCATAATACTTCTGTAGAGTATTATTATTCTTATCTTACTGTTGTAAAAGTTAAAGCTTGAAGCGTTTAAGTGACTTTCGAAAAGTAACACATCCAGTGAGTGACGGAGGGAACATTTGAACCTAATTCAATCTGACTTCAGAAGTCTCACTTTTCCCACCTCTCAACGGGGATTACAGGGTGACCCTGACTGTCAGACAATTCACCTGTGTTTCCCAATATATGGAAAACCCAATGAGGGCAGGACACATCAGATTTTGTAGCTCCAGAAGTTAGGAAGTGGCTTGACATAAAATAAGCCTTCCATAAATATTTGTTGAATAAATGGCTCTGATTTCCTCAAATAACTAAGGTGAATTTGCTGCCATGGTGGGTCTGACTGATTAATTTCGCTGTGTCTATTTAGTGATCATGACAGTGTTCTTTGTGTGTAATTATTTTGCCCAAGTTTTTGGTCCCTTCACACTGGTTTAAAGATGTAGTCTCAGACACAATGAATGGGAGGCTTATTTACCTACTGATCTTGGAAATGGGAAGGTATGGGGAGAAGAAGAGATAGGTTCACAGTCTTCTCCCAACATTATAGAACCATAGAAAAAATTCCTAAAAGCTTTGACACAAGTATAACCTATAATCCTTGGTTAAAAAATTATCACTAATCAGGTATTATTCTAGATTAACTTTTCTTTTCATGGTACTCATATGATCCCCAATGACTGGAGTTTTATCCCCTATAAATTAATTCACATGGAATTGGATTCACTGTAGAACTTAGAAATGGGAACAGAAAATTTCTCCTTGAACTTGGATTAAGTGACTAGACATTTCTAAACTAGCATATTCAGAGCAGAGAATCTTCTATGCTTGTATTTATTTTCTGTAGATCCTAAATCATTTGAGATTTTTTATTGTAATGTGGGAATTAGCATTTAGTTTCCAAGAGACATTACTGAAAACCTTTTTTAATTTTCACAGAATTCACAGGCATAGGTTTGTTTTGAAGTTTGAAAATAACTTATACAGATGTGACAAAAACGTAGGAAAAAAAAGAAATATTAACAAAATCAAGGTGTTTGTGGGATCAAGAAAAGTAAGGGATAGTAGTTCTAATCACAAAAGAGAAAAGAAATTAAGCAAAATTATCAATCAATTTCATGTTTTGATTCAGTAATTCAACATAAACTTATATTTTCCCTAATGAAAATATAACCAAAAATATTTATTTGATCAATCAACAGTAAGGCTCTCCCTATGATTATAAATAGAAGGAGGACTAAAACAGCGAGGAACAGCTTTTACTAGTAACAGTCAAACCAGCCTGACAGACAGACCACCTTGGAATACTGCCCCGCTGAGACAATGGGCGTTTAAAACATCTCCTTCAAATACCAGGAAAGAAGCAAGTAGAAATTTTACCTTATTTCTTTTACTTTGGGATTTTGACTGTCAAAAGTAAGATAAAAAGGAGAAAATACCACCAGGAAACTTAGATTGTTTTAGCAATGTAAAATTTCCTAGTTCCAAGAAGGAAAGAAGAAAATTGAGTTTCCTTGACAGTCAATTCTCTGATTTTACACTTGAGTGTAGGTCATCTAAATCCCTATTTTAATATTCTATCAGGTCTGGATAGTTACTCTATATGTGTGTGTGTGTGTGTGTGTGTGTGTGAGAGAGAGAGAGAGAGAGAGAGAAAGAGAGAGAGAGAGAGAGAGAGAGAAAGAGAAAGAGGGAGATGGAGAGAGAATGAGAAAGAAAGTTGGGTGTATTGCTGGTTAAATCTGTCACATGTCAATTCTGCTAGGATAAACTTTTGATAGATTTAGCCTGAGGAATATCACTAGCTATTATCGTCTTTTTCAACAGTACGGGCCAAAGTATGAATGCATAACATTAGACTGTATCCCAGTGGAAAAGAACTGAGAGATGTTTCTGAAGCAGAGTAGGGAAATTTGCACCGTTCTGTTATAATTAATGCCTTTCCCGGTCTCTGGATAAAGAGGCATTTATTGCCCTCTGCTCTAAGCTGGCATCCTCTATGATGAATTTGCTTTGAACTGTAAAACAAAGAAATTTTTCAAAGTATAGACTATAAAGAGAGGAAAGTTGCTAAGCGGGTGACCAGTATGATGAGAGAAATATTTCCATTCATCATGTAGGTTTATATTTTACTCTGTGGGATTAGAAAGAGAAAAGTACTCTTTTTGCAACAGGATCAGTGAAATAAATCTCAGTAATAAATGCAAAGTTGAACTTTATAATTCCAAGTTAATGAACAATGATGATAATAAAATGTAGCTCAAATTCAAATTGGTCAAACATTTAAAGCAATTTAAAACCGTACGTCACATTAATACCACCATATGAATATTGTCAGAATAATATAAGAGGCCCTGGTGGGCCAGGTGACAGGTAGATCAAGAAATCCACAAGGTATTTGTAAGAGATAACATCCTAATAGGAACCATGCCCAAGCACCCCTCATTATGGGGTTCCTCAATCTGATGGTTTCATCTACTCAGTTCCGGTATCTCTACTCACCAGCACCTGAAGAGATCCTTTTAACTTGGAACATTTAGAGAGGCAGAGTCCACAATATGGCATGAAATATATGGAGTTGACCAAAAATCAAATAAAACTTAAAATACGGCATGGTCAAGGGTCAGCTAGAAAACCCTTCATTACCCATCATGGCGTGAGGCATAAAACTTCTGAATTCATGAAAGTGGAGGAAAGACAGAGAAGCCAGGCAGCAAACAGGATGGAGTATTTGAGACCCAGGATATGCATGGGTGGAAAGGGGCCAAGACTGCATGCCAGGATTGAGCACTTAGTGGAGAGCTGAGCCAGGGCAGCACGTTTGCCAAAACAGAAACCTGGAAAGCAGGTGAGGTAGGGGAGGTAGAGACACTGGGTCATCTAAGTTAATTAGGTAAACTGCATTTCTCCCTGGCCTGGGGCTGTTTATAATAGGCTGGCTGGCTGCATGCTATGGTAAGGGGCTGACTAGTACTGAATGCTAGAATGCTGCTGAGACCATCGATAGGGTAATGCCAGTAATGCCGCCTCAGAGTCAACACTTTCTGTATGAATCGTTCTCTGCTACTGCCTCTACTTCTAAGGTCCATATGCCACGTTTGTCTGGCTGCTTCCTTATATCTGCATGAACTTTTTTTTTTTAAGTAGGGAATTTGAGGTTGACTCTAGAATAGACAAGTTTTGAAGGGAGTTCAAATTAAGGAGCTCAAGAAGAAACACCCAGAATATGAGGTCTTGTGGGAATAAGAGCGTTCTGGTTGAGTAAGGGCATAAAAACACAGGGATCCTGAAGCCTGGGTGGAGTGAGCACCAAGGAAAAGTCTCTGTTCCTTAGCTTTCCTCCGGACATCACTCACTGTGCAATACTCCTTGTAACCACATGGTTGAGTAGAAAAGTGTATCAAGGATGAATTATGGTTCAGTAATGTTTCCCATTGCTAGGGTCTATAGTTTATAATTTGGGGCTAGGAAATAGTAATTTTATTCATTAATAAGTTACTAAGAGTGAGGGAAGGGGAGAGAGACAGAGACAGAGTCAGACTTCAGAGATAACAATGATGGAAAACCAGGCTAGGGTGGAGGTTTTAGATGAAACTTCCAAAAAGTAGTGGTACTGGGTTGAGTTCTGACAGCTGAGGGGGAGTTATCCAGGGAGAAAAGGTGTGGGTGGGTAGAGATTTGGGCAGAGGGCTTTCCAAGTGGAGGGGAAAGCCTGGAGATGAAAGAGTGGGACACATTAGAGGGACTACAAGTAGTTTGATGTGGTGCAGTGAGAGGAGGAGGATGGAGAGAGGTGAAGTTGGAGGCATGAGAAAGATGAGAAGGGCATTGTTTGTTTGCTTGCTGTACTAGGGAACTTGGACTTCCCCCTCATGACTATGGGGAGCCCAAAAAGATTTTAAGTGGTAGAATGTCATGATCTGATTCCCATCTGATTCCCTGGTGGCACCAGGAAGGATTGATAAGATGTGGGTAGGACTGGAGAGAGGAAAGCCAGGAAGAGGCACCTGCAGAAGTCCAGGAGGGACTCAGTGGTGACTAATCTGTGGTATGAGAGTGGAACTCAGTATTCATAGGTGGGTTGGAGAGATTTTAAGGAAGAAGAATAGGCTTTTTGACTGCTCTGTTTATTTCTGTTTAAAAAAAATAGATTAAAATTTTTCCTGCTCTATGAAGTATAATTGACAAATAAAACGGTAATATTCTTTAAGTGCACAATGTGATAAATTGATACATATATACGTTGTAAAAAGATTTCTCCCATTGACCTAATGACACATCCATCACCTCACATATATACCTTTTTTTGGGTGAAAACAATTTAAGTTCTACCCTCTCAGCAAATTTTAATTATATAACACCGTGTTATCACCATGTTATACATTAGGTCCTCAGACCTTACTCATTTTATAACTGAAAGTGTGTAATCTTTTGTGAAACTCTCCCTATTTCCCCCACTCCCCAGCCCCTGGCAACCACTTTTCTACTCTCTGTTTCTACAAGTTTAACTTAAAAATTTTTTTTTTCAAATTCTATGTATAAGTGATACAATACAGTATTTGTCTTTCTCTGTTGGCTTATTTCACTTAGCATAACACCCTCCATCTTCATCCATGTTGTTGCAAATGGCAATATTTTCTTATTTTTTAAGGCTGAATAATATTTCACTAAATACATAAAATTATTTTTATCCATTTATTTGTTGATGTGGACTTACATTGTTTCCATCCTTGGCTATTGTGAATAATGCTGCAGTGAACATGGAAGTACAGGTATCTCTTCAAGATAATGGTTTCATTTCCCTTGGACATATACCCAGAAGTGGGATTGCTGGATCATATAGTAGTTCTGTTTTTAATTTCTTGAGGAACCTCCATACTGTTTTCCAAAGTGGCTGCACCAATTTATATTCCCACCAACAGTGCACAAGGGGTCTTTTTTCCACATTCTCGCCAGCATTTGTAGTCTTTTGTCTTTTTGATAACAGATACCCCAGCAGGAGTGAGGAGCATCTTATTAAGCTTTTGATTTGCATTTCACTGATGATTAGTGATGCTGAGCACATTTTCATATATGTGTTGGCCGTTTGTATGTCTTATTTCTTATCTATTTCCTACTATTTAGGTCTCTGTGATGCTGAATAAATAAGGATGTGGCTTTCTCTGCTTTCTCCTCAATATGAACACCTCTGCTAGTGCTTTCTGCAGAAGGCCTTCTATAGAACAATACCTTTTGTGACAAGATGGATGGATTTCATATACTTGTATGAATCTGAGTGGGAAAACTTTTTCAAAGACAATGTTCAGTAGAAGGATTCCATTATTTAGATGATTTTCTTTCGGTGCCTGCCTGTTATCTCACGCCATCAACTACTCTCTGGGTACTCCAAGTGAGTTTCAAGCTTTTTGCCTGCAGCATTATGGAGGTCATTTTGGCTGTTTGTTTCATGCTCAGTCATGCTGAAAAATACCCTCCCCAAGTCTAAACTAGTGTCTCTGATGACATTTCAACAAGATCAACAGTGAGCAAACTTTGGGTTCATAAGAATCCCCTGGGGAGCTTGTTAAATAAAGAGTCCTAGAAGCTACCTTCAGGTATTCCGACTTAGTAGTTGTGGGGTCAGAATCTCCATTTTTAATAAGTGCTCCAGGTGACTTGGGAACAAATTATTTGTAATCACATTACCCCCCCCCCCAAAAAAAAACCCCTACAACCTATTCTATAATTTGTTTATATTTTACCTGATTTCTGAAGTGGAACTTAAAATAAGTCTATTACAGTAAATAATGAATAAAAACATGACTTTGCATTATATTCATTTCACTATTCTTTTTATAAGCTATAATCAATTTAAAATAATGAAGGTCTGGAGCTTGTTAGGTGAATGGTGTGGTGTTGCAGGATGTTGAATGTGGCCTTGCACGACATTTACAAATTAGACTAGCCTGACGGTAGATAGGGCAAGGCACAGTTCTGTCTTGCATGTGTTAGAAGTGGAGGTGTATTCTGGGGCAGTGAGAAACAGGGGATGTGTTCCGTAGTTAGGTGGCATCCGCATTGCCTGGGAGGTTACTAGAAATGCAATTCTCAGCCCCACCCTGATGTACTGAGTCAGATCTTTTGGGGTGGGGTCCAGCAGGCTGTACTCTAGCAAGCCCTCCAGGTGATTCTGATGGACATGGACATTGTGATTAATGGGTCTAGTGCACTTACGCCTCTCCATGGAGACTTACCTGTTTCGATTTTGTAAGTTTAGTCGTATAATCTCAAACGGTGGAATTGTTGCCTGACTTGTTTCTCTAGAATAAATTCACATCTTAGAGAGTGATTTAATTGGGATTTGGTTCTATCTAAAAAGACAAGAAAACAAAACAAAACAACAGTGCATTTGAAAGGTAGAAACTACTTTCTCTCTTAAAGCACAAGTTAGATAGAGCAATCTAGGCCTATGTGACCCTCCATGACATTAGAGACCCAGGTTCCTTTCGTTTGGTTGCGCAGTCTTACAAGCACTGCATCCCCAGATTCATGCATTACCTCTGAAGGCTGCTGTGGCCAGAGCATGTACCTCTGTGTTCCAGCCAGCAGAGGGAAGAGAATGGACACATCACAGGAAATGCAGACCCCATTGCCACTTACAGTTCATTGGCTAGAACCGAGCTGTTGGTCGTTGTTAGCTTCCTAGGAGGTGGCAATATATAGTCTTAATTAAAAAAAAATGATATACCCAGCTAAAAATTCAAAGGTTTTATTATTGAGGAAGAAGAGGAAAAGAGGAATTGGGCAAGGAGTTGGGGGATGGATTGGTTGCTTCTGCCACGGTGGGAGTCAACATGTCAGGGAAATCTACATTTCTGATGTGTGCCTTTTCTTTCTTTCTTTTTAAGCTTTACTGTCCTTATGTGAAGCTTTTAATTCATATTTTCCATTTTCCACTTTGGATTTTAATCTAGTGCTTTAATCATTCTCAATGATTTGAGGAAAAGGTTGCTTAATCTCAGGGAAGTTATAATGATGAGACAATTCTATCTATCTGTCTACATATCTATCTATCTCTATAGCTGTCTGAATGTGTACATAATGTTTCCATGACAAACTATTGCTTCTTTGCTGGTGTATGTTATGTATGTGAATATATAAGGGAATTCCCATTTTAAAAATAATGCTTCTAATGGCCCACTTTCTCAGAGTTTATGAGTTATGCCATGTCAGAGAATGATTCTAGAACCTTTAGGGAAATATCAAATTTACATGATGATATCAGTGACTTATTTTAGACAGCTTTAAATAATTCGTTTCTCATTTTTTTCCAACTTAGTATTTCCTGACATTTGAACCAGACAATGGCTGAATACAAATGTTTTATGTGCTCTTTAGTGGAGACACCTACTGTAGAATGGTTATTGAAAAACCTATGAATCATCTCCTTCTCTAAAATATTCAGTTCTTTAAGGCTGATTGCTATTAGCGGATCATATTATTTTAATTAGAAGAAAACATGGCTGCTGAAAATCAGCCGAAGGTTCTATAAATAAAAGTATCCATCCTGCAGAGTCAAATTTTAATTAACCTTTTAGCATGCCAACCTTTCCACTAGAATTTTCGGGGCTTGCAGACATTCATTTTGTTCAAAAGCCATATGGGCTATTTTTCATCTCTATGTAATCCAAATCTGTGAGAGAGCGCTCATAGAATACAAACGCACTGTTCATCAGCTGTCACTTAAATACCTTTACCCAAATGGAAAGACACCCCAATCAATGCAGCATGGTGTGGTGGAGGGGGAAATACACAAGATGGAATAAAAGAACTATCTCTTCTTTTTCCCATTTATCTCCTCATTTGAGCCACCATTTGTATCCTGACCTGCTCTGGCCTTGTTAGTGTCTTAACGACAGGCTACTTACTGGTGATTAAAGCAACGTAAGGCTGTAATTACCGGGAATCAGACAGTCTACTTTTACTCTTAGTTATTATCTACATGAAAGGTGTTTTCATAAGCTATTTGTTGGAAAATCCATATTTGACATAAATAAGCATTTTCTGCGGATTGATTTTTATGTGTTACTGTGACTACGACTGTGAAAAAATGCCAGATCAAAGTACAAAAGGTGGCTGGACCTGAATTCACTTCAGTTCCTGGTTACCAGGAAAATCAGTTTTCAGGAAAAATGTTTCTAATTGTTATGCAGTCAATGAAAGCCATCAGACACAACCATAGCAACCACTGTCAGAACCTGACCTTAATAAGCAAAGAGGCCTGATAATTAATTCAGTTTCTATGGTTATATTCAAAATAAATGTGATATTTTCTTATTTAAAATTTACAACTTTCACAACCCTCTGTGTTTATTACAGTAATCAACTGTATCAAATTTACTAAACCTACTAAAAGCACCAAATGACAAAATTGCATTTTGCAAATAGTACCATAGATCTTCAGTGGTGAATTGGTGACTCTAATTTTAAGTGGAAAACACAAGGTTGACTGAATGTTTGAAATTACTCGTCACTATGATCCTGCATTATCTGGATGCTTCTAATTCTCTGACCATTGCTTTTCTGCCTTTTGGTTATATCTCTTCCTGAAACCTGATTCCTTACAGGAAAATGCTTTGTTATCTGTATGCACACCAAGATGTAAATGTTAGTTATTGCTCTTGGGCAAGACAGAAAATTAGACAATCAAGCAAATAGTTAAAACCAAGAATTTAGTGAGTATAGAACCTTATGGAAGGAACAAAGTGAGAGTCTAGGGTGTGGGATTGAAGGAGACAGAAAAGGACAGATGTGGGTTTATACTGCGAGCGGTAGAGCCAGGAAGGTAGGCAGCTCTGACAGGGTTCCCAACATTCAGCTCTCTCTCCTCCAATCTCTAAAAACACTTCCCCTCCCCCTCACCGTAAGCCTGCTTGGTAGGCAGTCTCTGAAATGAGCCTGGATGATCCCTACCTCTTGGTATTCACACCCTTGGGTAATTCCTTCTCTAAATGGATTTAGTGACTTGCATCTATCTGATGAATAGAATACAGCAAAATTAATTGGATATGTCTTTTGTAATCAAATTTCGTAATTTGATTACAAAAGACAGTGACTTCCATTTTGCTGGCCCTCTGTCTCCTACTGGCATGCTCTTGTGCAATGTAGCTCGTTTACCCATGGACAAGCTGCAACGTTGTGCTGTGAGATGCAATATGGAGAGGTCCACGTAGTGTGAACCGAGGGAGGCCGTCTGGCCAACAGCTCATGAGGATGTGAGGCCTCAGTCTAGCAGCTGCGAAGAACTGAGTCATTCCAACAGTACTGTAAGTGAGCTTTAGGAAGGATTCTTCTCAGCTGAACCTGGGAGTTAAGCCACACCTGCACTCCTGACCCACAGAAACTGTGAGATAATTGCTATTGTTATTTTAAGCTACCAAGTTAGGGATAACTTATCACCCAGCAATAGATAAATAATAGAGCTAGACTCTGGAACAGCTATACGATCCAGCTACGCAGAGAGAAAGCAAGGAAGGGTTGGTGTGTGGAACAGAAGGGTCCTCTCAGCATACAGGCAGGGATCAGTGTCTAGAGACACAGATCAGGAGGAGACAAAAGGAAAGAGGGTGAGGGAGAGAAAAAGAGAGAGAAGTATAAAGCATAATCTTACTCAGAGGTCAGGGTTTAAACTTGAAACAAGGACGACATGGACATAATCTGAAACCTGAGAAAAACTTGGCTCTTAAGATTGGAGCAGTTTGCAGGATCTCCTGCTCCTCCTCACAGGTTACTGCAGACTTGAGGAGTTACAATTAGAGAAATAAAATCTACCATGTTCGTGATAGATCTCTCCACAAGATCCTTGGTTTAAAAACTAACAATATCTATATTGTTGCAGGACAAACAGAACTCAGACCTATGAATCACAAGTTATGAATCTCATATTTCATGTCTTATAGTTCATATTTGATTATAAAATGTTCCTTCTCCTCCGATTCATGCAGACAGCACAGGATGATGTGGGTGGAGTGTGTGTAACATTGTCTGAGGAAAGTGCACTGTGATGTGCTATCTGAAGCCACTTCCTGCAGGCGTCCCCTCTGAGATGCCTCTCACTCACAAAGCTTGGTATTTGCAGGGTATGTCACTCACAGAAAAGCTTATTTCTGCAGACATCTGTGGCTTGGCTGATAATAGCAAAGAGCTTTCTGCAGTTGTCAGCCAACACGGGATCCAGAGAATTCTCACAATTCCATCAGGGACTGTTGAGGGAACTGTTTCAGGAATATGGTGAGTGGTAATCTTAGGTCTCAGATATAAAATTTCCCCTTAGGTCTTTTGAACTGGAGGTTTTTCCAGGAAGACTTGCTTCGCGGCCTGTGCCTAGGTCCACCAAGCAAGTAGCTTTATCTAACTGACTGGTGGGCTTTCAGCACACCCCACTTATTGTGTCTTCCAGATTTTCTAAGAGATTTGATGGCAGCATGGGTGGAAGTGACACCTGTAATCAGGGTCAGCCGTCCTTTGCCCCAGCTGGTGATTTGGGCTTCCTGAAGAGAAAGACATGGCTGGATATCCTTGCTGAGGATCCACTGGGCCTGCACACGGGGTGGAGCTGAACCACACTCAGTATCACGTGCTCTAAGTGTTAGCATTTTCTCAGTATTTACTCTAGTTCTGCTTTGCTCGCAAATCTCTATAGCCAGTGGGTGAACTGAATTCTCTTCCACATCCTGACCGAGATGGAGTCACCAGTGTTGGCAGGCAAGAAGCCTGGGGGTCTACTTCACGTACAGGCCTCCAATGCCTCTGGGCTCTTGCTCCCCATATTTAAGACATGGTGCTTAATGGACACACTCTGACAACTCAGTGTAATTTAAAACATCTCTCTTGATCTGCTCATCTTCTCTTAGAACTGGGCTTCCATGGGAAGATGGGAAATGGGCAGTGTCTCCAGGTATGTCATTAGAGATCCAATTCCCAATTATAGGCGTATAAAGGTATGTTTATAAACTATCTTTGAGTATCAATTTCAACATTATCTATGACCTTCTCTCTGAGTGACAAAATTTTATTTCACCTCTACCATCTTCCTCCTTTTTTCCCCTTTCCATATAGTTTTATCACTTTTTATTTTCTATCTTGATTACCTCATAATTTTAAATAATAATGCTTAAAATTTTGTTGATTTTTCATTTATAGATTGTCTCCCTTCTTTTCTATATAGATGAGCTATTATTTAAGTTATAAGGAAACAGTTTGTCAAATTCTGGCAGAAATGCCTGTGTATATGTATATTTTTCATTATACACTCCTTTCCAACAGCTGCCTAAGAAGCGAAGGAAAATTTTGTAAATCTTTGCATGTCTGAAAATATCTGTATTCTACTCTTATCCTTAAATGAAAAAAAATCTAGATTAAAAATTATTTTCTCTCTAAATCATTGGGTGATGATTTTGAAAAGTTTGAAATAATTGTGGTTTTCATTCTTTGAATGTAATCTCTTTTCACTATTATTGATTAGGATTATTTCTTTAACATAGTATTCTGAAATATCATGACAATATGCTTTGTTTTGGATATTTAAAAAATTAATTATACTGGTAATTTTTGGTTTTTTCAATTTGTAAATGTACACTCTTTAGTTTTGAAAAAGTCTGTTTTTAAATATTTTTATGCCCATGACCTTCCTTCTAGTCTCTTATGAAACTCGTATTAGTCGGTTATTTGAGCTCTTGATTTGATTCTCTTAGTTTTAGCTTTTCTCTTACATTTTTCATCTTCTTGCCATTTATTTGCTTCTGAGATTCTGTAGAAATTTTGGTTTCAACTATGCTAACTAAGAATTTTTCCTTCTAAATATCATCCATTTTTATTGATGCAAAATTTCAGTCCCTCTGATGTATTAATTTGCATTTTGTGTTTAATTTTGAAATGTTCTTGCATTTCCTGCATTATCTTTCCTCTGAATTTCTTTCCTGGGTTTGCTTATTGGCCTCCCTCTTATATGCTGGAGGCTTTCTGCATAAGTTCCATGATTCCTGGTGACTATTTTTATTTAACAACAACGCCCCCAAAGTTTGGCTGGAAGTTCTGTGATCTCTCTGCTTATAATGGGTAGTACACTCTTGTGAAACTGGCCCAATGATGGACAGACACTCAGGTCCCCAAATTTCAAGGCAGAGAGATATCTATCTCTGGAATCTTTTAGTATCTACAGGAAAAAAAAAAAAATCTCCAGTCTTCTGCCTGGGGCCTGACCAGTGGTTTTTAGTAATCTGCATAGGATGGGGCAGAGGTCTTGAAATCAGTCTGTCATGTATACAGTAGTTCAATAATTATTTTTAAGTATGTGCCTCATTCTTGGTCTACTATGTGCCTCATATTCCAGTGATTTTATCTTCATCTGTTACCAGTGATTAAACCTTCAGTTTCTGGCCCTTGGGGTTGGGATACTTGACGAGTTGTATTCCGTGTGTGGGAATTGGGGAGGAGAATTGAGGGGGCTGGACATAGACTTTCAAGCTACCTTCCATCTCCCTCCTCCACCCACTCCCCCACAGCCTGTTTTCTGTAATTTTCTGCCCTCTTCTATCAAATGCTTCTGAATCCTGTGCTTTGCTGCGGTACTGAAAGGGCTGGTAGTGAAAACCAGCTCATTTTTTTAATCAACATTCCCCTCTTCATGCCAGTAGCCTGAGACTCTAACTACCAATGTGTTTTTACTGCTCTATCTGCTAAAATTTTTCTGAGATCTCTTGTTTCTTGATCTTGGTGCTGATAAGCATGTGTTCAGTCTGGTATTCTCAACTTGAAGCTGTCTAATATGAAATAAACTACATATATGGATACCACTTATTAAGCACTTATGTGCCAGACATTGTACCAAGCACTTTATATGTTATTCCATTTAGCATTCATCATTTCCATTTTACACATGAGGAAACTGACAATCAGAGAGATAATAAAGGTTGATATAATTATAAGATGTCCAATACAAATTTTTATTCCAATGAAAATTAAGTGTTTTACCTCAGAAACATTTAATCAACTGTAAGAAAATTGACTTATATTAGTGAGAATGTCTTTCATCCCACGAGACTAGCCTGAGCTAATGACAAGACTATGTGAATGTCCACTTATGAAAAGTTTATATCTTAGGCATTTTATATCTAATGAATGACAGAAAGTGTCACTTCAAATATATATTGCACATCTGGAAAAGAATGGATAATTTATTATTATGGATTTTTTCAAAGGGTTACTGAGGGCTTATCTGAAAGATACATATTCTTTTCAGTGTCACTTCGTTATAAATACTACCTTCAAGAGTTGAATTCTAATCTTAGTTTATTAGTGAGTGTATTACTGAAAGACATGCTATAACTTACCACATAAAGGCTATAGACCACAAGATATAAATGAATAGAAGAGGAAATTTTCTAGCAAGGAAAAGGATGTAAGTGTCCTGGGACCCATTCCCAGCAAACTCAGTCCGTTTTCTTCTCAAACAAAAAGAATCTTGATCTCATTAAACAGAATGCTTAAACCTCACGCAGTTAGTGATAGACAGTGCCCGAACTGCTGTGTGCATTGCGAGTCTTCAGAATAGCTGTAGGCTTACAAATATCCAGCTACTTTAGAAAAAGTTTTCCTTATCATTTATAAAAAATGCATCAAAAATGTTTCACCAACAATAAAAGAATTTTTCTCCTAAGGTGAAAGAATAATCAGCTTGATTCTTGCTTCCTCACTCCTACTCTTGCAATCAAACAAGCTAGAACCAGACTTGAGATGACGGCGCGTATTACCTTCAGGGACTTTTCCTAGTGGAGCGAGAGAGGCGCTCTTTTCCGTCCTATGTTTAAGAACTAGCTTCCAAAGACCCTGGAGCTAGAAACACTGGAATTTGTACTGTTCTTTTTGACTCACTGATCTCCAGTGGACAGCTTTTTAGGGGGGATGGAGTGGGGATAGGGTCTAGCATATATTTATCTATTTGTTTGTTTGCAACTTTTTATTTTGATATGCTTTCAAACTTACAGAAAATTTTCAGGAATAGTACAAGGAGCTAGCAATACCCATGTAAGCTATACTCAGATTCATTTATTTACATTTTGTCCTATTGCTTACTCTCTATGTAGTTGCATATTATTATTATATTTTCTGAATCACGTGAAGGTAAATTAGGTAAATTTTTACCTATAAATAATTCACTGTGTTTCCTAAAAACGTTTATCATAGCTACTGACGATATAGTTATCAAGATGAAGACACTTTCTTAATTTTCCCCATTCAAGATCCAAACCAGTCTCATGGATTGCATTTGTTTTTCATGTCTCTTTGATGTCCTTTAGTTTGAAACAGATCTCAGCCATACTAAATGTTTTTGGCTTTAAATTCTTGAAGGGTACAGATCAGTTATTTTGCATAATATCTCTCAATTTGAATTTCTCTGATGTTTCATTATTGTTAGTTTCAGGTTATGCATTTTTGTCAGGAACTCCACTAAAGCGATAGTTTGGCTTTCTCAGTGAATCATGTTGGAGCACACAGGACGGTATAATATTATAACACACATTCTAAAAATTCTATCAGAAAGTAAAATGACACATTAAGAAAATACGTATTGGTTTTTCTGGCAAAAATAACTCAGCCTATATACATTTTTTCTATAAAGTAAATTGTGTGCACTTGGAGTTGTACAGTGGCAGTATAGGTGTTATGGTCCTCTGCTACCAAAGTCTAACCTGGCTGGATGCTAACAGTAAGAGCTACCATTTGCTTTACTGCCTACACTTCTACATAATTTAGAATGTTTTTGTTAACATTAATTGCCTCTTTAACTTTTTTTCGGACATTAATATTTAGATACAGCATTAGCATGTGACTAAAGAGAAGCAGGTGTTGGGCAAAAGCAATTAGGCATGAAGAACACTAAACACTGTGCTCTTTTTTTTTTTTCTGCAAACTGGCCTCCTAAAGTCCATCTCCCAGAAAATAAAACAGTTTTTAAACTTTTAAATCTAAATTAAATTAGTTTATGGACACATACTGATGCTGTTTCATACAGAATTGACTCAGATGGGAAATCAAGATTGGAGCCCAGAAGGCGAGGGGTTGCCAGTAGGAAATCTGTGTTTTTAAAGTTCCCCGGGTAATTTTAACATATAGCCAAGGTTAAAAACCTGTGTGCCAACCTCTGGCCTCAGGGTCTCACCTTCTACCTTAAACTGCTTTTCCCCAAAAGAATATATGGTACCAGATTTTCAAAATAAAGGAAAAAATCATCTTCCATTTTAACATTGTGAATTAAGATTATTTAAAAAAAGCTATTTAATAATAGATTATACAGAAACACTCTAGCTGTCGTGGAAAAGCAAATAATCTACGGAAATAATTACTTAAGAACCACCGGTTGACCAAATATTTCACATTTTGTCACATACTGCATTTTCTGGGACCTTTTACTTTTCAGATAAGATTAGACAAGTAATGTCAGTGAATGTCCCCAGAGCCATTCCTGAGACGGGGAAAGCCATACACTTTGGGCAGATGTATCTCCAACTTAGAGCAAAATTACTCTCCTGCTATCTACTTTAACTCAAGTCTGTAGTAATTGATTTGATCTCTGGCAGAAGTGTTAGGAGTGCATATCAGCTGTTCCCTGTTTCTTTTTAGCTACTTGACATCTCTTCACCGTCACTGACCAAAAGTCTTCTGGATGATTCTATAGCTACTGACTATCACAAAAGACTGCCTTGGGGAAGTCATGTGGAGAATAAAACTGTATTTTCTCTTCACTCTGGAGGTGGAGTAGGGAGGTGAATTATGTGATATATAGATACGTATATATATATAATACTTTTGGCTACAAATTGGTAGTTAAATTCTGAAAACAAGGAAGAATTCTTGTAGCTCTTTTAGCGATGACTTTCCGTGAACATCTCCCCATTTTTTCATTAGATTTGCTTTCTGATAACACCAGGACTAATAAAGTATATTCATGATTCATAATTAAGGAACAACTTTAGAAATAACTATTTTTACATCGAAGTGTGGTGGAAGAAAGAAAAACGTGGTTTCCCTTTCCTTGCATACAATGTCAGAACAGCAAGCTTGCAGGCTGCTCCATCCAGAATGGCACCCAGAGGAGAGGGAGGGGGAGAAAAAGCGCCCCTATTACTGAGGCATTAGAAATCCCCCTTCAAGTAACTCCTCAAACAAAGTGAAGCTAGAGAAAGGTTTCTGAAGCCTCTGTTTCTCGAGGGGGCCTTTGCACCTTTCGAGGTAACTCTTTCACTCTGATTTCCCTTTAACGAAGCAGGTGAAAGGCCATTTGGCACCGGCGGGTTTCTTTTACCCCAGCTGCCTGTGAAGAGCGCGGTTGCCAGGCAACCAAGTCTCCGGCTCTCTTTGTGCCTACATCAGGCTAGGAAATTTGGAGGGTTTTAAAGCTGTTGTCTTTTGCAGACAACTTACACTGAAATGCCTATAGGTTTTTAGGACTATTTTTTAATTCCTTACACTGAAACTACATTATCTCTTCTAATTTTCTCTCCTTTGTAGAAGAGACTATTTAGAGTGTATATGGCTATACTTCCACAGGAAAATATCAAGACCTTGATTTCAAAATCAGAGGTAATTTACATTTTAAAAGAAGAGCAAATGAGCATCACAGCTGCGTTTCGTATGTTCCTTCCTGTCAGCTTAATTTCTTCTCCCTTCTTTTACTTTTTAAATTTTTACTTGCTTTCTTCATTTTTCTTCATTTCACCCCATTTCAGCTGTTTCTTTTATCTCTTATTTTCTCCAGTGACTTGAACTCTGTGTTAATGTATTCATCTTTAATCAATTGCTTATCCAATGAATTCCAAGCGAATCAAGCTTTTTTTTTTTTTTACAACCCCACTGGTTTATATTTTCTTCTTACTTCTGAACTCCCTTTATTATGATTTTAAATCTGTTAAGGGTTTAAAGAGGGAGGGTTAAGGGGAAATAACTGACAAAATATTCTCAGGTGTTATGTGGACTTGCTCCTGACACAGAAACCTGCACCACTGCTCTCTGAGCTCCCAGCGTGGCCTCTCTGCTTGTCCTTTATGGTAGTCCTCTTGGCGCATTCCATTAACCTTGAACCCACAGAGTTCTCCAAGGTATTTTGGTCCTACATTAATGTAGGACATTGTCTTACATACTTAATATTAGGAAGATATTTCATTGAGTGCCATTCAGTTTTAAAAGACATGAAAAGGCTATGCTTCCTTTTGTTCTATATCTCTGAGTCTGGCAATGACTCATAAAGTAAATAAGAGCAAATTGGCCCAGCTATGCTTTTACTATCAGTGCTGACTCTGCTGCTGCAAGGGAGATAACACCTGGTAATGAGCTAAGAAACGAGATCAGAGTTCTCCTGAAAAGATGTACACTCAAGACAGTAATGCATTTCAAACTTGGACACCTTTGGTGATTCCCCCACCTCCCCAATCAAAACAACCCTCAAGCATCCTGATATTTATCACCGTGAGGTAACAAGTAGTTTAAGGATTTTGGTTTATTTGCTCACTGCAGACTCGTTATAATACAGTAGTGGACCTACTCAACGTCATTGCCTGAAAATCCACTCTTGCAGATAAATACGTCTGTTAGAATTGTTAAAATAAAATGAAAATTGGGCTTAATTGTTAACATACTTACTGTTGTGACTTTGAGTTAGTAGGCATGCAACCAGTCACATATATTTCTGGAACTTATAAGTACAAACTTCTCCCTCTGTGATTCAATATTATGGTCTTCCATATTTGCTGTGAAAAACATAATAGAAGTGTTATATCCTTCTCTGTATGGTAAAATCAGGGTACTGTATTATAGTATGCCAGAAGGCAGGAGGTATGAACTTTAATATGAGTTCGATGCCTAACTTGTGTTTTGACTTTGGGCAAGTCCTTTAATCTTGGTCTCAATTCCCTCTTCTGTAAAGTTGTAAGGTAGGGATAAATATTCTCTGAGATATATTCTGCTATTAAAATTCTATTATTGAATTTGAAAACCAATAACCTTTTCAGTGAGTCTGATTAAGTAAAGGGATGATATATATTTTTTTCAAACTAGTAAAGTTTTTAAGTGAAAAAAAAGTACTTAAACCTCCTTATATTTGTTAATTGAACTATTTTTTACTTAGACATGCAAGTTAAATTTTCGTAACTATTTTTGACTCTATAGCTAGAGGTTAAAAAGTACAGTTGCTGGAGACTGCCTGTGCTTCAACCTGCCATCATCATTTGCTAGTTATGGATCAGGGGCATGCTCCTTACTATTAGTCTTTGTGCTCAGTTTACTCATCTGTCAATTGGGAATAATAATAGTATCCGTAAAGGATATTGTGAGGATTAAATGAGATGACTCACTTAAGCTCTGGGCAAATGACTAGAGCATTAACATATTCTTGATATGTGACAGCTTTAACTATCACTGTGCTGTCACCAGCTATCCTACGCTATTATCTCTCCATACTTTATTGGTGTAATAATAGCCTCCCAATTTTAAAGTCTTTCTTAAAAACTATTCTATACATTCCTCCCAGCTGAGACTCCCCCAAACACAATTGTCATAATTTTACTCCCCTGCTAAAGACTGTAGCCACAGATGTCAGTGAACCTATACCCAGTAGAACTGAGTGTAAATTAACCTGGCATTTAAGGCTCCCACTAATATATTTGTTCAATTTATCTTCTCAGCCTCATTCTATTACTTTCTCACATATAAATGCTCTGCCTGAAGGGAACCTCCCAAATGTCCCCGAGAACAAGTGCTCTGCTCACTGTGTTAAGCAGTTCAGGGCAGAGGCTGTGAGAAGTCTTTATAGCCCGGCCCATCCAGGACCTGACACACAGCGGGCGTGCAGTATTTGCTGAACTGAACTGCTTCTTCTCGTGCTGTTTTCCTCCCGGGAGCCCTCTCCTGTCTTCACCTGTGTAACACCTATCCTCCCAGGTCCCATCTGAATGTTGGGAGTTACCACTGTCCATAAGCTACCTACTTCCTGTCATAGTACTGTCATGAATCTGTCTGGTAGTACTTACATTCTGCTGTGATTATAATGATTCTTGTCATGATCTTATGTCCTAATTTTTAAATGGGTTTGAGAGCAGTGTACTATGTCTTACTCAATTTTATTTCCTACAATGCCTAGCATTTTGCTTTGTTAACTACCAGTGGCTAGTTGTCAAGTGAATGAATGTGATGAACAGACTAATAAAATAATATTATCTATTGTTTTGTTGCCATTTTTAGAAAAGAATGATCATATTTCCATAGAAGCAAATCTGCATTCCCTACCAGGCTTCTCAGTCTCTACAAGTGTAATCACATTTTGCCTATTCAACGTGACTTTAGGTGGCTGCTGAAGTCATACTGGCTTTCTCATTATCCCATGGACATGCCATATTCAGTCTTAGCCCATCCTTTCCTGATGTTTTCTTTGCCTGAGTGCAATCCTGTCTTCTTTTCAGCAGCCAAGACCTTACTTTAGGTTCCATCTCATTTCCCAAATTCTCCATGGAGCACTCCATGATGACTTCAGCAATATTTCTTTTCTTTCATTACTGAAAAGAGAAATTAATGCACTTAATTTAGTACTTAATCATACAAAGAACCCCTACACTTCCCAGAACAGTGAAACTGGAAGAGAAATTATAAGTGTGGTACTATAGAGATTCTAATATGGAAACTTGAGAGGGGCTATTATCATATTTTTATTAACCATTTTTAAAATTTCAGTATAGTTAATTTATATTGTGTTAGCTTCAGGTGTACAGAAAAGTGATTCAGTTATACAGACCATATATACATATATTCTTTTTCAGATTCTTTTCCATCATAGGTTATTAAGAGGTATTAGATATAGTTCCCTGTGCTATACAGTAGGTCCTTGTTGTTTATCTATTTTATATGTAGTAGTGTGTATTTGTTAATCACAAATTCCTAATTTATCTCTTCCCCCTACCTAATTTCCTCTTTGGTAACCATAAATTTGTTTTCTGTCTGTGAGTCCATTTCTGTTTTGTAGATAAATTCATTTGTGTCACTTTTTTAGATTCTACATTAAAGTGATATCATATGATACTTGACTTTCTCTGTCTGATTTACTTCACTTAATATGATAATCTCTAAGGCTATTTCCATATTAATCCACTCTTGGAAATTCCTTTTTTCCTCCTCTTTGGGTTACCCATATATTATCTATACAGATTCATTCTTGGCTGTTTGTTTTTAAGACATTTAAGCAACTGAATCACCTCTAGTAAACAGTATGACTTTACATGTGATAAGTGCTGATTATATTTTAATTCAATAGAAAAATATGGTTTAAATTTTTGTCTCAATTTTTTATGTGTTTTAGTCTTTTAACACGATCAGATATTAGGTCCTTGGGGCAGAGATCAAATCTGGAACTTCCTTTAAATTTCTCGTATGAACAAACATAATACTAATCACATTGGAGATTTCCAGTGCATGAACAGTATTCACTGTTAGATGAGATCTACCTGCCAAAATGTCCCAGTTCATTTTAAATTTATTTCACAATAGGTGACACTCTAACTTCATTCTGTTTTTCCTGGTCTATTGGTTCTAAGCTACTGTCATACAGTTTTTTCCTGGTCTGTTGCCTTCTAATTTATTGTCATACCTACTGGACTTCTTGGTAACTAAGGCAACTAAAGCTGTATCTTTGTAGAAGACTTACACAGATACTTCTTGGGGGTAGGTACACAGGGTGGGATAGGATTTGATCTCTCTACTGTGTTCATACTGTTTTCACCTTCTGACTGAAGAAGAAAATGGGCTGCGTTATAAATATTTGCTGAGAGGCTTATATAAAGAGCAGTGTGTTAGACCCTTTATATACACTGTCTAATTTTACCTTCTCAACAAGCCTATGTGGTTGATATTAAGCTATATTTATAGACATGAAAGCTAAAGCTGAGGAAGAAGTAATTTACTCTGGTTTTTATCCTTAAACTTTATTTCAATCCTGTCTGATTCCAAGTTCCCTGCCAACAGAAGGGGATAAGACAATGGATCTCCAAATTCAGTGAGCAGAATAGTCACCCAAGGAACTCCTAAAAATACATATCACTGGGATCAATTCCAAATATTCTAATTTGTTAGGTTTGGGGTAAGGCCTAGGAATCTGTATTTTAAGAAACACAAAAAGGGATTCATTTGGAAAAATTTGGAGATAAGGAATAGTTAAGATAATAATTGCCATAGTAGTAGTGGCAGTAGTAATCATCATCATCATCATCATTCAACACACGGATCAATACCACTCTGTCTACCCGTTAATGCACTGCCTTACTATTTGTCAACCTTACTATTTGTATTGTTAAGCACTTATGGCATATTTTGTCATTTAATTCTCACAACCACCTAACAAAGTATATATAATTATCATCTCCCTTTTACGTGAGGAGGGAACTAGGGTCAGAGAGGTAACATAGTTGGTAAGTGGTGGGAAAAGCGCATGCATACCCACAGTTCTATGAAAGAGGCAGCCAAATAAAAGGAAAGCCAGGGAGGCTGCTGTCAGGGGGCCTGAAGGAAGAGAGCATCAAGAGCAGATGATGTCAACACCACAGACATAAGAATACATAACGGAAGTGTTCCCTTGTTCCCCGTATTTGTAAATGAAGAGGTCATTGCTGCTCTCTGCAGGATCGAATTGAGTAAGAAGATGGGAGTAGTAAGGCAGAATTATAGAGAGTTAAAGAATGAAGGGAAGATGTAAAAAATAGCTTACACCCTCACTTTCTGAATTTCCAACAGAAAGTAAGGAAATAAATGAGGGTTATTGTAGGGGATGATGCAAATTTGGTGAGAATTTTTTTTTAAATATGGGATAGTCATGAAAATATTAAGGGGAAGAAACAATGAAGAAAGGGAGGTGGATAAGGATGAAAGGAGGTACAATTAATGAGTCAGTCTCAGAGAAGATGGGATGGATCCATTATCTTTGTATAGAAGCACTTATTTGTCTGGGGTAGGCGAGGAGGGGGAGAGATGAGCACAGCTGTGGATACAGATATGGATATTTGACTAGAGATGCTGGCATTTATGTGCAGGGAGGTGGGAAGTTGTAGCACATATGTGATGGGTTTTATTTTTTGTGTTGGGAAAATTAGCAGGGTATTCAAGCAAACTGGTGAAGATGCAGAATAGCTGCTGTGAGGAAACAGGCAGGGTTGACTAGAACTGTATAAAAGGACTGCTGTGAGGTTAAAAGCCCAGCTGAAGGGTAAGATCATATATTGTAGTGGCAGTGATGTGTATGCTTGCGTGGTTTTTATTCAGTGCTGTTCTGTGGAAGCAGAGAAGTAGACACCAGGATTGGGTTCGTCTTAGCTGAGGGGTTTAGTAAAACAAGTGGTGTGGACCACAGTGACATGCACATGAGAATGTTGACAGTAGGCTTGGTGAAATAAAGGACTCTGGAACCGGAAGCTTAGGGAAGACAGTGAAGCTAATAGAGGCTTATAGATATGGAGAGCAGGACCAAGCAGTTGGGTTTGAAAGAGATGGTAAAGCAGTACACAGTGAAAGTAGTGAAAGAACTGGGGAAGCGGGCGGTTGTGGGTGAAAATGGGAATAAGTGGGACCTAATGTATTTTAGTTACATGGCAGCAGCCTGTAAGGAATGTGAAATTGTTTAGCTCCATGATCTAATCTATTTTCTTCTCTTACTTCTTAGGAAATCTGAGATCCTGACATCTAAGAAGAGACCTGATTTTGGCCTTGTGTTTCCTCTCAGGTACTGTGAGCTTTTCAATTAACTGGACCTTTATTCCTCGTGTCTCCGTCGCTATCAATTCGGCTCTCACTCTTTGTTAGTCAAATTAGGACAGAGAAGTATTTATTTCTTTAATTTCTAGAGTAATGACCACACTGTGTAGGGCCATGCATCAGGATCACCTGGAGAGCTTGTCAAAATTTTATATTTCTGGCCTTTACTCCAGACGTACTTAATCACAGAATCTCTGTGGGGGTAGATCTGTATTTTTAATAAGCTCCACTGGAGATTCTGACTCATGTGACTATGTTAGGAGATGACAGTTTCACTAAGGCAGAGTTTATTAGATTTTTCTCCTTTACCAATTCATACTCAGTACATTTTTGCTCTTGACTCCTATTTGTTGAACAATAATGCTGCTGGTGGGTTTTGATGTTGGGGTGGAGAGACAAGAAAGCAACAATTCCATCTTGAAATTGGTACATTTTCTAGATTTCTTTTATACACAGCACCTCACCCCCACTTATGTATACCATATGTCCATCCAGTGTTAACACTAACACTTAATGCATTTGGAAAAGCAAAACCAAATTAGAGATCAAACTGGAAAAGACTGATAGAATTATGAAACGTGACTCTCAAAAGCTCCAAACAGTAGAGATGATTACAAGTAAAAGGGGAACAGAGATTGGGTGGGTGTAAAGAATAGAGAAGCAAGTAAGAGTTTCAATTCAGAAAGAGGTAGAGTTGTGTTGATGGTGACTACAGATGTACTGTTCTGCTTTTGGTTGAAGTAGACGTGAGGTAGATGCCCACACATTTGAAACCTACTGCCCCAGTTACCTTTTGCTTTTTTTGATAGTTCCATGATCCATTAATAATCAATGAATTCTCTTGGCACTGAACTCTTATGTTGTTGGATTTCCCACACTGAAAAATTTCAGTTCACAAACAAAAAGAAATCTTGTTTTTGGTATCTTGGTACCTAGAAGTTAGTAGAGCATACATTATTTTCTTCAGGATCTGCTGACAGTTTTCAAGGAACAAAGGCACAGTGTTGCATCTGAAATCTCCCCTTAGTGACATAGAAGTCAGGCTTCTGTATGTTGGAGTTATGAATCACATTCATGATGAACTCACATTAACTCAAATGAACCCACTCACGGATGAAAGGAATCATCGCTTGATAATATTCTGCGTGATGATATCCTAATCCATAAGCAATGAAAATATTCCTAAAGTATCCTTTTGAGGAGGAACTATATCTCAGATATATTTTTATACTTGCAAATTATGCTTTTATTATATATTTATTAATGATTTCAGTTTAACCTAACACAAAACCTCTCTCTCTCTCTCTCCTTCCGCCTGTCCTCTCTTTCTCCTGTACTACCTCAACAATTTTTTTCTGTTTCTCTGTGTATGTAGGTTTATTAAGATCTTTATTCCTTCATGTTAGAAATCTTACTACAGGAAAAACTAGTATGAAAAAACTCAGAATCGCATAACCTGAATAAGATTTAGAACATAGATTATGCCTTTCTTTGATGAAAATTAAGTGAACAGATAGCAAAGATCACGCAAGTTATTCTTCACTTGATAAAGCTAAATGAATTAAGTTTTAACATGGAGCATGTGAGTTTCACCTCCCTGCAATGAATCACCATCATCTCATCCCTTTGCTTCGAGTCCTAGTGCCCACGTAGGGCACTGTGTGCAGGCAGTACTGCACTGCAACAACAAACATGATCATTCAATTACTTATTCAAGCATCATTTTAAATTGTTCTTACTCCTCAGTGAGAGAAGTATCTCTTAGGTTTGGGTTCAATTGAGTCATTTAATAAATTTTGTCCAATATTATATTTTTTAAATGAACTTGCAGCCTCTCTTTTGTAAAATCCACAATTGAGTTGCCCTTCTTACCTTGGACTCAGGCTAATGATGCTCGTATCCTGCCCCTGAGCTATGTCTCTTGGATCTGGTCCTATTTAGGAATCGTGCCGTCTCTGGAGTAACTAACCCTTGCCCTTGACCTTGTTTCCATTTTCAGATTCTGGGCCTTCTCACTTGTTCTTTCAGTACTCTGGCCCCAGTGTTCTCTGATCTGAATTCTGGGGCCTTGAATGAGACCAGCACTGTGCTGCTCTTTATTGTAGTCCCAAGACGTCTGACTTTGTACTCACTATGTAGTCCCTTCTCATACTATAGCCATCTACCTTCAGTTAGGTGCAATTACCTCATACCTTGATAATGCAAACATTCTCCTAAACTGCCTCTGCCGTACTCCTCTTAAATCCATTGCCTGTATTACTGCCAAATTAGTAGTCCTAAGTATATACTTTTACTGTAATACATTCCCTAGTGAAAAACTTCTGCGGCTCTGCAACGCTTACAAAATCAAATTGGCATTCCGTAGTGCATCATTTTATGTCTTCATCCACAATCCATTTCTTGCCTATTTTTTCCAGCCTTATCTTTAGTAATTTTCCTACATAGAGCTTTTACTATGACTTTCTTGATGTTGTTGGATTATACTTTTACTTTTTAATTTATTGTATTCTTTCTCCCTGAATTACCCTCCCTCTCTAATTCAGTTATGAAAATCCTACTCATTTTCTAAGTTTCAATTAAATTCTTTTTCTGTCATAAGATTTTCCATCATTTTTGTATAAAGTTATCACTTTTATCTGAATCCCTGTAGGTTTATGTTTTATTCATTTGATACTCACAGATATTACCGTAGCTATTTTGGAACGTAACATATCTACTCAACCAGATAGCAAACCCTGAACAAAGGAAACTTTTTTATATACCTTTGTATATCAAACAGAGGTTCGGGTCTAATAAGTACATGGAAAATATTTTTAATGAAAAGCAATGGTTAATACATCAAAATAAGATACCTTTATGAAATAGTAAATGTTAATTTTAGGATAATGATGATCATCCTTAATGCATGAAGGTTGAAATTTACTGGTCTATAAGAACATTTCCATGATGCCCATATAATTTCAGTAGTGTACATTTTGCTTTCAAAACTGTTTCCAACCAGCATACCGTAAGGTTTAATTAGAGTTTACAAAAGGGAGTACTTTCTTGGTTTATATAGAAAGAAATGCTAGAACACCCTGGGATTCATTACTTACTAGATGTCAACCTTAGCTTTATTGTTTGTAAGAAAAAAAGTGCCTCAAAAACAAATAAACACACTATATAACATTTGGTTTATGGATTCATTAATTTATTTTATCATTCATCTAAAAATGCTTGTTGAGAATTGACTATGTGAAAATCACTGAACTTGGAACTAGGGATATGATGGTAAACTGTTTCCTGGCCATGGTGAATTTGGGGAAAATTACAGCATTAAGGTATTATTATCATATGAAGGGAAAAGAAAATTTATCATATGAAGGGAAAAACAAGTTTATGTATTATAAAGATACACAAGAGAACATGGGTAATTTTGGGAAGATAAGTGACATCATCAAATTTTGTGAATTCCTCAAAAAAAAAAATTAAACACCTCCTATGTGCCATAGCTGTGCTACGCAGTGAGTGTAGGGCAGCTGTTGTGGTCTTTGTTATTGTTCAGCAGTTCATCCTCCCCTTCTCACTTGGGCCGAGTATGGCTCCCCATTCCATTGATTTCAATCTTGTTCATGTGATTGTTTTGACAAATGAGATGTGGGCAGAAGGGATAGGGTGACCATTCTTAAATGAGACTTGAGAATCATCATGAGTTTCTATTTCCTCTTGCACTGTTGCCATTTGCCATAAAACCATGCCCCATGTTGTCACTGTTCCTTTAGTTTTTGTTCCAGAATGAGAAATTTGTGGAGCAGATATGAACCCATCCAGTAGCCTAGAGTTATGCTTAGGCAAGCCCAGCTGAGGCCAGCTTGGCCAAGCTGTAGGCATCACACACATGAAGAAGAAACAGGTTTCTTGTTCTAAGACTCTAAACTTGGTTGTTAATGCAACAAAAACTAAATAAGGCAGCAGTGAGTGAGGCAGCATGTCTAGTAGAGAAGAAAGACATTATTCAATGGACAGTTATCAATGCCCTTTGTGTTTTGAGGAAATGGAGTGTTTCTAAAGGTACATACAGTGGGTGAACTTACATTATTCTGGGGGAAGAGGAAAACTTTGTGAAGTGGATAGTACTTATATATAAATCAATTTAATTTAGCTTCTAGTCATCACTTAGTATATCCCACATCAACTTCTATAGGGGAAGAGATGCACCTTTGAGAAACTATATCCCAGAAAAATCAGATGCTATATCCACAACAGAAAACAATTGCTGTTTTTACTTCATGTAGTTGTTCTGCAGAGTTATATATTATTTTAATGAAGGACTAAAGGATACAGTTCTGTATTTTCACTTAAGATCAATATTCTTGTAGCTTCTACATGAAAGGTAGCCACTGTAGGCACAAGCTTATTCTGTAGTAATAAAGAATATTTTTCTGAAAGATATAGGCCATAGGCTATTTAGATTGGTGCAGTCCTTGAGATGACCTGGCCAACAGCCTCATTTTGCAAGCCAAGCAGCTGGGGTCCACAGAAGCAAAGTTGCTTTTCTAAGGCTCCTCTGTTGGAGTTTGGAAAGGGTCAGATACGGAGGTCAAGTGTCCTGATATCCGGATCACAATGCCTATAACTTTGAAAAAAATGTTTACTTATGTAATTATCTTAAGATAAATTTTAAGGAAAGAATTGGTTATAAATATTACAGGTTCCTGGGGTGATTCAACTTACAGACAAGAGGTAAATTTTAGAGGCTGAACATTTATATTAACTGTAGGTCAAAAGAATCCTTAGGCTATCTACCAAGTTTTCCTATATTTTCCTGCCAACCCTGGTCATATTACACATTTTTATTTATAGTATTTTTCATGGTTTATTGTTACATAATTATTTGTATGATCACCCAATTAATACCTATCATGTGTATAATTTTTCTTCTAAGCTCCATTAAGGCAGAGACAATGTATCTCCAGTAACCAGCACAGTATTTGATACATGCTAAGTACTCGAACACTTTTGTGGGATTAATGAACAATTTTTCATTTATCTCATACAGGTAGAATGATTATGCTTCATCTTATGGTGTGAAGTATGTCCCATGGTAGATAATCTCTTGTCGCCAAATTGTCAGTAGAATATGTTTTTCATAAAGTCTGAGGGAAATGAACTAATAGGTTACTTTAGGCAATTTTTATTGACAGATCACATATGGAATATAACATTAAAATACAACATTATTAATAACAATAAAATATAAATTGGCACAAAAGGATCACATTAAAATTATTTCATTTAAGAAGAAAATAAGGGTGTACAGTGACTCATTAAATGAAGATCTACTCATGGAATTAATAGAATTACTAATAAAAGATTTCAAAATTATTTGAATGACTAATGCTTACGATATGGGAAACTAAAAAGGCAACAGTGTCCTAATTTACCATCTTGATATTTAGAAGAAATGACTGTTGGATTAAGGTAGCCTCATTGTTTAACTCTTAAATGGTGCATTACTGAGTCATGTAAAAAAATGAAGTTTTAAGGGGAATAATATAGATCCCAAAAACTTATTTTGCCAAAATTCTGGGGACTCTAGGGCTAAAAGAATAAGAGAAAAGGGAAAACCAACATACAGCTTCATAACTGCTTTCATAGCCCTGCTGTCCCTGAGTAACCAGCTCCCCAGATGATCTCCACTCTGCTTTCCTTGCTGTGAGGCCTGCTGCATTCCCTAAGAGATCACCATGGGCATTTAAGAATGGCGGGAGGATCCTTGGCATCCAAAATTATGACAACATAGAATAAAACTTGAACCAACCAGAAAACATTTATTATTAAGTAAAAGTTATACATATGTACGTATTATTGTAAAAGGACCAAGTCTTGCTGGAGTTTTTGAGGAGGATATTATTTATTAATGACATACATACATCTTTCTTACATGATTGCTGAATGATTTGAGAAATAAAACAAAAAATGAATAAAAATATGAGCCAAAGTGCCACGTTTATCACTGCAGGGGGCACGACCCCACTTTTGGCTTTAGGTACATTAGCCAAGTGGGTTTGGTACCTGAATCTCAGAATGAGGGACTTTCACCCATTTACAGAAAGCACTGGACTTGGGGAAGGTCTCCTCTCATCACACCTATCCCAGAGTTGGCTCCTGCTGGACTTCCAGCATGAAAGTGCAAAGGAAGACTGACAGTCTCTGGGGAGGCTGTCTTCAAGAGGAAACAGGAGGGTGAAGTGTGTCTAGTTATTCTTCCTATGTTCGCAGAAAAAAACACTTTATCTTTCTAAGAAGAAAATGACTAACAACAGCTACAAAAAATACCAAAAAATGCATTAGTTGAACTCTCTCAACACAAGGAATATTAAGAGTAGAGGGAAGTTTACCAAATTACCTATGATGAAGGTGCCTTTAGTGGCAATATACTAATGTTCTTGTTTCAAAAAAAGCAGGGACAAAATTGGATATCACATCTACTCTTTTCAAAAATAAAAAAGACCTCAGTTGAGAAATGAAAAGTAATAAAAATTTCTGGCAAGATATTTATTTTGATGTGGACTTTAGGACTAGGAAATTTTCTATTAAAAATTAACAAATGGGGCATAATTAAACTTAAAACTTCCGCAAGTGAAGGAAACCATCAATAGAACAAAAAGACAACCTACTGAATGGGAGAAAATACCTGTGAATGCTATAACCGATGAGAGGTTAATATACAAAATATATAAGCAACTCAGACACTCAACATCAAACAAACAAACAACCTGGTTTAAAAAATGGGTAGAAGAACTGAACAGACATTTTTCCAAAGAGGACATGCAGGTGGCCAACAGGCATGAGAAAAGATGCTTGATATCACTAATCATCAGGGAAATGCAGATCAAAACTGTAATGAGATATCACCTCACACCTGTCAGAATGGCTATCATCAAAAGAACACAAATAGCAGATGTTAGTGAGGATGTGGAGAAAAGGGGATCCTCGTTATGTGTTTTTTTACGTGGTTGTCTATATATTTTCACATTAGATCATGGGGACCCTGCAATTTTATGACAAAAGAAATTCACATGCATCTCAGTCTGGAAAAGGAATTTACTAACGTTTAAATGAAGAGACTTTCACAAAGGGACTCCAAACAGAAGTGTGGTTAGGATTAAGAAACAAAACAGGGGATATCGGGTCATCAGAGACTTGCAACAGAGGAAGCTTTAGGGCCCAATGGCCAGAATAAAGGCTTAGATTTCCCCACTTCTTTCTCCTCTCATTGCTATTACCCTATTCAAGCAGTCATCTCTTTTGCTGGATTAATGCAACAGACATTTTCAGTTCTCATCTGGTTTGATCTCTTAGTAGCCTGCTGTTAAATATCTATTAATTTATTTTTTTACATTTTAGTGACCATTTTTCTAGACTCTCCATTTGGTTTCTATTCAAAAACATCTGAGTATTTTTCCTCATAAAATCTTTATTCTTCACGGATTCTCTTGCTGCCTTGATCTCTCTGGATATTTTAAACATACTTGTTTTAAAACCTCTTGCTGATCCCTTTGATCTCTGTTTCCTTGGTATGAATGATCCCATTATGGCTTTTCCCAAGCTTGTGTCCAGTGGGAGTTTGTTTTTTTTTTTTTCTCTGAAAGACTTGGACATTCCTTGCATTTTGCAGGAGTCTCTATGTTGCAGTTTCAATGTTACCAGGACCTACTGGGTCACCACTTGAAGACTATGCTTTATGCTAGTTCTTGTGCAAAGTTTCTCTACCTCAGGGGGTTTTGTGAGTTTGGGTCTCATCCCCATGAAAGATAAAGGCCTTGGTTCTATTTTGTAGGGGCTTTTTTCTTCTACCTCCAAATCAATTTGGCGTTTTTGTAGTCCCTACAAGGACTCAGTTTTCAAATCAGTTGGATAAATTCCCTAAGAGAGTGATTAGAGTCATGTGATAAAATTTATTTTGTAAGAAACCTCCAAACTTCTTCCAAGTGTCTGCAGTATTTTGCATTCCCACCAGCAAAGAGTGAGTTCCTGTTGCTACACATCCTTGCCAGTAATTAGTATTTCAGGCTTTTTGGATTCTAGCTCTTCTAATATTAGCATCTTATTGTTGTTTTTATTTGCATTTCCTTAATGACATAGCATGTTGAGAATTTTTTCATATGCTTATATGCCACCTCTGTATCTTCTCTGGTAAGGTGTCTGTTCTTATTTTTTGACTTTTTTAAAGTTGGGTTGTTTATTTTCTTATTATTGAGTTTCAAGAACCCTTTGTACATTTTGGATACAAGTCCTTTATCAGATAATGTATTCTGCAAATATTTTCTCTGAGTCTTTGGCTTGTCTTTTTATTCTCTTTCACGGAACAGATGTGAAATTTTTAATTTTAAAAAAATTATTTAATTATTTTTAAAAATTATTTTTATCTTTTTAATTATTTTTGATTGTTGTAAAGTATAAATAACATAAAACTTATCATTTTAACCATTTTTAAGTGTGTAGTTCAGTAGCATTAAGTACATTCATATTGTACAACCATCACCAATATTTACCTTCAGAACTATTTTCATTTTGCAAAACTGAAATTGTGTCCCCAGTAAATCATACTTTCTATCCCCCTCTTTCCCTAACATCTGACAGCCACCATTCTATTCTCTATCTCTATGCTTTTGACTACATACTTCGTATAAGTGGAATCATAAAATATCTGTCCTGTGTGACTGGCTTATTTTGCTTAACATAATGTCCTCAAGATTCATCCATCTTACAGTATGTACCAGAATTGCCCTCCTTTTTAGGACTGAACAATATACCATTGTATGTATATACCACATTTTGTTTATTCATTCATTCATGGACATTTGGGTTGCTTCCATGTTTTAGTGATTGTGAATTATACTACTATGAATGTAGGTGTATAAATATCTCTTTGAGTTCCTGCTTTGAATTCTTTTGACTATATATCCAGAAGTAGAACAGCTGGGTCAAATGGTAATTCTATTTTTAATTTTAAGCGGAATCTCCATATTATTCTCCATAGAGGCTACACCATTTTGCATTTTCATAAGTTGTGCACAAATTTTCTAATTTCTCCACATCCTCAGTAACACTTGTTATTTTCTGTTTTTTGTCTTGTTTTGTTTTGTTTTTGATAGCAGCCATCATGATAGTTGTGAGGTGGTATCTCATTCTGGGGATTTGATTTGCATTTCCCTAATAATTAATGATGCTGAGCATTTTTTCATGTGCTTATTGGTCACGTGTATATCTTTGGAGGAATGTCTATTCAAGTCTTTCATGCACTTTTAAGTTGGGTTGTTTGTTTTCTGGTTGTTGGACTCCAGGAATTTGTTATATATTCTGGTTACTAATCCCTTATCAAATATATAATTTGCAAATATTTTCTCCCACTGCATGGGTTGCCTTTTTACTTTGTTTTTTTATGTCCTTTGATGTACAGAAATTTTAAATTTTATTAAAATCAATTTCTCAATTTTTCTTCTTTCATGGATGATGCTTTTAATATTTTGTATCTAAAAACTCATCACCAGACACAAGGTCCCATAGATTTTCTCCTATTTCCTCAAGAAGTTTTGCAGTTTTGCACTTTACTTTTAGATCTGTGATCTATTTTGAGTTAATTTTTGTGAAAGGTGAAAGGTCTATGTCTAGATTCACTGTTTTGCATATGAGCATCCAAATATTCTAGCACTATTTGTTTAAAAGACTATCCTTTCTCCACTGCATTGCCTATGCACCTTGTTGAAAATCAGTTTACTATATTTGTAGATCTATTTTTGTCACCCTATTCTATCCCACTGATCTATGTGCCTATTCTTTAGCAAATACTGTGTCTTCATTACTGTACATTTATAATAAACCTTGAAATGTGAGTTCTACAAATTATCTTCTGCTTCTTCAGTATTAGCTGTTAGCTATTCTAGGTCTTTGCCTTCCTATATGAACATTAGAATCAGATTCAGTTTGTATTTACAAAGTGTCTTGCTGGGGTTTTGGTTGGGATTACATTTACTCTATAGATCAAGTTGGAAAGACTTGACATGTTAACAATATTGAGCCTTCCAATTCATGAACACAGAATATTTCCCTTTCTGTTCCCTATACAAAGATAGAAAAGTTCTCATAGCTCTAAGCTTTTATTTTTTAATTCTAAAATGCCAGTTTCCAGTCCTTTTCTAGGTCTAGGCTTAAGACCTCAAGTCTAATCCATATGCTTGTAAAACTCCATGTCTCTAAGGTATATATCATGTCTTTCCCACTTTCTAAACCATATCTTCTTTCAACTAGAACTCATTGATACACCTCTGAATGCTTCAGCAGACTAGATTTATTTAATTTGATTGAAGTACTTTACAGACTTTTCCTGTGGGCTTTTAAAATGCTAATCATTTCCCCTAGGATCTCTGCCTTTTTCTGGACACTCATCTTTAAATATGAGTTTAGGCACCATATTCTCAGTGAGGTGTCTTCCAACTCCCTGATTAGGTTGAGGTCCCCCAGGTGTGCACTCCCTGGTCCTTGTATGTTCTAGTGCTTATCAACCAGGCAGGGGAACCTGAAGTAATTTGAAAAGAATACAGAAATCCTTGACTTGCATTTATCAAACATCTTGAAAGGCACACAAAATCATCAGCACAACCTCAGATTTTTTATATGCTTCTGTTCTCAAAACCATGAAAAAAACTCTTTTGACTCCCAGGAATTACTAGTTCCTGTAACCAACACCTCCCCTTTCCATACCTTTTGTGTTCTAGATGTTTAGGTTTTCCTTGGGTTTAGAAGCATATGTATAATTAAAATATTATAGTTCACTTGCACTAACTTAAGATACTTTTTGTTTTTTTGCTGCTGATCATTCTTGACTTTACTCAAATCTTATGCTTCAGTTGTTCAGAACTGATTTTACTCATACTGTTCTCCCTCTCTGGAATGCAAACTATATTGCTCAAATCTTCGCTGCTTCTACAAATATTGAATTTCCAAGGCACAATTTATGATTTCATCTCTGGTGATTTCATTGCATCTCACTCATACATTTAGAACCAGTTCTCCCACTGGATTGTAACCAGTTGTGTACGGTTTCTTCCTTCACTAGACTGAACACAGACAGAATGAGTATCACTGATAATCACACATAGTGGCAGAATATGAGAAATTTATCCTTATGCTATGACCTATTAAGTTGCACATGATTTTTATAATTCTACCAGAAGAGTCAGTCCTGGGGAATAGGATGCACTTTAGTCTGCTTAGAATATATGAGAAACAAATATTTATTAAGTCCTGTTATGTTCCAGCGAAACTCAAAATCACCTCTGACCCTAAAGGAGGCTGAGTGAAACAGCCAATTTGAAGATCCCAGCCACCCAATAACAACAAAGGAAACCTAAGTGATGAGATGCTCATGGGTGGGCTGTGCTGTAACCAGATTAACCATTCCAAGGAAGGAGAGTAATTTACTTTCAATTGCTGCATATAATTGCTTAAAGAATAGAATCCCAATTTCTATTTGCAAAATGAGCACTACCATTTAATTATTTTAATAGTTACTATATAAATACTAATTGTATAAATGTTAAAATACAGTTAAGTTATAAAATGAAAGATATTGCAGTAATACTGAGAATTATTAAGTGTCTTCCTGAAAAACAAGGCAAGACATACATTCATAAAGTTTGCTATCATCTAGCCTTCACTGGAAAGAGAGGAAAAAGTGAATCTCCTACAGATGACTGGGCAGTTTATAAAATGAGTAAAATGTAATGAAATACCTGTGCAGAGCTAAATACCTAGGAGGACGGAGGAGTGCATTAACATTAAATAGCAAGGAAAATTATATTTCGGGGAGTGTAAAAATAAGTAAGTTTCATAGTTAAGGAGAAGTTAGGAGAGGATGCATAATGTGAAATAGAAACAGAAAGAAAAATGTAAGGGTACATATTCTGAAGCGTCAAACTGTGAACTAGCTAGGTGACAATTCCTTTCCATTCTGCAGTGAAAATGACACAGCAGGAGATACGACTTTTCAGTTTCCCTAGGATTTTTGCCATTTAGGAAAGGGATATGTGAAGGAATTTATTCTACTTGAAACAAAAATGGAATTTTTAAATATGTCATCATGAAGCTAGATTTGAAATATTAATAACCTGATTTACAGTCTGCCTCTCTGGAAAAAATGTTAGCAACAGAATTGTCATGAAGCTCCAGGAATTTGAAATTAGCTTAAGGCATGGCACATTACTGCAAAATCTTTGAAGACTGTAAGCACCAAGATGGGAAGAAGAATGCTGTCTGATCTAAAAAGGAATAATGAAAAGAAATAGGGGGAAATTGAGCAAAGGCAACTTTATACTAACCGTCCAAAAAATTGATCAACAGTGACAGGGGAACAGAGCCTGAAAGAAGTGCTAAAAGGTTGATGACATGAATAATTATAACCAATAATTGCATTTCGTTGAATAGCATCTTTAAAAATCATGCAAAAAATACTGCCTAGGCTTGCTGAGAGAGGCACCATGTAGCCAGCATTATTTTTCTCTGATTTGTGGCGTCCATAATAGATCAGGTTCGCATATACTGTGCAGTTATTATTGTTGTATCTGGAAAATGTGAATGCTTGGCACATGGGGAAAAGCCAAAGAGAATCAATCATTTGAAAATTGGAGAGCTGGAGGAGTCTAAAAAGAAAACTTTATAACCCAACTTGTCACTTCAGATTAAACAACAACCCAACCAACTAGCCAACCAACCAAGCGAACAAAAAACAGAAAAAAATTCTGAAAACCTAATGTCTGAGAATAAGTGACTCTTTGAAGGTTGTAGAATTAGACTGTGGCAAAGCCAAGACTGTGACCCATATTTCCTGACAGAAAATCTAGTTCTCTTGCTAACTCTACTCTCTTGGCTAATTAAGCATTTCTGTCAACTGCTTAGTAACTGGATGCCAGGCACAGCTGAGGCTTCCTATATTCCTGAACTTTAATACAGCATGTCTCCATGGCCAGAGCTCCTTAGGATGGCTTAGAGCAGGAGCTGAAAACTCAGATGCTACTTAGACCATATAAATTAGCAAAGGGGATAGATACTCAATATCAAATAAAAATAAATAATTCTCATTTATCTCAAAGAGATATATACCTTGTTTTCTTAAAACATGTCACCATTATGACTGTATTTTGCTTTCCTACTTTTTATTATTCATTCAATTATTCAACAGATGTTTAAGTCAGAAATAAGTTTGATATGTTTGAATAACAGCAGAAGGCCAATGTGGCTAGAGTAGAATGATCAAGGCGAAGAGTAATGGGAGATGATGTCCAAGAGAATAGAGATGCAAGATCATGTAGTTGACCCAGTACATGTTAGGGGCTTTAATTTTATCTGATTTTATTTTATTCTGTACATAATAGGTAGTTTGCTCAGGATTGAAGGCATTCCTGGGACATGGGAATTTCATGTTAAATCTAAGAATGTCCCAGGCAAACTGAAATGATTTGGTCAAGCTAGTGATGGCAAACCATCTGGTGGTTTTAAGCAAGAGCCATAACATGGTATGATTTAACTTTTATAAAAGTCACCACGGTGGAGACCTGACTAGGAAGGCGAGACTAGAAGCAGGGAGACTTGTTAGGTAACAATTGCTATTGTCTAAGTGAAAGATGATGGTCATCTTTACTAAAGTTTTAGTGGTGATCCTTAGTGAGATGTGGACAGATTCAGACAAGTATCTTGAAAGGAGTGTGAGTAGACTTGTTGATAGATTATATACCAGGGATGAGGAGAAAAGAAAAGTCAAGAATGAACAACTGGATAATTGTGGTTCCTTTTACTGAGATGGTGAAAGCTAAGGCAAGAGTAGGTCTGAAGAAGAAATTCCAGAGTTTGGATTCAGACTTGTATGTTTGAGAGCCTAATCTGTATGCAAGTGCAGATGCTGAATTGAGTACAGAGTTCAGGGTAATGTTTGAAACTAGAGAATTCTTAGAGTCATCAGTGTATAGAGAAATGTTTAAAAGCCTATAGCATGAGTAAGGTTAGAGAAGAAGAGATATGAGGACTTAGACGTAGTGTGCTAAATGTGGATGGAAAATTAAGCAGTAAGATGCAGATACATTGAGGAGAACCCTCTGAAGAAGCCTGAAAAGGGTCAGTGAATTAGGAGGAAAACATGAAAGTGTGGTGCCATGGGAACCAACAGAAAAGTTTGTAAACAAGGATTACTGGAGAACTTTTCAAATGCTGATGAGATGTGTAGTTAAAGTAACAACAAAAATTGGTTTGGGAATTAAGCAAGATGGAGGCTATTGGTGACTTTGATAAGAGAGTGGTTTCAGTGGAGTGGAGGTAATAAACGCTTGACTAAAGTGGTTTTGACAGGAGATTAAGAGAGGGAGGAGAGACAGCTCACACATCAATTAGTTGAAATTTTGCTGTGAAAGAGAAATGAAGCAGTAGTTTGATGTGGGATGTGAAAAAAGTGGAGTGTTTTAAAGATAGAAGAGATTACTGCATGTTTGCATGCTGATAAGAATAAGCCAGTTGAGAGGGAAAAACGGATAGTGCAAGAAAGTGCAAAATCTTTGAGTATGCAAAAAGAAAATGGAATTCAAAACACAAGGCAAGGGTTGGTCGTAGATGGAAGCCTGACATTTTATCCATTTCAGCATTAAAGAAGGTGGGGGAAATGGGTACAGATAGGGGTAGATTGAATACAGAAAATATATCTGTATTAGAAGAGACAAAAGAACAGAGCCATAGATGTAAACCACTTGACCTTATGGTGGGATGTCCGTGCGCAGTGGAAGCACGGAGCAAAGTGAAAGCTCATGCCCTCTGCCCCGGGGCAGCTGCTGCTTGGCTCTACACAAGTGTTTTTTTTGTTTGTTTGTTGCCTGATCTTTGGATATTTCAAGAGAAATCTGGAATGTGGGTTATAATGGGAGATCTAATTTTTAAATGTTGACTTAAATTATGTAAAACAAAACAAAGAACAGCAGCAACAAAAGCACGATGCAGGACAGACACTTCTGATGTCTGAATCTAGCCTGGGGGCCATGAGTTCGGAGCTTCTGTTCTGCAGGCTTAAAACCTGGTTTCCCATCTACAAGGGCAATTGGCATTTGTTCATTGCTTCGGAGGAACGTGAAATCAGGCAAAAAACAGTACATACCAACCCTCACTCTTGCTTCCATTCTGAGAGGGAAAATTTCATTTCCTAGGGAGTCCCTAGTTTCCCCGGTACTTGCCTGAGCAGTCCAAGGGGGACCTGTGTGAAGCTGCAGGTTAGCCGCATGCCCGGACCATGCTCTCTAGAGAGATTTCTTTTTATTCATAAATGGGTAAATGGGAAAAATAGGTATAGGAACCAAGAGAGAATTAAATGATACAAAAAAAAAAAAAAAAAAGAAGCAGGATTCTGGGAACTCAGAAAAATAATGTTGTCCAGAAGAGCTATAACCTAGAAACCAAAGAATTTGTTTACATTTGCTTATAATCCCAATAAATATTAATAATTATAAAATGGTAATAGGAGGAGGATGAGTGGCTACTGCCGAAATTTATTGAACGTCAGTATAAGCCAGACACTGTTCTAAGTGCTGTGAACGAAAAATACTGCAAACCGTATCAGTAAACAAAGAATGCTGAAACCGTCAAGTCATCAGTGGCTGCCGCCACCCCTCAATGAGGACAGGCCTGCAGCCCAGCCTCTGCAGCCACTCACAGTGTTGCACTCTGAATAATAAAGGACAAGATACTGGCCCTAGATAGCTAGATGCTTGTCAAAGGAATGAATTCAATGAGCCCAAAGGTTTGCTTCCTCCCATACATAGAAAAGCACTAAATTCTTTAACTTGAGATGCCTGATTTTCTTTAGATAACCAGTAATCTTTTATTGTTCCAACTACCTGGTCTTTGTTGTAAAGCTCCTATATATCCTAGCTCCTCCCTACCTCTTCGGACAGTCCCTCAGAGCGATCTGAGAGGCTGTCATCCCGGCTCGAGTCCTCCTGCCAAATAAAACATAGCTCTCAACTTTTAGGCTGCGCATTTATTTCAGCTGAAAGTGCTTAACAAGTGTCAACTTATTTAAAACTCACATCAACCCTGCAAGGGAAGTACTGTCATTATTCCCATTTTATAAATGTAAACTGAGGCACAGAGAAGAAAAGTAAATATCTCTAGGATACAAAGAGTTAAATGTAAAATGAGCTAGCAAATACAATACATTGCCTTAATTTACTTTAAAATGTTACAGCATAAGAAGTGCTGTTTGTGTGCATTTTGGTTTATATGCACCCCTAGAATGGTTATCACGAGGTGGGAGGGTGGGTGAGAGAGTAATCAGAATTTGAAAGACTTCCTTTAAAGTCATTGTCCATGACTCCACAGGCAGCAGCTACAAGCAAATGGACCCTCTTTATCTCTGGTTAGAACTAGATAGTTTATTAATCAGTATAAAACCACATGAGAAATTATCTTCATTGATGAAATTACCGATGTTTAAGATTTGTAGGCTGGCCAGAGATATTAATCAAGTGCCAGCGCCTTTGCATAAATAAGGTTTAAAATCAAGATGCGCATTCTTTTGGAGGAGTAGCTGAAGGCCTAGATTCAAACTGGCCCTGAGATGATCCATGAAACAAAGGATCCGTCACCTGATGCTGATTAAAACCTGGCTGCATTCTGCCACTAGAAAACTGTCGCATCTGCCTCACGTGACTCTTCTTTATAAGGACATAGAGTGTTTCAAATGACAGGATGCTGGGACTTCATCAAGCTTCCTGGGAACAGGTTGTAGTCCCGTTCTTATGACACTTGGCTGTTAACCCGGGCAGATGCTGCAGGATTGAGATCAGTCCCCCTTCACTGCAATATCCAGCCTGTTTCTGGGTAGTGAGGTAGGGCGTGTAGTCCTCCCCAGTCTTGAAGTACTTCAGGCCTTCTGAAATACTGCCGACTGAAGAGTCTAGCAACCACTGGGGACCAAATTGATTTAGTTCGCAGTAAACACATCGATTGAGCAAAAGAGAAACCAACTGTCAGAATCAAAACAAAAATGTTCTCCCTCCAAATTCTATACTATATTGTATTGTTTGGAATATACTAAATAACATCTATTTATTCATTTATTTTATGAAATATTTATTGAATGTCTACTAGTTCTCAGATTTTGAAACTGGTCATGGAGATACGACACATCAGTAAGACAAACACAGTCCGTGTGCTTCTTTAAACTAGTAACTTTAAACTAGTAACTACACAGATAACTGCAGAAGTACAGTTCTGGTACTGAAAAGTGCGAAAGGATAAAAACAGAGTTCTGCGAACATGGAGGAACGTGGAGTATGTAACTCTGAGTGGCAGAGGACAGACGGATGATAAGTGAAACCTCCCCGGGGAGAGACTAGAGATTAGGTGGCTGATCTGATGTCCTCCAGGAAACACAGCTGTGGTGAACTTGGGAGGTGCCCCACCATATTATTAAGCAAGAATGTTTAACACAACTTAGAACGCTTTACTGTTAAACATATAAATTAGCAGGTGAAATTATTCATATCAATAGTGAATTCCTCACACCACAAAAATATCATAGGTTCCTTTAATACAGCACATGATCAAGTATTAGTTACAGATCATTAAATTCTCACAGAGAGAGACCCCCAAAGCTGAAGGTTTCCACAGCACCTGCTGCATAGGCATAAACCAGAAATTTAAATAAAATGAATCTCAGTGATCCTAAAAAGGGCTATCACTCATGAGGTGATTTTATTATTTTGTTCAGCTGACAAGAAGTTGAAATATTGAATACTGTGTTTCAATTCCAAATAGACTTGATATGTGTCAAATCCTTCAGAACAACCCAAAGAGATGTATACTATTACTCACCCATTCTTACTGTTGGGGAACCTCACACGTAAAGCAGTAAACTTACTTGCTAAATCTTACATGTTCAGTAAGTGGTAGAACTGGAATTCAATTCAAATCCAGAACTGGATTCAAACCCAGGTACTCTGACTCGAGTCGGCTCTTAACATCGAGCTACATTTAGTAGGCTGTGTTTTGTGCTAATATATTTAGAAACTATTCATATGCTTTTATACGCCTATGAAATACACATATATGTATATAGATTTCCAAAATATCCTTATGTAGAAAATAGAAAATAACAGGTAAAACTTGAGAAAGCCATCAAAAAATTCCACTGAATGCTCTGGAAGCAGAATGCCTAACTGGTAAATTCTTTTGAACTTTTGTGTCATAATTTGTATGTCATATCCAACACTACTAGTCTGTGTGTAGGTGGAGTATGGTCCCATCTTGTTTCACAGAGTTAACACAGCCTTGAAGCCCAAACTTTTAAAGATGACACAAAATAATAAGTCATCCCCACCTTACTTTTCAATATAGTTGTAAAAAAGTCAAAAAAATTTTAGGAAATTGTTTGAATATGTAAATATAATATATCACAGATACATATGATTTGCCCTAGATTGCATAGTTAAATACCATATTAATGAATGAATATATCAATATCATATAATTAAATTGGTAGTTAACTGAACACTGCTCAGATCCTTCCCCTACTTGCCTCATGGAGGCCATGGCTACCAGTGATATTTCCCAAGCTGGTCTTTCTCAGTACTCTGTTCCATACAGTGCTACGAGGCATTAATGAGTGTGCTGTGAAAGAGCAGTTTCGTGCTCTCTTGACACCCTGTTCTACTACTCACCCTGCAAGGTTTGGTTCAAATGCACTTCCGTCTGGGCTGTCTTCCCTGCCCCTGCTCCTCCCAAGCAGGAAGGAGACCCTGCAGCCCCATCCGCCTTCATGGGCACCTTCATGGGTGCTTTTAACTTTCGTCTTGTGTTAGAGTTATTTGAAGAAATGTGTTCCCTTTTCTTTTCGAGTCGAGGTTCTTTGCGTCCGTATCTCAGTACCCTCCACACACAGAATCAAGCACTAATTGTACCTCTCAATAGAAATCACATGGTTATCTGAAAGCTAGAAATGGAAGTCCGATAGTCATCTAATCCTATCCTGTTGTTACTTCTCCTTTCAGAACAAATCCAATCCAGAAGGAAGTTATAAAAGCCACTTAGATCTATGTGAATGCTTTTTAAAGATTATTATGTAAGTCTAGTTCAGGCATTGCCAATCTTGTGCAATACTTCTACTGATTGATTTTAATCCACTTAAAAAACCTGCCATGATACATAATGAATATGTTTTCTAATACACAAAACTAATGGTTTAGAACAAATTTTCTTTCCATAGAAATTACCCAGTGAAACAGAAAAATGAAGCTTTATAGAGACATAAAACAATAAGCATAAAATATTATAAATGAGGTGTCTGGGGTATAACCTACCATTAGCTTTCTATTAGCAAGGGTTAGAGAGAGTTCTGTTTGTTTTAGGAAGATGTGTTATATAAGGAACTGAAATCCTAGACACAGAAGGGAATGTACATTGATTTCCTTGGAAATGATTTATGATTTAGGCTCTGGTGGGAAAACTTTTTTTTTTTTTACATCTCACTTGAAAACATTCACCTAATTTAGTCCAAAATGTTCTTTTTCTTTCCTAAAACTGTTAAGTGAAAATTTTTAGAAAAATTTTACATTTTCTGTTTGTTTTAGAGTTCACAGTTTAAAAGAAATAACATGGACCTTGAGTCCCTCTGTAATTATATTAAGAACATAGATCAATTGTAGCTTAGTGACCAGCTTGATAATAGTCTATGTGCTGGGGGGATGAATTTAGTTCAAGCTGGTTTTGCTTATGGTCAGAAAGCTATTCTAAAGTAGTTCAATAAAAATATCTGATTTACCTGTATGGCTTATATGAAAAAGGATTTTGCTCTATAGATTTTAACAGTCTAACTAGTTGTTTTATTTAGAATCCTCTAAACTTCTTTGTTAATGGTATTTAATATTGTATCATTTTTACCATTTAATGATATTTAATTTTACATCATTATTTAATGATGTTTAATGGTATTTAATTTTACATCATTATTACTGATAAAGTACTGATATTTTGTGCATCTGATAGTAGAGAGAAGATATTTGAAACTTGCAAGCTTTCTTGAAAGTTTTAGGAAGCATATATAATTTCATGCCTATGAGTATGTCAAACCCATGTAGGTCAATAAATTAAAGTAAAATATTGGTGACTGAATATACAATTTGTTTTGCATGTGGTCAATTGAGACATTAAGATAGGTGTATAACTTTGATCTTGTTTAGTATCTTAACTAGGATTATTTCTAATTGATAGCAATCAGATTGATTGAGGATTGATTTTTTAAATATTTACAAGCTTGCATTAGAGTTTAGTTTCGATAGTTCAACTTTCCACAAACATGGAGTAATATTATAGAAGTCTTTAGTGTACAGAATTTCCCCATCCAAATACGTTAACTTTGGAACAAATTGGGAAATGAGACGCCTTTGCCTTTTTAGGGCTCCCTTAAAATAAAACAGAAAACAAAAAGTGAAATAGAGCCTTGGAAACTCCATTTGAATAATCTATTCTGTTTATGGTGATCTCAGCAACTTATGAGACCATTCTAGACTAATGTTTCTACAACGAAACTTAGCTTTCTCTGTCTTTCTCGAGATTTTTCAATACTGCAAAATGCCAGTTTTTTTCATTACACTTAGAGAACAAATACACCACTCTTCATTGAAATCATGGAAGCTTTAACTTGTGCTTTCTTTGTCTCCTGTGCCACTCTTAGTACTCCTTGGCACTTTGTGAAAACCGGCATAGTGAGTGAGCTCCATTAATATTATTTATTCACCACCTTGAGACCTCGAGTAGCTCATGAAGATACCCCTTTCAAGACCATGTACAAGGTCATAGTTTTTAATGACCAAGTCATGAAAGGAGTCACAGTACTGTGCAATAAAGATAACCTTTCCACAAATGTTTATTGTTTATAATAGAAAAATGCTATTAATATGTGTGCAGTCAGAATAATGTGCTGTCAAAACACTGCAATAGGTTTTTTTTAAATTCTTATTTTTTATTGAAGTGTAATCAGTTTACAATGTTAGTTTCAGGTGTACAGCAAAGCGATTCAGTTATATATACACTTAAAAATATATGTATATATTTTCAGATTCTTTTCCATTACAGCTCATTACAAGAAATTGAATATAGTTCCCTGTGCTATATAGTAGGTCCTTGTTTATTTTATATATAATGATAACACTGCAGTGCTTTTGATATATGAATTTTAAGCCTAAATGAGAATGTTTCTCTTTCCTAAATTAAATTAATCTTTTTTCCCTTAGTAATTCCCTTCTTTTATACCTCCCTTCCCCTTACATTTGCTTAAATATATTTCAAGAACTCTGCATTCTTGAATGCCAACTCCTCTCGACCTGCCAACCAAAATTCAAAATAAAAATTGCAAACTAAATTGTTAGATTTTGCTCTGTCTGTAGATTATAAATTAGATGTGAAGTTGGTTTTTAACCTCCAGAAATGTGAATTAAAACATGTTCCTTAGACTTCAACTACTATCTGGTATGGTTGATTTATTTAAATGACTGAAAAAAAAAACAAGTCATTAACAGTTAGTAGAAGATATCCAAAGGTTAAAAGAAAAATGTGGCTAATATAATTCATTATAAAATTTGGAATTTTTAAGCTTTTGGTTTCATTTAATGAATAGAAAGAAATCAGCGAGAATTCAGGGGAAGGAGTTATTGACTTCATTTATGTACCTTTTTACTAAGAAAACTGTTCACAGCCTACAGACTGATTCTACAGAGAACAGCTGAAGGAGTAAATTAGTATGCCGTAAGGGCTGGTTAAACTCTCAGCTTTACCACTAATGTATTTATAGGTGTGTTAAGGGAGGCATTCATCACACAGTTATGATTTAAAACTTTAAATTTTACATAATTATAGTTGGATGACAGTGCTAGAATTTCTCTTTGTTTGTTTCATCAGTCATGTTAACTGATACTTTAGCTTGGATGCTAATTTCTTAGTGCTCAAAAGACCGTTGTATGAATGTTATGGGTTAAAGGGAGACAATGCAACATCAATTTGATTAATATTTTGAGCTAAGGGGAAAAGAACGATTGATTTTAATCTCCTTCACTGAAACCACCATGCTGGTGCAATGCCCTGCAGAATCACCAGGAAGAGAGCTGCCATGGTGCTTCTAGAGGAGGCAGTGTTGCCACACAGGCCAAGAGCTCAGACCCTGCGGCCTGACACCTCATGTTCTGATGCTAGTTTGACATTTGCTAGTGCCTCAGTTTCCATATGGATTTATTAGAGATTAAATATGTTACCAATAAAGCACCTGAAATGACACTGGCACCACAGTGTTACACTGCTACAACAAACCCACTGGAATGACTAAAATGAAAAATTCAAATAGTGCTATGTGGGGGAAAACATGTGGAATACCTGGAACTCAGACGTTGCTGGATGCAGATAATAGAACCTCAGTAAATAATATGTGAAACAGAAAAATCCGTTGGCATTCACTACTCAAAAAGGTAAGTTGGTATTATCAGGGCATGTTTAAATTCACGTTAGAATAACTTATTTCCCTTTCAGTGCGGTGTTAATGCCGTCAGGGCAGTATATCTCACTATTGCTGGGAGATAACTTACTTCTAAGAAATTATTATTGCTTAGAATAAGTTTTCTGTATTAGATAAAGAAGATGAAAATTTGGAGCAAAGAATATTGCTTAAATATTTCTTTCACTTAATGAAGAGATGGGATATGTCAACAATGAAATGGTATAATTCAGGAAGGCCTGAGTTATATATGAGCATTATTCAATGCGACCTCTTCTCCCCTAAAAACCTTATATTTTTCATATGAATATTGTAACAACAATAAAGAGATTAGAAAAATTTTCTCTCTCTTGTTTCACCTGATTCAAAAAATTGCTTTTAATCTTGCCGTGTTTCCCTCTGTTGCTGGAATCTGTGTATGTATACATACACAGATATGTATATACACACATATATATGCATATATGCATGTGTATGCTGAGCTTAGATTATATTTTCTGTTCTTTATTTTTAACTTAAAATGATTTACTAAAGTGTCATTATTTTCAGAGTTTAAAATTGTTACAGAGCAGTTCATTGATCTATTTCATAATTTACTTCTCTGTCCTTATTTTTTACTGTTTAGAGTAGGTTTTTTTTTTTTGTTTGAATGACATCTAACCTAAATTTGTTTTTTGTTTGTTGTTTTTTTAAAATTGCAGTATAGTTGATGTATAATATATTAGTTTCAGGTGTACAACATAGTGCTTCTGTGTTTTTATAAATTATACTCCTTTAAACTTATTACAAAATGATGGTTGTATTTCTCTGTGCTGTATGATATATAGCCTTGCTGCTTATCTATTTTATACCTGGGAGTAATGGAGATACAACAATTAAGCCTTGCTTGTTTCTGTTTTGTTACATATAATTGTTTTAATTTTTAAATTCCACATATAAGTGTTATAGAGTGTGTGTGTATATATACATATACACACAAACACAATGGAATATTAGATCAAGTTCAGTCACATCCTAGTGATGAACTGACATCCTGGTCAGTGTGAAATACTATCACTAAAGAAATTACTTTCACCACTTTATCAGGTAATAAACACCGTATTTTAAGTTTAATTATTGTGGTCAATATGTGGTTATATATTTTCTCAAATATTTACTTAATAATTTGATTTTTTCTTTTGAATGACCTTTAATGTTCTTTGTCTATTTAGCTATTTGAATCCTGTCTGTTGTATGATTGTTATAATAATCTGTATAATGTTGGCATTAGTCCTTATCTGCCATTATCTGTGAGATTCTGTTTCATTTTATTTTTTTCATAATATTCAAAGTCATATATGTTTTCCTCCTTTGGTCAGTGTATTTTCACACCAACAATACAATTTTTTTCCTAATTTTTCCGCTCATTAGTGCCATTTTCTTTAGTTTACTTCAATTTTAATATTTTATACTTAACTCTTTAATTATCCTAAAGTTAAATGTCTCTTTAATTACCGTAAAGTTTTTGTATATCTCATCAGGTGTGACCTAAATAATTTTCCTAAACATTTTTATCTTCACTTCATATCACCAAAACAAACTAACTAAACCAAACTAAATTAAGCCTTGCCCAGATGTAGGGGTCACCCCTGATTTTGACAGGCACCAAATACAATGCGATAATAAAACTGAGAGGCAAGAATTCTCTGGTGTCAGGTTTATGTTTTTATATTTACACTTACGATTCATAAGTCAACTGGAGTCATGACATTTCTAGAAAATTAAATACAAATTGGGTTAAACTTCTACCACAAAAATGATGAGGCCAGTGTTTCTCTTAATGTGTCAAGACTGCTTGGAGGAGATGGGCTTGCGTAACTTCTCATCTTTTCCTGCTAAGCTTTAATTTCCATTAAATTCACAGTCTTATCTAGCTGCTATTTTTTAATGCTTTAATGCTTTCCTGCTAAGCTTTAATTTCCATTAAATTCACAGTCTTATCTAGCTGCTATTTTTTAATGCTTCATCGATAAATTATAAGCCCCATCACTTCTCTTTCTCATGATACCCATTTGCCCAGAAATTGTACGTGTACAGCAAATGTTGGTATTTTACCCCCAAATTTTAGGGTTTTTTTCCTTTTTGACTCAATAATGATTTCTCTTGTTAGCAAATAAAATAAATTATATTAAGCATTACTGTTCTCTAAAAGATTTTAGAGACTCCATCATCAACATTCTCATTTATCTCCACATTGTCCTAATATTCCTGCTATGCAATTTGAACTAATTTCTTCCTTATCCACAAGCTCTTCCCCCAATTCCAAATTTCTGTTAAATGTCTACATAGAACCCTAAATCAAGTTGTGTCTTGTTTGTTTGTTTGTTTGTTTTCACTCTGTTGTTTCCATAAAAAACATAACTTTCAGGCTTTGGTGTTTCCCTTCTCAGAGTTCTATTAAATTATTTCCTAAGCAAAGGCATTTATCTCTGGGAATCTGAAGCCAGCTGTTAAAATATGCCTTTATTTCTAGTTGCAAAACAAACTACTCCTTGTCTGGCCAAAATAGAATGATATAGCCCTCTTTGGTCCATTTGCTCACGGATGATGAAAGGAATTTAATTGCGTAGGATAAGGCAGGGTTTCAACTTTCAGAGTTTATTTTTTTATTCCCTAGATCTGACATCTGTTAAGATGAACAACGGGAAAGATACTGGTATTAGATACTTTTAGGAAAGATCACAAGTCACTGAACTAGTTTAAATTTCTACAGTAAGATAAAAATCACAGACTGGACTGGGAGACCCAAGACCTAAGTTCTGTTTCTTGGCATTCCACTCTTTGTAATTTGGGGGAAGTCATTTTGCCTTTCTAGTGTTAGTTTCTATTGGTAAAATGAAGAAATTTGACTAGTTTAAAGTGATAATTTTGGCCTATTTAGAATATCCTACTTTAAAACATTAACTTTTGCTTCCAAGCTTGTGACCTTTCTGGTTTACCTAAGATAGTATACTTCTCTACATATTCAGTAGTTTCTTGGCTATTTTTAAAATGACATTTTATTTTTTAAATTATAGAACAGTTAGGCTGTGTAGGAAGAAAATCTTTCTAACTATAGAATATAAATTTCTACCACAAAGAACCTAATCGTGGAACAACCAAATTTTTCTTAGTTTATTTAATTCGTGGATTCAATTTACATAACTTGGAAAGAACTGGAAAAATACCAAAAAAAAAAAAAAATTGTGGAGTGAAGATTACAGGTCACCATGGAGAGATAACATTGAAATATTACTACATAGTGTTAATACATTTTGTTCTGTTCTGAAATTTTTGTAAGGCATTGTTAACACAGTCGTCTGTTGGTTTACAATTAGGGAAAATGTGAAGTTTACTACTTAAAAGAAAATGTCCATCAGTATTTTCGATGACATTGCTCAAAGTCCTTATTTTTGGGTTTTTCAGACAGCAAGCTAAGCATGTTTAAGAAAAAGTGTTCTTTCTTTCTCGAGGAACTTTTTCAATTTTGTTTCTATACAACTAATGAGAATGTTGAAATGTTGAGAATGTTGAAAATATGCCAATACTCATGTCTGATAATCCTGCGTGCTCGTAGGGTGGGTAGTTTGGGGTGAGGTGACAAAGTGAGGAGGAGACAGCTCTGGTTGGTGAGTAGCATTTAGAATCTGGAGTGAGAAACCTGAGTTCCCTGAGAATAGTACTGCACATTTCACTGGGCTAGCTTTAGAAAAGATGAGGTCCTTACAAAGAACAATGTGCTGTAAATAGCATCAGTACGCGTGAATTGCTGTGATGGGCTTTTCTTGAAACATTTTGTTCCATAGGTCATTGTGTTTCCTCTTGGGGCTCTGGGTTTGCAGCTGCAAGGGTGAGGGAGCAAGCAGGTTCTTTCTTCCATTGAAATTATCACAGACACAAACACCAAGTACACGCTCCTGACTTCCCAGATGAGTGATGTACTCTGAACAAGGGGGTAATGCCACTCCAGTGTTACAAAGAATTAGACACATAGGGAGATGGCTTCTGGCAGACACAGGGGGCAAGGAGATTGCCTCATTTCAGGAACGGTTAAAATCCAAAATGCCTTTCAAGTCTTTGCTGAGGTCTGTGGCAGAGTAGGGGTGGGAGAAGGTAAAGCGGCTTTTATTCTGAAGTCTCTTTTGACTGATTCTTGCTTCCGGACAGAGTCCTTTATCTTTGCCCCGGGGTTGATCCAAATGTGGAAACAGCTACATTGGGATCATAACACTCCAAAGCACCACAGATAAAAAGAAATTGCGCGAAGCAGCTTTTTTACTAAAGCTTTACTAAAGGGTCAGCTTGCTCACCTCACAATGACGTAAAATCACAGTTTATTTCCCACTTCGAGCCCACTGTGGCTGTTCCTAGCCAGGTAGCATCTTGGTCGACTGCCAACTTTCTTGCTCTTCTCCTGACCTTTCTACCCCTTCTCCTCACCAACCTCTCACTATTATATAGAGCAATATTGACCTCTAGTTCCTGGCCCAAACCTGCAAATCTACACCCATAAAAATGCACAGAGTACAGATTAACAATATCCCTGCTCCTTGGAAGGTACTTGTATTTATATATAATAGTTATTTTTTCTGTGAGGCGTAGGTGGCATTTTCTATCTGTAAGTATTTTTGTAGTATTTTGCGTTGGCTTATACAAAGCTGAGATATAAACTACTATTGGGGTCACCTCATAAACATGGGTGTATCTGGACTTCCTGTGAAAGTGACAATTAGAGTGAGATTCCTTTCCAGCTGTGCCTTGAAGGGTGGTTTGGAGGTTGTGTGAACTCGTTTCACATTCTTCTGGGATTTCTTAGTCATTTTTATCCTGAGTGTCAAGCCCACATTCTGGATATTTTTCCTTGTCAACTTGTATGGTGATACCACTTGTAAATGCCATGCCTTAGTTTTTCTTTGTTGTGGAAGTGTTGATGTAAGTCTAAGAAATTCATTCCCTGTGTTGTTGACTTTTGTTATATAAAAGTACATTTTAGCATTAGAACAGCTAAGCCATTCACATTTGCAAAACATCTGTCATATCATTTGTGATTAAATTTTGATTTTTTTAGCATCCTATACACTGATATCATAGTTGTTGCCAATCTATATATTGGTAACATAAGGACTCACTCATTTCCATATCGGTGGCATCACTGCAAATCATGATGCTCTTTGAGCTGAGTAAAGACAGTCTAATCTTAGCAATATCCTTGAGTATATTTAAAGGATCTTCTAAAATGTCAGCTGAGAGCTCGAAGATGTAGAGAGCTGGAAAGGACATCACTCCCACCCTTATAACAAGAAAAAAGCTGGACAAACTGCAAATTAAAGAATTTTCAGAGCGAACAACTAACTCCAAAAAATGTGAGAGATGGAAAAACAGGACCCTGGAATTTGATTACTTGGGCAGAAGCTGCCAAAAACTATATTATCCAGTAAGAACATGCAGCGAAAATTCTTTTGAAGGCATTGTTAAAGGCCACATATGGGCCAGTGTGAGTGTGAAGCTTTTGGAGGCCACAGGCATAGGTAGTTTACCTCCTTATAGGCTCTTCCTCTATGACAGCCATCAAATGCTCACATGGAAGATTATGAAGAATCCTAAGAAATGTTCCCTGTAGTTCTGCCTGGGAGAGGGGAACAGCAGTCAATGCTGAAATGCTGAAATGCCACCCACATCCAGGTTCTCTATTTCACCTGTGGAGTAAAAGCCTTTGATATATACAGGGGAGAGCAGTAAAAAGTGTTGCATTGGAGCACTGGATTTTTGCAGAAGGGGGAAGAAAATGAGGAGAGGAATGAAGAAAGCTCCACCTCTGGAGAAGGGTCAGGAGTACATGCTAGACCCAGCATTACAGCCGGAGGAGGAGCAGAAATAAGGGTGAAAGCCACAATATCTAGACATAGATATTGCCTAAGAATGAGTTTGATCAGAACATCAGAGAAGGCCTTTCTTCCCAGACCACCACCCTTCAGGCTAACAAGCATCGATTAAAAACAAAAAGAGTGAAGTATATCTGAGACAGATTCTCTTGAGAACATGGCAGAGAGAACCAAAGCCAAATGGGGAGCAAACACTGAGGAAAACCATCTAACAACCAGCCCACACTCTAAACACAAAGTATCAGCAGAGGTATGTGAAGCCTCTCGTGTATTTTGGGTTACTGTAGCCACAACAAACTTCAAACACAGCCCCTCTGCTAACCAGATTAACAAAACCCTTCACTGATAGCCTAGCAGAAGAGAAGGTTTGTTCATCTCCAAGCATAAAATATATTACCACAGTATCGACAGGCCTGTACTTATGTATCACTTCAACGAAAGTTATGTAGTATATAAGAAGGTAAGAAAAAAAAAGTCTGAAATTACAAAGCAATCTTTAGAAGCAGATTCAGATATGACACAGATATGGTAATTACCAGAGAGGAAATTTAATTATTTATATGCTTAAGGTTATAATGCAGAGGATCTTTGAAAATATCAACCAAGTTGATCAGCCTCTAGCAAGACAGACCAAGAAAGGAAGAGACACATTTTAATAATATCAGGAATGAAAGATAGGGCATTATTACAAACCCACAGTAATTAAATGGATAGTAAGGGATTATTAAAAACATCTTGCTCATGGCATTAATGAAGTAAAGCTTGACATCTTAAAAAATAACAAACATTTTTTGTGCCTGTATATCCAACAACTAAGATAAAATAGACTAATTCCTTGAAAGACACGAACTACTAAAACTCACTGAAGAAGAAACAGAAAACCTGAGTAGTTTACTGCAAAAGAATAAATAAAACTATAGTTAATGCTTTCCAAAAAACAAAATTCCAGGCCTAGGTGATTTCACAGACAAATTTTATCAATAGAAAGAAAGAATACCAGTTCTGCACAATCTCTTCTAGAAGATAGAGGAGGAGGGAATGCTTCTAATTTTATAAGGCCAGTGTTACACTAGTACCAAAATGTGAGAAAGACATTACACTAAAATAAAAATACAGGTCAATATCCCACATGAACCTAGACATAAATATCCTCAGCAAATATATGTAAATCAAATCTTGCAATATATATAAAAGAACAGTATATAGTGATCTATTGAGCTTTATTCATAGAATAAAAGATTGCTTCAAAAATTTAGAAAGTCAGTGCAAGTCACCATATTAAAAGACTGAATAAGAAAAAAACATGATATCAATAGATGCAGAGAAGCTATTCAACAAAATTAAATTTCCCTTTATGATTAAAAAAAAATTCCCAGCAAGCTAGGAATAAAGGAAACTTCTTTTACCTTATAGAGGGCATCTGCAGAAAGCTTATAGCAAACATCATACTCAGTGTTGATAGTTTAAATGCTTTTTTTGTTAAGGTGTGAACAAGGCAAGGATGTTGTCTCTCACCAATTCTATTTAGCAATATACTGGGAGTCTTAGCCAGTGCAGTAAGACAAGAATAAGAGATAAAAGGCATGTGGATTGGATGAGGAAAATAAAATGATTTATATTTGCAGACAACAGGATTATTGGCCTAGAAAAATCCCATGGACTCTACAAAAGAAGTCCCAGAGTAGATAAGTGAGTTTAGCAAGTTTGCAGACTACATGGCCAATATCAAAAGTCAATCATTCCTATATACCAGAAATGTACAATTGGAATCAACTTTAAAGATACTATTCATGGGGGGCAGAGAAGAATAAATTAGGAGTATGAGATTAACAATACATACTACTATACATAAGGAAAAGCAAAGGAACTAGGATAGTCTGACCATTTTGGAAAAGGAAGTTAAATTTACAAGATTTACTATTTGATTTCAAGACTTAACTATAAAGTGGCAATAATAATTCAGTATAGTAATAATGAAAGAAGAGATAGATAGATAATTGAAACTTAATAGAGAGCAGAGAAATAGACTCACACAAATATAGACCACTATATTAGTCAGCTCATTTTGAAAAAGTTACAAAGGCATATCAATGGAGAAGGGATAATCTTTTCAAATAATGGTGCTAGAACATTTGGACAATCATACACAAACCAAAACAAAACAAAACAAAAACAATCTCAACACACACCTCAAACCATATGCAACACTAACTAAAAATAGATTATAGTCCTAAATATAAAATGCAAAGCTATAAAATTTCTAGAAAAATACAGAGGAGCAAATTTGACTCAACTTGGGTTTGACAATGAGTTTTTAGGTATCACGCTAGGAGCATGATCCATAATAGAAAAATTTATAAGTACTGTTTTATTATAATTAGAATTTTATTCTGTAAAAGACAATGTTAAGAAAATGAAAAAACAAAATACAGAATGAGAGAAGATATTTGCATATCATATATCCAATAAAGGAATCATTTTCACATTATAAAAAACTTAAAATTCAATAAGAAAAAAATAGACAATGAATCTGAATAGATAATTCACCAAAGAAAATATACAAATGGCAAATCAAGATATAAAAAATGCTCAGCAGCATGATTTATTAGGGAAATGCACATTTAAAACCACAATGTGGTATCACTTCATACCTGTTAGAATAACTATCATCAAAAAGACAAGAAATAACAAATGTTGGAGAGAATATGGAGAAAAGGGAACCCTCATACACTGTTGGTGGGACTGTAGGTTGTTGAAGCCACTATGGGAAACAGCATAGAGATTCCTCAAAAATTAAAAGTAGAACTACCATATGACAGAGATATTTCACTTCAGGGTATTTATCTGAAGAAAACAAAAACACTAATTTGGAAACATATATGCACCCATATGTTCATTGCAGCTTTATATACAATAGTCAAGATATGGAAATAATCGAAGTGTCTATTGATGAATGAATGGATAAAGAAATAGTGGCATGTATATACACAATGGAATGCTACTTAACCATTAGAAAGAATCAAATTCTGCCATTTGCGACAAAATTGATGGACCTTGAGGGTACTATACTGAATGAAGTAAGTCAGATGGAGAAAGACAAAAAAAAACCAAACATAATTTCACTCATATATGGAGTCTAAAAATAAATAAATAAACAAAATAAAACAAAAACAAACATAGATACAGAGAACAGATTAATGGTTGCCAGAGGGGAAATAGTTTGGAGGATTCTATTCATTTGTCAAAACCCACAGAACTGAAAACTACAAAGAGTGACTTTTATTATGTGCCAATAAAAAAAATTCAACAAAATTTGGGGCATCCCAGAATGGAATACAGACTAGGACAAAAAAATTCTAAATCTATTACAAATGCATGGCAGGGTCTCACTGAAGGCAGTGGGGAAGAAAAAGACAGCTAATTTTTTTGTTTGTTGGTTTCATCTAAATACTGTAAGACTAAAAGTATAAACTCTCCAAAAAAGCCCGTACTCTGTCTGGTAAATTTGTTTCTCACAAGGGTATGGTTTCACTGTCCTTAAGTTACTTTTCATGTAAACTAGGATTGAACAAATAAGTAAATATATTGCAGATATGGAGAGCCAAATTTCCAAATGCCCTGGAAAGAAGTTATAAATCAACAAGTTAGCTGGAGGCTAGAATGAATCCTGTGGTAAGGGATGAGAATTGGTGATATCAGGATGAACTAATGTCTGTTTTCGTATACATTCAGAAAGATACATACAGAAATAAATAATGGGATCACTAGATTTAGCAATTAAAAAATACAGGACATCCAGTTAAATGTGAATTTCAGATAAGTAAGAAATATATATATATCTTTTTTAAGTGTAAGTATGCCCCATGCAATATTTGGGACATACTTTTACTAAAAAATTCAGTGCTATTCTGAAATGTAAATTTAACTTAGGATTGTATTTTATTTAGCAACCCTAAATTATAGATATTGTGTACATATATGAATGAAGATACATATTTAAATTTCCTAGTTCTAGCCTCTGAGAGAGCCTGGAAGCATGATATCTCAGTAGCCACAATCACAACTAACACTCAGATTTTGGTTTCTAAGTATTATTCTCCAGTAAAATGATCAAAGGTTCCTTAAGGGAATGGCTGATTAAATATTTGGGTAATATAGAAATAGACATGAGATTGGGTTTTCTAGTTTTGTAGTTTTAGAAAGTTAGGAAGTGCTTAAAACAAAATGAAGAAGATGATAACAACGATGAAGACATGTTAAAATAAATTGGAGCCATTCTAAAAGAGGTCTTGGTAGCCCAAACTGTGCAATTAGAGCAGCAAACTAAATGATAGTATTGGATTATAAGTCATAAAGTAAAATAAATATCCTTGAGTATATACTTCAAAAATAAATGATTGAAGAAAGAGAGAGAAAAGAAAGGAGGAAGGAAGGAAAGAAAGAAGGAAGCAAGGAAGGAAAGTGAGAAAACAACAAACATTGCTTACAGAATAAATATACAAAGAATGAAGGAAAAATGATTCTTTTTGTACACCACTATAGTAATTGCAGATGAAACACTGATGAATGCTAAAGTTAGTGGACAAAATAATTAAGGATTAAGAGAATATTTGCATAGTCTCCACCAAAATATTTACTGATTACTATAGTGCTTTTAGCATGTATCTACCAATTCTCTGATAGTTGTCTTATTCTATAATGGCTGCTATACAAAATGCCATAGACAGGGCAGCTTATAAACAACAGAAATTTATATGTCACAGTTCTGGAGGCTGGGAATTCCAAGGCATTGGCAGATCCCATGGCTGGTGGGAGCCCACTTCCTGGTTCATAGAGGACTGCTTTCTTGCTGTGTCCTGACTTGGCAGAAGGGAGCTCTCTGGGATCCCTTTTATCAGATCACTAATCCCATTCATGAGGGCACCACCCTCAAGACCCGGTAACCTCTCAACAGCCCCACTTCCTAATACCTTCACACTGGGGATTAGGTTTTTAAACATGAATGTTATGAGGACACAGATACTCAGTCTGTAGCAATAGTTGTCCCTCCAAGATGTGGAGCTTAGTTTCGCCTCCTCTTGAGAGGCTAGACTAAGTGATTTGTTTGTAACAAATAGAGTCGGAAGGGAAAACAATAATTTTTACATTGGAGAAAACTGGCAGACACCACCTTGACCACTGGTCAAAGTTGACCTCACTGGTAATAAGTCAGGCTGATGTCATATACACCCAATGCGATGCCATGAGACGGGGATGTCACCTCTTTGTTACTCTTCCAAAAAATGTGTTACCTCAGTATAATCATTAGACAATGTAAAAAAAAAACAAAAACAACCTAAATTAAGGAACATTCTATAAAATGCCTGACACTTCTTCAGAAGTATCAAATTCATGAAGACAAGAAAACAACAACAAAAAACTACCACAGATTGGAGAAGACCAAGGAGATATGACCATGTGATATCCTGGGTTGGATCCTGGAGCAGAAAAAGGACATTAGTACAAAAATGGGAGTATCTGAGTAAAGTCTATAGTTTAGTTTAGGATTGACTGACTGAGAATGGTGGGCCAAATCTAGCCCATCACCAGTTTTTATAAAATTTTGTTAGAAAAGAGCTGTGTGCATCTGTGTTACCTATTGTCTATGTCTGCTTTTACAGTGGCAGCGTTGAGTAATTGTGACAGAGGCCATCTCACTCACAGAGCCTAAAATATTTATTATCTGCCCCTTTACAGAAACAGTTTACAGATTCCTAGTATATGACTATTTTTTTTGCACATAGTCTTCCATAGATCTAAAATAACTTCAATATAAATTTTTTAAAAATTGTATGATTTAAATCATCAATCCATTTTAAACTACCATTGTTTGAGAGCTTACTCTTCGTGAAACACTTTGCTAAATGTTTTTCGTGTAACTACCCTAATTAATCCTCTCAGCAGCCCTTTATAAGTTATCCTGTTATTATCTTTCTTTTACACCTGAGGAAAACCAAGGTTAATTAAGTCGAGTGACTTGCTGAAAGGCAGAGTTCACATGGTTGAAAATGCAAAACTAGAATTTGAACTGAAGCCTGCCTGAGACCAAAGTCCACACTATCTTATTCTGCCATCTGTATGCATGGGTCAGTGGCAGATACCCAGTGTCACCTTCATATCAAGTTCAGAATTCATTTATTCAACATGCTGAGCGCCTACCGTGTGCCAGCTACTCTGCATGTTTAAGGTCAACATGCCCAGTTTTCAGAGATCCATGGAATGACAATTCCATTACCCATAGCACCTCCTGAACTTGCCCTTGCTCTCTCAAAGCTCTGATTAGATTTACAATTATGGATATATCCCTCCCCTGAGCTAGTTTCCTCTCTTACCCTTCCAGTTACATTGACTCAAATAATAAAATGCATACCAAAGAATAAATCTACATCACCTTTCCCTTATCCTTTTTATATAGTTTTCTAGTTTAGTGGCCTTGATGTCCCTTGTTGTTGTCCTTGATAATCTTACTTTTTTGTTAATCAGTAAACAGATATATCCAGTCTTTACTTGAAAGTCATTTATAGTCCAGTTTTCTTGTAAAATCTTGAAATGACAGGTTAACTTTTTTTTAGTCCATTAAAACTTGTCTAAAACACCAGTTGGCTATTTGCATTTCCAGTAAGTGAGCATTTATTATACTTATTTTTTCTAATTATTAAATATTGCACATTAGTTGTAAATATATCCTTTGAAAACTAACCATGGAAAAACAAATCTATTAGATATCTACTCACACTGAAGAGAATTTGGTACTGCAATTTCCACTAGTTAAAAAAGGAAAGGAAACAATCTTTTTGATTTCTGTGGATACTTTATGGTTGGGGAAGGGGGCACGCCTGGAGGTTTGTAATTCATTTTAATGGAAGTCTACTTCTGGTTGACAGGATACTTTCAATGTGCAGATAAATGACTGACAAAACATTAAGCCCCATTGAGCACAGTTAAGTATTCTTGCTATCTGAGCCTTGGTTTGACATAAGCAGAGAATAATTTTATTTTAGCCACACTTAGAATTCATGACAAGTTCACTTTCAAACACTACAACTCTGATGGCATTGCTGTCTTTACATAATGCTTCAATTCCCTTTTAAGAGGTTACAGTACCTGTCTGGGTTTGACAAGTAAAGCTAAAGTTTTGGTAACTCCAAAGGTGTACCATCATTGGAAAGGAACTGATGAAAGGTTTAAAAGAATTATGTGAAAAGCGCCTTATTACTTTCTTATCAGAATGCAGTTAAATGAAAAGCAGACAATTTCATTACTGTCAAGAAGCACATGTTCAACTATACATTTCTATAGCAACATCTCTATCTATAGCAACACTTCACTGTTTAATTCAAGATACAGATCACATGAGGAACATGTTTCATTTGCTTATTCTGTAGGCAATTCCTAACCCTGCTTAGAAGTGATATCAACATACAGACATTGATGAGAAACTCAACATGACAGTTTGTTGGGTGGAGGAGAAAGAATCATGATTCAAAAATAGTAACATTATAGTTTACTACTAAGGAATAACGCTAAATCTGGTATTTAACGTCCTCCTCAAGGATGTCCACTCTTAAGCGATTTCACCAAGTTCCTTGGGCTACCTTGTCAGCATCTGTCTCATCCTCAGAATCCACCTTGCGCTCCTGAAGATCACAATGTCTTTATGAGCATTTTTGTGACTTCCTAGAGGGCATATGCTTTCTTTTTATTCTCTAGTTCTAGTTGCTGTTTTCTTTCTTTTTAAAGATTAATTTTCCATCTTTGTTGTGTGGTCCCTGGTTCATGCTATATTGATCTGAAAGTGAAACCCAATACCTTTTCTTAAATTTTGCCAAACAAACTACTCACACAAAGGCATTTGAGTAGATGGATTTGGCAAAGGTTTGAAAAAATGAAGGCACATGGCAGCAATAAGAACCATTTCAAAATCAAAAGTTAGACAGTCCTGGTTTTAAAAGTCTCTTGGCTATTTCAGTAATGAGGTGCCATCTGCCTGTTGTATTACTTCACCTTCTCTTTTCCTGCATCAGTATTTTTCCACTTTTCTAATTTCCCTTCCTTCTTCTTGAGCACCCCAGACCCACTTTAGCTCTCTCATCTACAGCCTCATTCCAGCTGAACCTCAGGTTCCATCTACTCCCTAAATGGTTCCTTAAGTTTTTTTTTTTTTTTTTTTTAATTTGAGTAAAGGTAGATTTATTTAGAGAGATACATCGAAAGACAAGAGAAAGGCCATCAGGTGTGCGGGTTGGGTGCTCAGATTAGAGTAAAAGTAGGTACACACTCCATAGACAGAGTGCAGGCTGTCTCTGGAGAAGGAGGGGAGACAGGCCGTGAGGGGCAGTGTTGCCTGTTTTTTATGGGCTTTGTTAGCTTCATATGCAAATAAGTGGAAGGACCAGGCTAACTAGCCTGGGGAAGGGGCTGGGATTCCCAGGAAGTTGGCCATTTCCCACTCATTGACCTTTTGTGGCTAGCCTTGGGACTGCCATGGTGCCTGTGGGCATGGTATTCACCCTGCTAATGTATTACAGTGGGGTGTAATGAAGCTCAAGATCTGCTAGAAGTCAAATCTCCCACCATCTTGAGCCTCAAGGCCTACTGGGGGTTGAATCTTTCACCATTTTGATGTTAATTGCTGTGGCATTCCTTGAATGGCTGTGCCCTGCCCCTTTCTTGTCTCATTCCCCTCTCAGAGATTTTACTCCTGTAATTTTATGGGGTTGCAGAGGGGCGAAGGTTCGTCTTCTGAAATTGCTTCCAGGCCAGGCTGAGTATTGATCCAGGCAGGTGTTGATCCTGCCTATCAGGGAGTAAAAATCTCTGAATGTCTAATCTAGGGGCCTCAAGGGCAGGACAGCCTTTTGTTTTTGCATCCGAGGTTTGAGGATGTGGGTTGGAGTCCTCACATAGCCATCGTCTGAGGTGGGACTGCTGTAACCCACTGCTTCCATTGACTTCTGATGAATGTTCTTAAAGATGAAGCCCCTTTGTAATAGCAGTTTGACAGTCTGTAATGAAAAAAAGACTTAAAAGACATGGTTAAACACCTGCAGTTGATAAAGAGACTTGTTTGTCATTACTAGAATTATGACTGATTATATTTAACTTAACATATTAAAAAAAAAATCTTAGTTAACTTAATATCTAAGATGCCTCAGGTTTCCTTTAAAGCATCTTAAAGTTAGCTGGGGCTACAAAGAACTTTAAGAATTTGTTAAATATTGAAAATCTTGATTATGAAATTTTTTAGTATTTCTTTTTTATGAAACTCTTTTACTGAAAACATGCATCTTACTCTTTCACTGTATATTCCCTTATTGGGAAGAACTTTAATGAGAGCTCTTAGGATACTTACCCCATCATACATGGATATCAGAACAATTTCATTCAAGGTCAGTGTGATCATCAGTGTTTTTGGCTTGATAATCATAAAGTCACTGGTAGCCTGGCTCAAATTCTAGATTGTCTATTCTCAGTGCCATTTCTGATCTGTTTTAAGTGGAAAATAACCTTCCTCATAATATGATTTTCAAAGTTAGTAAGTTCTCAATACATCCTAAGTTCCTTTCCACCCTTTGTCTATACATTTCATGGGTTCAAAATTGTATGATCAGAAAGTCATTTCCTCTGAGCCCATCCATCCCCTGGTGGTGTCCATGTGCTGATTACAGTCTTCCTGTCTATACTGGCACACCTGACGGGGGCAAGCTTTCTTCTTCCTCCCACTCATAGACTTGGTTTTGCCACTCTTTCTTGCATTTGGTTGGGGTTGAACACCTTACCTGCTTCGTGCTGAATTATTTATCTGTCATCATTTCTTTCTTAGCACTGTCAGAGCACTGTCAGGTTTGTGGACAGCTGAGGAGTTGGGCTGTATTGCTGGGATGGCAGGTGGTGTCTCAGTGGCCAGTGCTTGGATAGGCAAGGCACCAGTTACGCCCGCCTTGTGGGCCCTGATGAATGTAGCTTCCTGACTGCTCCAGCTGTGGCTGTTCTGCCTCACCTTACGCCTTCTTGAGTTCTCCCCTTCCCTGTTCCCAGCCTGTATGTCTACAGTAGTCTTCCCTGTCATAGGCTTGCTAACTCTAATTCCTGATTAACTGTTGTCATGAGTTTTCTTTTTAATCACTCTTTTACTGGTATCTCATGAAGTCATCTAACAAAATAATGCAGTACAATTAGGGTGTATTTGAGAATGATTTCAAAATCCGTTGAAGTTCTCAGAATTTACTGCAGGTATGTACTGTACATGTAGAGTGCTTAAACAGCAGATACTAGCACAGTGGAAACTAATTACATAGCTGGAGTAAGAAAACAGTGAAGTCCAAAGTTATAGGTTGTCACTTCGGTTTTTAGTGCCTTGTAATAGGAGGGGAAAGCTTTAGTGTGTGGAAAAGGTGCTTACAGTGACTTGTGTTAAAATTTAGATTCGTATATACAGAGAATAAACTGGTGTTTTGCCAGAGAGGAGGGAAGTGGGGGTTTGAGTGAAATAGGTGAAAGGGATTAAGAGGTGCAAACTTCCAGTTATAAAATAAGTGAGTCTTGGGGATGTAATGTAAAGCATAGGGAGTATGGTCAGTAATATCGTAATAACTTTGTATGGTGACAGACAGTGTTTAGATTTATCATGGTGATCAATTGGTAATGTATATAAATGTCAATCTGTATGTTATATACCTGAAATTAATGTAATATTGTATATCAACTATATTTCAATAAAAAAGAAAAAGAAAAAATTCTAACTTTAATAAATTAAATTTAAAACCAACTCTTTAAGCTTAACTTACAATTCTTATTTTTAAAATAAATCCATTTTTTTTTGCTTTAATTACTGTTCAATTAGCTTATAGATGTATCAGACTAAATTCCCTAGATTTTAATACAATTTAAATAGTTGATTAATGAATGCCTTTAGCTATCTCACATTAAAATCTTAAATCTTTTGTATTTGATTCTCTTAAGAAAATTAAATACAGAGTAAAACAGATCTGTAATTTGAACAAAAAGGACTTCATAAGCTCCTAAATGTGTCTTACGAACCTAAAAGTCTCTGTATATGGATTTAATAAATTATGTTTTCCTTAGCTGCTGTTTTAAACAAAAATTACATATATTTTGCATTAATATTGTAAGTGTAACTCATGTTATCTTAAAATTTTTTTTAAAAGTAAGTCTAATACTGTAACAGTCAAGACTCCATTTAGAAACTACAGCTACTGTGAGTATTTCACACGGAAACCTATTGAATATAGGGGAAGTCCTTGAAAGAGCTGGGAAGCAGGGCATAGCTAGAATTACTGAATTGGAAAACAAACCACAAAACCTGCTGTCCAAGGACCAGAGATTTCCTGTGTCCGTGGGCACCTCTGCTGCCCAAACTTTGTCTCAACATCCATAAAACTGAAGGCTAGACTCTGAATGCCAAGTTCAGGTACCACATCCTCCTTCCCTTTTGTTTCCACAATACTATTTGTTAGGTGGGTACAGTAGCAGAGGGTGTCCTCTGTTTCTCTTCTACCTTTCATGGCTCCTGAGTTTATATCTTACTGGCAGAAATGATTTCATACACAGAGTCTTAGCTGCCAGGGAGTCTGAGTGCTGTGATTTTTATTTCTTGGTTTTTAAGAATGGAGGCACATGGAAAGGTAGAACATAGCCTAGTGAACCACACAGCCTAGTGAACCAAAGACTAGAAGGGTGAGAATTCAAACATGTAAACAAACATAGAATGCAAATAACCTTTTTTTTTTTTTGAAATGGAGGTACTGGGGATTGAACCTAGGACCTCCTGCATGCTAAGCATGCACTCTACTACTGAGCTATTAACCTCCCCCACAGCAAGTAATCTTTTTATTGCCTGATGCAGAGAAATAATTCCACCAGTAGTGGAACTAAATTTGTGTTATAATGAAATATTTTTCAACATGGTTTTGCTGAATATTGTTCCTTCTATGTGTTTTGAGGTAGATATTCTCTTTAGGAAAGTGAGATTTAACTCTTGAAAATTACTCTTTCTGTTGAGATAATAGACTTGCAGATCTTCTTTATCTGGTCCATAATTGTGATGTGCATGTTTATCCTGGCAAGTTAATACTGGATTTTACAGACATGGTAGTATTAGATATCGGCTTAAGTAATAATTGCTCTCTTAGCAATGGGGTTTGTTCCTCTACTAAAATTACTGACCACTCTTAGGTTTTTTTAGTCAGCTGTTTATGTATATATTTACACCTCTACTGGACTCTAAGCTCCTTCAGGACAAAACCATCATTCTATATTCTTACAGTATCCAGCAGACGTGCGGTGCACATTGTAGATCAGTGCTTTTCAAACCTTTTAAAAAACTTACTCCATTTTCCCTCAACATAAACATCTTATTCTTTCTTTGAATGTTATTTAAAATTTCAAAATAAACTAAATGTATGACTCAAATCCAATTTTTAAAAATGCTAATTTCAGAGGAGAAACATTTTGATCTTAAAGGCTGTTTATCTCTTATTTTGCATAATATCAAGATGCTTATTGCACTGCCTGTTTTCAATCCACTTGATATCAAATGCTTATGTTGTACTTATTACATGTCAAATATTGTCTTAAATACTTTGGATGTGCTAATTAATTAGTTATCATGGCACTCCTATGAAGTTGGTACCTTCATCATCCTCATTTTACAGATGAGGAAACTGAGGCACTTAGACGTAAAGTCACGGGCTGAAGGTCACACAGCTGGAGAGTGATGGAGCTGGGATTCAAATCCAGGCAGTAGGACCCCAGACTCCACACGCTCATCCATCAGGCAATGTTGTCTCTGAGTCTTTAATCAGATCCTAGATGCTTTGAATGTACTTTCTAAAGGTACATACCTCTCCCCACAGAGAATCATCATGCTCAACAGAATAACAGAAGTGCTTAATAATGAGAATCAAAGACAAAGATTAAATTTACTATTTATTCAGTACTTTTTACTGAACACCAAAAATGTAACAATGTACATTATTATGCAGGTTGTGTACATTTTAATTTGTATTATTATTTTGTTACTCTTTTTATTTAAGTGATTTTTCTAATATATCTAAATTTTTAATTTCAATTTCTTTTTCCTCCATCAAAGAAAATGAAGGCGAAGGGAACTGACTTTTATTCCTGGCCCTTTCTTTGGTTATCTATCAATTCATTTTCACAGGGCAAGATCATAGTACCTAGTGATTGTTGGCCAACAGAGTTGTGTCTTGTTCTTCTTCCAAATATATGCATTTACATTTAGATTTGAATTGATCAGAGTAGACCACTGTCACATACCAATTTTTAAAAAACTTTTTCATAAACCTTTTATTTTATAATGGATTTAGATTTACATAAATGTTGCTAATATAGTGCTGAGAGTTCCAATACACACCATACTGTTTTTTCCTATTATTAACATCCTATATTAGGTATATTTGTCACAATTAACAAATCACTGTTGGTGACCTTATTATAAGCTAAAGTCCTTACATTACTCAGATTTCTTTAGTTTTTATCTAATGTCCCTCATCCATTCTAGGATCTTATCCATGATACCATATTAAGTTTAGTTATCATGTCTCCCTGGGCTCTTGTAGGCTGTGACAGTTTCTTAGATTTTCCTTGTTTTTGATGACCTTGACTGTTCTGAGGAGTACTGGTCAGATATTTTGTAGAATGTCATTCAATTGGGATTTTCCTGATGTTTTTCTCACGATTAGATTGTGGTTATGGATTTGAGGGAGGAAGGTCACACAGGTAAATACCATTCTCACCGAATTGTGTCAAGGGTACATACTATCAACATGATTCATCACTATTGATGTTAACCTTGATCATGGCCACGGAAGTGTTTGTCGGGTTTCTCCACCATAAAGTTACTCTTTAACCCTTTTTTTCCCAATGGTGTTACTGTGTGTAGCCACACTTGAGAAACTGGGAGTTATGCTTCATCTTTTTGACAGTGGAGTATATACATACGTTATTTGAATTCTGCACAAGGTAACTTGTGTATTCTCTTGTATCTATTTTTGTCTATTATTTATTTAATCACTTATTTATATGGGCATTATATTTATTTATATTTTAACTCATAGTTATTTTATAGGTTTGGTTATAATCCAATACTATTTTACTTAATTTCTTGTTCAAATTGTTCCATCTTTGGACATTTGGAGCTCTTCTAGTTGTCCCTTTGACATACTCCTTCATTGTGGATTTTTTTTGGGGGGGATCACTTCTGAACTTTCTGATACTACATAATGCTTTTCCAGGATCATTTTATATTTTCTGCCTCAGTCCTAGAACCAGCCATTTCTCCAAGGAGCCCTGTTCCCTTTAATCAGAGAACGATACTGGAAATCAAGATCCAGATGCTAGGTATGTTCCTTGCCACTGGAGTGTCATTGTTTTTAGGCCCTTTCAGATGACAGGGCAAGAAAATATGTGTGCACAGTAACTCATGTATGCACACATATCTGTGAGTACTTTCATACACACTTGTATTAGTTTCTTAGGGTTGCATTAACAAAATATCATCAACTAGGTGACTTAAAACATAGAAATTTATTTTTTCATCATTTTGGAGGTCAGAATCTTGAAATCAAAGCATCAGCAGAGCCATGCTCCTTCTGAAGGTTAGGGAAGGAACTTTTCAATGCCTTTCTCCTAGATTCTGCCGGCCTCAGGCATTCCGTGGCCTGTAGCTGCATCATGTCAATATTCCATCCTCATATAGCATTCTCTTTGTATGTCTTAACATCATCTTCCCTCTGTGTGTGTCTCTCTGTGTCCTTTTCCATTTTTCAAAAAGTATCCTGGTTGGATAGGATTAAGGCCCACCCTTAAGAGATACTAGGGGATAGGACACCCAAACGTATCTTTTAAGGGAGACAATTCATTTTGTAACAGTATCTACCTGCATTTATATTAAGCTAACTTAACATCTTTAACTCTGATTCATTACCATGTAGATAATGATAGTCTCCTCCCCTTGCTGGTCTGTCACTTCTCAATCCAACAATGAAAAAGCCGACTCCCACCTGCCACCATCCATTTACATAATTGTTCAATTCCAGTATGCAGGTATGGGGGTTTCAGAACTATTAACCCTTTCCCCAGTGAGAAACAACTTTACCAACTAGAGTCCAGTGCTTGGTTCTTCCTCTTCTTATAAGGACACCAGTCATATTGGATCAGAGGCCCACTCTAAGAGACAGCTTTTTAAACTTAATCATCTCTTTGAAGACCTTATCTCCAAATACAGTTACTTTTTGGGGTTGTTACAGGAAAAGGAAAATAAGAATTACCTCAGTTCTTAGTTACATGAAAAAAGATTTTTCACAAGAGGCAAAAAGCGTAATATAAGCAAGATTTTTATTAGTGAAGTAAAAAAATAGTGAAAGATAGTGCACTCCTGAGAATTGGGAGCAGGCCAATACAAGAGAGGAAACATGGCGCCGTTCCTTTGTTTTTCCTGTTTTTATATCCTGGTTTCATGATTGATTGATTGATTAATTGACTGATTGACAACTCAGGTTCCCTGCACTCTGGTTGACAGCTCAGGTTCCTTGTGTTTTGAATTGTTCTTTCCCCTTCCTCTTCCCCTGCCCAGTGCTCATTTCTGTCTAACTACCTAACAAGGTGATAGGGGTTGAGATTTCAGATATGGATTTTGGGGGATTACAATTCAGCTCAAGCAGTCCTTCAGCTACTCAACCCTCCTTTCACCTCCCAACGCTACCAATGACTGAACTCTTTAACATCCATTTAGTTTTGGCTTTTCCAGAATGTCATTTATGTGGATTCCTGTATTAGCAGCTTTCCAGACTGGCTCCTTTCACTTATAAATATTTATTTAAGAGACATTCATGTCTCTGCATAGCTTGATAGCTCATTCTTTCTGTTACTGATTAGTATTCAGTTTTATGGATGTATCATAGTTTGTAAATCCATTCACTTATGGCTTTTGGCAATTATGAATAAAGCTGCTATAAAATTTGTGTGCAGATTTTCGTGTGGACAAACAATTTCAAGTCATTTTAGCAAATACCTAGGAGCATGACTGGTAGATTATATGTTAAAACTGTATTTAGAGTGTGAGAAACTGCCCAACAGTTTTTAAAGTGGCTGCACCATTTTGTATTCTCACCAGCAATGAATGGGGGTTTCTGTTGCTCCAAATCCTTACCAGTAATTGGTATTGTCAACTTTTTGGGGTAACAAGCATTCCAAAAGATGTGTAATACTATCTCATTGCTGTTTTAATTTGCATTTGATTAAAGACTTATGATGTTGAGCAAATTAAAACAACAAGCAGAGTTCCAGTTTCTCTGCCAGCAACTGTTACTGTCAGTTACGAGGATATTAGCTATTCTAATAGGTGTGTAGTGGTTTCTTAGTGCCTAATGGCAAATGATCTTTTGTGGTGAGATATCTTCAGATCTGTAGCACATTTAAAAAATTGGGTTTGCTTTCATAGTGTTGAGATTTAAGCATCCTTTGTAGGTTTTGGATAAAAGTCCTTTATCAGATTTATGTTTTGCAAATATTTTCTCCCAGATTGAATTTGCTTATATTTTGTTGTGAATTACAAATGGCAAATGGACATACATACATGAGATTCTTAGTATTATCTGAATGAAAGAAATTTTTGAAAATGCAGATTTCCTAGAGAAGTTGTTGGCTAGAGCCAATTGAATTGGAGAATTATAGAAAAATGTGATTTCATTCTATGTTACTGATTACAAAACCTGTAAACTTGATTTCAGCCTCTTTCAATCTAATGAGGCTGGTATAATTTTTGTCATTTCTTAGTTTAGGAAGCTGACCATTCACAGTTTAAGAAGGGTGTAAGTAAATTGCTTAAGATCACCCAGCTGATAAGTGGTGGAACTCTGTTTTATGTCTGGATTTTTATGCCTTAAAAGTCCATGTTTTTCCCACCACAAATGGATAATCTTGCTAAGAGTAGGAGAGATGGCAAGTTGATATATTAAAAGCCATAAAGCCAATCAGGAGTAAAGTTTCAAAATGAAATATATTTATTAATGATATCTGTATTAAAACCATCTGTCTAAGGTATGTAGTCAATGCTACACATGTATATATATGTATAACTATTTTTTAATACTCAGCATATAAAATATATGTTATAAATGCTGAGTATTAAAAATACACAAAATATGTATATAACTTATGCAATATATAATATACCTTATATATTACTATAATTTATATTAATTATGCTATTACTAACATATAACATTAATACATTATATATTACATATGCTGAGTATTGAAAATAAACTTCCTAAGCCTCATTCTAGTGAAGAAGATTGGGGATGGCACGTGGTCATTTACTATGAGAAACTTATATAGAGTCTATACAACACAATACTATGCTTCTTTTAAAACTGAAAAAGTTTTTTGTTTCCCTGAACCTCAAACTCATTTTCTCGGACACAGTGTTCTCTTATTCAGCAGTGTCTTCTGTGGAAATTATCAATGCAACACTATTAATCATTTAGCAGCTGGGATAAGAGAGAGCTTTTAGGAGATCTGGGTTGATGTACAATTCAGAAATAATAATTTGCTCATTGTGCTGCATGAGATGCCTGACACTTCATTCAGTGAACCAGAGACACATCTTACATTTTTTTGCCCTTCTAATTTCTGAAATTGGAATGCTTAGTGTATGTTTCTTTAATAGGCCTTATCATATTTATAATTTAGTGCTATGAGAACAATATGTGACACTCTTTTGATGAAAGATTAAAGGTAAAATGAAAGAAAGTTAGCTTTCAACTCTGTTGAGGTGGTTCATTTTTTGTCAATTAATGCAAAATAGCAGGGAAATGTTTAACTAAGTTTTACAAAAGGAACTGGGCTTAAAAAAATGTCCCTTTAAACTAAAAAGTTTCGAATATGTAAGATGACTGTGAATTCATGAATATGGAATCAGCTTATTAAATTTTATTTTAATATCACGAGGTGCTGTGTTTATTGTATGGTCAAAGCTTATATGCTGAGACATTTAATATAACAATAAGACTATAATCTGGACACACTTTTTAAGAATTAGTTATATTACTAATGCTTGTATTTAGAAAAAAATGAGTTTATGTGAGATAAAAATACTTGGAAAGTTGTGGATGACATTCATTTAAGTAGAGGATGAACATTTGCGGTAATCTCATATTAATTGCCCAAAATAAATTTGTGTTTTGCTTATGAAAGTAAAATTATTGACTCAGTTCAGTTTTTTAAATATTGAACTTTAAAAAAATCAAAAATTTTTCTGGTAAAAAATCAGAAATTGTCCTTTTCCCAAGTGAGTCCTTCTTTCCATCAAGTCTTCTCACATGTGTAAAGCTCTTTAACAAGCAAGACAGGGCTCTGCCCTTTCAGTGATTCTCCCAGCAAACAGCCACAATCTTGAAGGATTACCTCAGCTGTTCAGGTAATCTAGAAGCTGCACCTGGTGGAGCCCCATGCAAGGAGGGCTAAAGTCAGACAAGTCAAGTCTCAGTGCCATCACATTAGTCTGTAGCTTGTCACAGTCTAAAACCACAGGGTCACTGAAGAGTGTAAGTCCTTGGAAAGAAGTGACACCAAGTAGTGGCTAGAAAGCCTGGAGTCAAACTATCTGAGCTGAAATTTTGGGCTCCATCATTCACCACTGGCTGACCTCAGGCAAGCTACTTAACATCTCTGTGCCTTACTCTCTTCATATCTGAGTGCAAATAAAAGTGGTACCTATCTCATAACATTTTGAGTTAAATGAGTTAGTCCACGTTGCTGTGTGGTAGGAGTAGTCCTGGAAGCACCGTATAAAGCGTACACTCACAATTTCTGTTGTTCACCTTCTTTCCACATTTCCTTTGCTGTGTCTCTGCCTGCTTCAGAAAATAGAAGATGATGGTTTGCTTGCGTAATATAAATTTGAAAATGTCTTGTGGTGTCATTTTCCAAGGGGAAAAATACTTTCTAAAATTCCAATTACAGTTGATCAATAAACCTTTATAACTAAATAAAATTTAGATATTCTCATTCACATTAATTATCTGCTAAGCTTGAAAAACAATGGGAAAGAGCTCCTGTGTGATGGAAAAATTATGAACTCATTAGATTTCATTTGCATTGTTGGGAGAAATTTTAAATCTCATATTTAATTGCATTTTATCTTTTGTAAGACAGAGCATTAGAATTAAACATCAAGTCCCGCTGCAGAATAAGAGGAGCTCTAAGAACTCTTATTTGATTAACAATAATTATTTGCTAATTATTAACGATGTATTGCTCCACCTATCAGTTATTTTAAACATTCCAAACATTCCATACTTAATTTGATTCATACAAAGTTCCTCACATCCAGCTCCTACCTAGCTTTTGACCCATATGAATCAAATTTGTTTCCATTTCCAGTTAAGACATACTTTGATTCGTGACTTCATCACTCATGAAGAGTTTAAGTTCCTCACAGGTGTTTTGACTGAGATGGAGGTAAAAGGTCATAAAGAGGTACAGTGTGGCACCTGTGTCATAGCCACAGCGAATGTTCTAAAGAGCAGATATATGTCATGGTTGTGGCTTGCCTGATACAGGTATTTTAGCACATATTCTCTTTGATAAACATAAATGTTTGTTCTAAAACACTTGAACATAAACATTAAATAATGGACAGATAATTCAAAAGAAAACCTTTAAAAAATATTTATATCATTTGAGAACATTAATTTTTAACAGTGATTCACCTTGATCTTGCCCAACCTTATTTGTAAGATCCCCAAAGAAAAGTTTGATTGCTTCTCTCTCATGTGATGTTAAAGCACCAGTTTTGTGACCTCTGTTTCCATCATCTCACGTCCTTCTGACTCTCCTGTCCTTGCCTCCCTCCCTCTCTCACTTATAAACATCATTGTGCTAATGTTGGGCCCACTTGGATAATCTAGGATAATCTCTGCATCTCAAGATCCTTAATTCAATCACATCTGCAAAGTCTCTTTTGCCATATAAGGTAACATTATTCATAGGTTCCAGGTATCAGGACGTCTTTGAGGGCACATCATTCTGCTCACCACAGGGAGCAATGCCAAGAGTGGGTACTGACACCTGCATCTGTGTCAGGGGCTGGTCCCCTACTCAGTTCTCGCTCCTTTTTTGTAAATACCAATTTTTATAGATTTGAAAAGTATCTATTCATGACTCAATAATTATGCATTAGATAAATTGCTATTTACCAGAATGACATTGTTAGTTACATAGAGGTCACCAAAAATATTGTACATAATTGTACAAAATTTTTATTCAAACTCATATCTTAATCAAGGGAGAGATGAATCCAAGTTAAAAATGGAATAATAAATAATTAAAAATCAGGCTGTAAATGTCAATATCAGTCATTTTAGGTAAATCTAAATTATTATTATAAATACTGTTTTTAAAATAAAATACAAGTCAGTATTTTTGAAAAAACAAAATGATGAAGCTCAGAGCAGAGCAATTAAGCTAAGACAGCCATGGGTTCAAATTTAAGCCATGCAATATAATAGTTGAAAATAATGTTCTCACATGGTTAAATCGTTGTTCACTGATGATGGCAATTTGAGAAATGAAATGTAAAAGCATATTTTAAAGAAGTTATGATAAACATTAAGACAATTAAATTCAAATTGTTAGCTTTGTGAAAATTTCTTGTGAATAATAAAAAAAAAATCCATGAAATGTTACAGAAATGTAGAAATTCACTTTTCTATAACGGCTCCACTTTTCTAACAGCTAGTATCAACTCTATACTTGAGCTTGTCTTATGCAACAGAGTGAAGCCACTTGGTTAATTTCATTGTAGTAAACTTGGTGCGATAATTTTAAAATCAGAGTTGGAGTCCTTATTGTCAAGTGTCCCAAGCTAGGTACCAACTGCTCGTGTCACTCCCTGACTGGTCTGTGGTGCAGGTGTACCCCAGAGTTGACTTTTGAAAGTGGCCCACTTGGGGACCAGCTGGGCATCTGCCCTCCTGCTTGCCCTGGGGCATTCTAGAGAAGCAGTCCAAAGAGCGTGACCCCCAAAGTCCTGCTGATACAGGCTTTATCTCTGCCAAGCTGTTCTTGAAAGCTGGCAAAGCCAGCCCCTTTCTTCTTCTGCGCCTTCTTTCTACCTTCCAAACTGGCTCAAGTCCTGTTCCCCTAAGAAAACATACGTATCCTCGCACTTTTGTGAAAATCTTTAAGCATCCTCTCCCTCTCTTAGTTGTAGCTCTATAGGTACGCTGTGTTGTGTTGTAGGGGTGTGTGTGTGTGTGTGTGTGTGTGTGTGTGTGTGTGTGTGTTACATACATGCTGGTACTTGCTCTTATATCATACTTGGGCTTATTTTTCTTTGGCACAAATTGGCTAAGCATCAGCCTCCATGATGGCTTTAGATGAGAAGTGATCATTACGCTTCTGTTCCAAACTGCAAGGGAAATTCTTGGGGTGGGGATGATCTGGGCCGAGGCACAAGTCACCTCTATATACAACAATTAAGCACGCTCCCCCCCACCCTCCCCTTTCCTGTGCCTGGCTGCGGGCCAAGATTTGCCTTCTTTCAGTTTTACTTATGGACTCACTTCAGGTGGTTGGGGGAAGACAAAACCAGTTCTTTGGTTTTCTTTACTGTTTTAGTTTTACATCTTGCAGGATAGTGTAGAGTTTAGTTATCTGTAATTTGGGACCTAACCTCCACAAATAGATGGGGATAGTTGCAAGGGAAGACAAGATGACCTAGGGCTGGTAGTTGATTTTTCTTGATGACAAGTTACCTACTAATGTCACTCCATTAGAGCTCTGGCGGTCAACAGTGTGGTACTGACAGAATAATTAATGTGCAGAAAATGGAAGGGTCTATGCATTGATGGCTCTGAATTAAGCATATACTAATGGAGGCCCACTATAAACCAGTGCTGAAGGGATGTCTTTGTTTAATTAACGCATGTAATGGGGAAAAGTTATTTAAAGATAGATTGAAGAATTAAATGGGAGAAAAGTATGAAGGAAAAGAACTCTGAAGGTCATCAGGTTTTTTTTTTTTTTTCCAAAAAAACAATATTTAGCAATGAAAGTGAAACATCTTTATTTTCTGAGGCTCAAAAAATTTACCACCCAAAGACTGCCTTTGAAATTACTCTTGGAGAAAGTCCTCTAGCAAAAAGAAGAATGAATATAGGAGGAAGAGACACTATAGGGTGATAGCCTCGCAAGTATTAGTATTGTCTTAATAAGAACAACAGTAAGCAAACAGACCCCACAGCAATCTAGAATTAAAATTCCAGGTGATCCTAATATGACTTGGGCTACAAGGGATGTTGGACATCAGCGGGGGCTGAGAATAGTTTAAAGAAAATACATAAACATTAATAAATTTAAGAAACTGCTGGTTAATAATAAATGCAAATTTAGACTTTAATTAGAAGTAATCACATAGAGACAAAAAATAGCGTGTCTGTTATTTTATGTAAAATTCAAGACACCATCAATTGGAAAATACACCATTATTTTATTTACCACTGTGAAAGGAAAAATGCCGTCAGCTATGAAAAAGGGCTGCCAATCAAGACACAATGCTTTCTTAGTTAGAATTTTTATTCATATTGAAAGCAGTCTTTTAGACATTATCATCCTTATAAAACTACAAAAATGAAAACCAAAATAAAACCAGTAAACGTGTTCCTAAAACTTTTTCACACTGAGTCCAACTCTTCTAAGTGACTTTTTAGAGCCATTAATGTTTGTGTTTTTCTGCACAATATAATCCTCTGTGCTATAAAGAGTGGTAATGAAATATTTTTTTAAAGGATTTATAGAAGTAAAACTATCATGCATGGCAGGTGGAACTGGCCTCCCTTAGACTTCTCCCGAGGAAAGCTGCTGAGTATGTCCAATTCATCACCCACGTCAACCTCTTTCCCCGTATCATTTGGTTCCTTTTCTCCACTGTTTTCTCTAGGATTTTCTTCCAAACTGCTGACACCAGTCTGCAGGTTATGATGCTGGCACTTTTGATATCCCTGCGTGCTCAGGGAATGACAGCTCTGTCACAGCTCCGGCCTGGCCAACAGTGATCCTAAAACACTAATGACTTCAGACCCCCCTGATTTTCAAGATATTACATTACAAAATACAAGCATTTTAAAACCATGAAATATAACTTTCAGCTAGCAAAATAATAAAAAAAACCCCCAAAACTCAACCTTTCTAAAATAAGATAGGAAAGTAAGGAAAAAATAAAGATAATATGGTCATATAGAACTCTAAGCATTGCAAAGAAGAAAACCCCATCATAAGAATAATTTCAATAAAAATGAGTTCAACTCAAAAATGTAAATTAGAGACACATAGATTGGATTTGGAATAAGATTTAGCAGTATGTGGCTGTATTAGTCAAGACCCCCGAAGAGAAAAAAAATTCCAAGTATTTAGAGAGGATTTAATACAGGGAATTGGTTATATAGATGCTGAATGAACAAAGTACATTAGATTAGCAGCAGAAGCAAAAAAGGAGGAGTGATACTCTGAGATCAGTTAAGTTTGCAGACGTTTCTACACTGAAGCCCCAGCGTCCACACTTGCTGATGAACTGCTGGAGATGCTGTCACATCCTGTTTAGGATCCATCGAGAGCTGCCCCTTTGGCAGGGTTGGAGCAGCGGCCTACATGTGGCTACCACCAGTGCTGTCGCCACTGTTGCTCTGTCACTCCTGCTGCTGCTGCCACCACCCAAGACGCTGCCAGAAATGGGAAGCTGGCTGAGAGACATGTTCCCCTCCTCCACCTAACAAATTCCTATCAGGACTCCTGTTAGCAGAACTTGACAGGAAGCCAGTTGGTAAGAGATCCTGGGAGATGTCGGTTGCAGACTCCCAGCCCGCTTTCACACACAGCAGAATACAGAAGAGGCCTCGGACAAACATGCAATTAACTGACACCATTATCTACAAGACATGCATTTAAAACAAAGGGATATGGAACTGTTTATTTAGTCATTCACTCAACGAATATTTATAGCATGCCTTCGAAGTGTCAGCTCCTTTTCCAGCGTTGTGATACAGCAGGGAGCCAAACAGAATACTTGTTGCCTCAGGGAAGCCAGAGAGCACACAAAATGAGTAGTTAAACCTGCAGTATTTGGGGACATGATAAACGCTATAGGAAAAGTAAAGCAAGGAGGAGGAGTAGGGAGGGCAGAGGATTGCAGTTTATTAAAACAAAAGCCTAGAAAGTCGTCGTTGAAAAGGTGACATTTGAGCAAAGATGAAGGAGGAGAAGAAAGAAGTCAGAATGAAATGAGTAATATTTATTTTAATAATACACTGGTAAGGATTAAGGTGAAAGTGCAATAGGAATAAAAAAGGATGTTGCTGGTTGGTAAGAGGAATCTTAGATCTGGAAGATACAGTAATGTGGTAAGGTACATAATGTGTAGAATGTCAGTGCAGCCCAGAAACATAAACAGCAACAATGGCCAGAATAAGGAGAAATGGGGATGCCAAAAATTGTGGTTTAAATTGAAGGATTTAGCAGACAAAAACCCTTATTATAGTAGATTTGGGCAACACGGTAAGAAAATGTTAGCTTTGTGTAAAAAAATCCTTTATATTTGGAACCTAAAATAAATATTGCTTCTATTAAAGAGAGATGCATGGGAAATTATGAAATGCTGAATGCAATAAAAAGTACTACATATCAATATTTGTGAGATTTAACCAGAGTAGAACTTAGAAATTTGTATCTTCCAGTACATTTAACCAACACCGAGAATATTGGAAAACAAAGACATTAGCTAACCTCAAGAATATAGAAAAAGAGAAATAGTAAATACAAAAACTTAAAAATAGACTAAACATCTCTGAAGTAAGGAACCGAAACAAAAAAGTGTTAACAAAATTTTAAAAAATATTTCAAAATAATGAGAAAAAAAATCTTTGGTAAGACTAATCTAAAAAAAGAGAAGATACAAATAAACTACAGAACAAATGGAAAGGAAATAACAATAATCATGAGAAATGTTAAAGTAAAAAGGGCCTCACTAATGAACACAAGTAAATTAGCAAAACTACAATTAAAGCTGTTGCATTGTACTTACCTTTCTCCCTTAGAGTTCGGCAGTGACCCTAAGCAGAACCACAGGGGCTGTACCTCAGTGTAGGACATTGGTAAGAGCTTGTTAAACCACTTTTTCTCCTGCTTAGCTCATTCTCAGGTCCAGACTTCATGGGGAATTCAGAGAGATGCAAAAGTAGAGAGCTGGAGAGAAAGGGTTTCTTTAAATAGAGAACTGATGGAGTGAGGTTGTATTTCTCCCTACTCCCAAACACATGGTGAGTTCTTTAAGACCACCTGGGGGATTTGATTTGCGTGTCTCTTGGAACTTGGGAGACATAGGGCTAGTATTTCACTTTGTCTTGGAAAAATATTTTGAAGGTGAGACTGTGATGAGAACAAACCTGTGGTGGTAGAACTAACATTACCTAACAGTCTTTATAGAGCTTGAGGGGGCACTGGAGTGAATATGTGCTTCCTCTAGGCTCCTTCATTCCAAGAGGAGACATGAAGGCGTGAGAAAGCCCCCAGTGGTGAGTTTGTGTGGGGTGCACACCGGAAACCAATAACTAAGGAACGAGTCATACATAACTTGCTGCCCAGAGACAGAATGTCCAATATCAGGGACCTGTAGGTGGTGGCTCCCCAGAAACAGATCCTGAGTGAACCCCCTAAGTAAGTGCTCCCAGAAATAGTCAATATTAGTCATGGGCCACGCTCAAAAGCCATCACTAGTAGATTACAAGGGTACTGGTCAAGGGAGATCTTTTTGCCTTTATCTCTCTTCTTCTGTCTTCTTCCCTTCACCTCTGGTGACGTTAGAGTCAGCATAGTAATGACTGGAGGGAAAAAAAGAAAGAAGAAAAGAAGAAAAAGTCTCTGAAGACGAAAGAGAAAAAACTAAATCAGGCTTGAACTAAGCGAGGAGTGGTTGTTGAAGACAGTGCGACATTAATGTTAGCTGAGCATTTAACTGAATAACTGGCATGAACTTCTTTTGAAAGTTGGGACTGATTTTGTCATCATATCGTTGTGGTATTACATACGGAAAGACACAAACAGTAGTTTTCAGTGTAGCATTATTTACAATAGTAATAAGGAAAAAAATTAAAACAACTCCAGGTATCCATCATCATGTGAATAGGGAAATAAATTTTTGAAGATTTAGACAAAGGAATATTATACAGCATGTAGAATAAACTAGAGCTAGAAATAGAAACTGAAAGACTAAAGCTTGAGTGCTGAGTGGAAGTCATTTTTATTGTAAGGCAGAACCCAGTCCAAAATAGTAGCTAAACTTTGTTGGATGGGGTTTGAAGGAGGAAAATGTGGTTAAGTCTTTAAAAACTGAAAAATCTCGAATCATCTCTGTCCTGTATTAAGAAAGCAAAATCTCATACATATAACCCAGGAATCCTGCTCCTGGGCATATATCCTGAAGGAGCCCTACTTCAAAAAGACACTTGCACCCCAATGCTCATGGCAGCACTATTTACAATAGCCAAGACATGGAAATAGCCTAAATGTCCATCAACAGATGACTGAATAAAGAAGCTGTGGTTTATTTATGTTATGGAATACTATTCAGCCATAAAAATGACAACATAACGCCATTTGCAGCAATATAGATTTTCCTGGAGAATGTCATTCTAAGTGAAGTAAGCCAGAAAGAAAGAAAAATACCATATGAGATCGCTCATATACATCTAAAAAAACAAAACAAAACAAAAAAACATAAATACAAAATAGAAACAGACTCACAGACATAGAAAACAAACTTGTGGTTACCAAGGGGGTGGGAGGTGGGAAGGACAGACTCGGATGTCAAAATGTAGAATAGATAAACAAGATTATACTGTATAGCACAGGGAAATATATACAAGATCTTGTGGTAGCTCACAGTGGAAAAAAAAATGTGACAATGAATATATGTATGTTCACGTCTAACTGAAAAATTGTGCTCTACACTGGAATTTGACACAACATTGTAAAATGACTGTAACTCAATAAAAAAAAATTAAAAAAAAAAAAAGAAAGCAAAGTCTCAGAGTGCAGCTGGTCAGCTGGCAAAATCTGCAGTGGCTGGGGAAGGTTTCCATGGCGCATCTCATTTTGAACTTTGGGATTTTGGGTGCCTGGTTACTGTTGTTGTGTAGATGACTTTCTTGGTTTGGAATTATGACATCCAATTATCTTTTAGTAAAATCAGATCTGCCTCACTTTCAGCAGGCTAAGTACCAACATGGGCAGATCTCAGGAACACAATATTGAATGCAAAAAGCATATTGCAGAATCATTGGGTGGTAGGAGTCTTTATGTAAATTATGTAAATTTAAGAACACATGCAAAAAACGTGGCATACTGTGTTATTTAGAGCATATTTAAGAAGAATATTCTAGGGATGGTTATTAGCCACTTGTAGATTGTGTTTGCTTAGTCCTCCTAGACACTGAAATCAGAAAAGAAACAGCTAGGCACATATGGCTGACTGGATTTGTCTACCATTCCATCAAAACAAAAATACACGAGTAGCTGCTTCTCTCTGACAACAGTTTAGAGCTAGCACCACCAGGCACAAGCGCCTTGGCTGATTTGGTGAGTCAGGGGTTGGAATTTCAGGCTAGCGCGAGGCTGTGCTTACATGCTCTATTCGGAGCTCGTGAATTGACAATGCAGGAATGATGGCCCTGTCCTCCCTTCAGTATTTCCACATTCTGCCTTCAGTGCTGAAAAATAGAGACATGAAGCTCTATGTTAGAGCCAGACAGACTTCTCTGGAGGAGCCACTGCCTTTCAGGGATTTCTGGGGAGAACTCTAGGCATCAATATTTCCTTTTCATCCAGTGGCAAAAATTCAAGGACCCGGGGAATCATTCAAATATTTATAGGAGCTACCTGCCCATACCAATGCCTAGGCTCTCATCAAACTTAAAGAAAGGCATAGACCTTGTCATCAAAGGCAGGTACTTTTAAAAGATAAACAGCATATACTCTCATATATCTTTAATGCAAAAACAAATCTTCATATTTCTGCTAAAGTGTTGGTGTCCGTGGGATAATGATCTGTTTTCCTAGCTCAGGAAATAAGGTTGAAATTTATTCTTCGATGGGAAATTTCTTCCCCTTCAGGAAGAATGACCGGAGCTTGACCAAGCTTCCCGTGAAATCCTTGTCTGTCCTCTCTAGTTAGTCTTTTTCAGTAAGCAAAGCCACCGGTCAAGGTCCCCAGATCCCCTGCTGCAGCTGCCTGAGCCTCCCTGGGTGGGCAGACCCAAGACCGTTCTTTTCCTTGCCCTAACCCCAACCCTGCAAACCACAGGCACAGCAATTCAACTGCAGAAAACGTGCCCCTTTGCTCTTTTGCAAGGATCCGCTCTTTGCCATTGGATAATGTAGGTTGTATTTTCCTATGTTATTTACTTTGTTTTTAGATTTAATCAGTATTGTCAGAGGTTTTTATTTTCACAGCCAGACCTTGTGTGTTCTGTGAAAGCCCCTCAATGGACCTTTACAGCTTATGTGACCTGCTTTCTTTTTTATTTTCATCTCTCTAACTTTAAAAAACTCAACCCATTTCCTCCTTTCAGCTGTTTTAGTGGTGCTATGTAGAACAGGATTCAATACTCTTCCTAACTGTTTGCTGGCAGCCTTTTAAACTGAGTGTTTTAAAACTTGCTTTTGAGCCAGAGTTTTACTAGAATATAGTAATTATTCTTTCATCCTTGCTGCATATTGTCAATGAAATAAACCAGTGATTGTACAGAATGTTTAATAGTGATATAATTATTTATGGCCAATATGTTAATTTACTTAGTAGATATCTAATCCATAGGTACATTCAATAAATACCAACTCTTAGATTAGTTGATTCTGACTATATTTGTGTGCACCCAGTTTGTTAAAAACTTTTCAAATCAATTTAATCAGTCAACCAATTAGATCAGTTGAGGCAATATTACCAACCTGATATGATTGCCTGTTTTGCCTGAATATATTGTCAAATTCAAGCTATTAAAACAATAGGCTTTTTAATCTTTTTGTTGTGGTCCCCACCATTCTAACGGCTTTACGTGTAACCTGGATCACAGCCAGAAGTCATCAGAGCTATTCTGCCTTCCTCCACACTGATTCTGAACAATGGAAAATCAGTCATTATACTTAATTCCTAATCCTGTTGTCAAGCCATTTCACCACCTCCCACTTCATCTATATTGTTTCTTTCTTAGTGCCAGTGTTTTTGTGTCTGCTTCATGGAGTTTAACATTTCTGTCTTGTGAGACAGGCCCCCAGCAATCTCATGCAGAGGACTTAGAGGACAAAAACATCAGGCTCTTAATTCAAGATAATTAAATTGTTATTAATTAAATTAAGTAATATTATAATTTAATGTGTATTGATTAAACATTAATTGGTGTTAATTCAATTCATTATTTTTGCTTCTCCCTCCAGTTTAGTTCTGAACTGCAGGACTGTAGTCCCCACAGAGAAGGGAGTGTGTTCGCTCTAGCTTTCCCTGCTTCATGGCCTGCTCCGACCTCTGCTGCTCCTGCTTCCTCTGGGTCTGGACCTTGGGAAATAGTGTTTAGAAGGAAAGGATAAAGGCCTGCCTGACTGCTTTGCACTGTACCTTTCCCTGATGCTGGGGTGTTTTAGCAAGCTCCTTTCAATATCATCCTAGCTCTGCTAACTTCTGAGTGTTCACTTGGTCCCCAGAAAAAGTTACTACCTCTCTCTGTCAAGCTCTGAATTTTTAGGCTTTTCTCAATTACGCTATCTCTGTTCAACTATCAAATGTGCTCCACCCAGCCTCTAATCTTCACATTCATCCTAACTGGTGACAAGCACCTGTTTCCTTTCACTCCCAAGCTTCAGAGACATCTCCAGTGGTCTGTTCTAATCTTACACGGGGGATATGGCTTTTTGCAGCTTATCCATCATCTAACAAGAAATAAGAGGCCAGTCTTGCATTCTGGAAGATGTTGCCCCAAATATTGTAGCAAGGCACTCATATTCCCCTTCTTACTTGACTAGGAGAATGGGATAGAATGGAGAAGAAACACCAAGGCATTCTCTACTCCTGTACATTTCTTTTGAAGAATCTTCTCTCCTTTTCAATAAATTCTCAGATGTGTGATGGGATCCTCTAAAGGTTACTTGGGCTTTTGTCATGTCTTAGCAAGCCATCAACCTCAGATTAATTTAAATAATTTTGTGTTATGATAAATAATGTATTTTGGCTGAAACTAAATTGCTGTAAGCAACACAAATATGGTAATGATGATTAAGACAGATTCTGTTTTTATTTTATCTATACTGTGTGGGAACTTATTTCCCCCATTTCCTTGCCCTGTTCAAACTGCTAGGCACCACGATGTTCTTGGCCACTAAACAGACTGACTCAGTTCTCTTAAGGGTTCAAAATTTTAGTTTTTGATCCTTACATGACTGTAAACAACTGTAATTTAAGATTTTCCAACTTCATAGCAGTTATAAGATGTTCATTCAGCTAGTTAAGAATATCTTTGTTTTTTAGATTATCGCTGGATTGCAGACTTGAAATATGTAGATGAGCCCTAATTGAAAAGCATTGACATGAATCAAATAATTTTGTGTTCTTTTCCAAATATAATCACTATAATTTTTACAACATAAAATATTCCCTTGCAATTAGTCCTTTATGTGTCTGAGGATACTCTGGTGTTGTCAAAATCAAACTTGACCTTTAAAAACACCTGACCTGTTTCCTTTTTATAGAAGGCCACCCCTTTCTAACATTTTTTTTCTTTATGAGAGATATGCAATATAAATTCCATAATCATATTAGAAACAGAAGATAAACTTAGTTCTCACGGGTATCTTATCCCAATGTCCAAGTGTTTTTAAAACATTTTTGAAATGTTTTCTTACCTTGTTAAAGTAATTAGGATGCCTGATTCTTTTTTTTAATTAAAAAATTTTTTAATTGAAGGATAGTCTGTTTACAATGTTGTGTTAATTTCTGATGTGCAGCATAGTGATTCAGTTATATGTATATATGTATATTCCTTTTCATATTCTTTTTCATTTTAGGCTATTACAAGGTATTGAATATAGTTCCATGTGCTACACAGTAGGATTTTGCTGTTTTTATTTTATATATAATAGAATCAATAAATCTCAAACTCCCAATTTATCCCTCTATCCCACTTTCCCCCTGGTAACCACAAGTTTGTTTTCTGTCTGTGAGTCTGTTTCTGTTTTGTAAATAAGTTCATTTGTGTCATTTTTTAAGATTCCACATATAAGTGATATCATATGCTATTTTTCTTTCTCATTCTGGCTTACTTCACTTAGTATGTCAATTTCCAGGTCTATCTTTGTTGCTATAAATGTCATTATCATTTGAAGTATATCCTTGTAACTCTCAGGTTTGGAGAAGCATTCAGGTGGAAGAACGGAAAAGAAAAAGACGGTAAAAACCACCTCCCTGTTCCTCGGTCATAGCTGCTTCATCAGATGTTGCTTTCAAATGTTTCAGCACCAGATGAAGATTTTACTGAGCACATTAAGGTTCCAAGAACCGTACTTTCCATTTCACTATATGCTTCACAGTTTTCATATGTAGATATGCATGTAGAAGTCACTCTCAGTAGACTCAGGATGTTCAGATAAATCTGAATATGGTTCAGCTAGTTGCTGATAGGCTTACAAGGAAATTTTCTGTGAAATCCCAGTTCAAATATTTTGTAATAAATAAACACAAAAGAATAATGAATGGTCTTAACTAAATTTTACTGTTTGTTTTTTCTGAGCTCCACATGGAAGAAGATTTTCCAGAATAGATCATTTTAAAACCTATAAAAAAAAAACCCAGTAGGAAATCACTGGTTTCCCTTCAAGCAGCATAACTCAGGGTGTAGAGTCTTCTGGTTTTAATCTCTTGTGCTCGGCTCCAAGATGCTCCCGCTTCTTATTTGCAGCCTGTGGTCTTGATTTCGACAGTCTATGATTTGTAAGCATGCAGTGCGGGACACAGTGACACTGTGTGCCTCTTATCAAGGGTGCAAATAGAGGAAAGTGATTGCTTCCCAATGGGTTGGTCTCAAGAATTTGCAAATGTTGTAGCAATAACACCACCAAAGTTCCCAGGAAGAGCCTTCTGTGTTTGCTGTCGTGTATTTCTTGTTTTTCCTAGCTGGAAATTTAGTAATGAGTTTTATCTGGAATAGATGGGTAGAACTTATTTTTATTTTCATCTGCCTATTTCTACTTAAAATTAAATTGTGTTTGTACTATTTTCAGTGAGGAAATTGTTTTACAGTTGTTTATTAAGGTTATCATTTTCAATTCCCCTTTACTTATATTTACACTAGAAAATAACCCAGAAATATTTAGCTACAGCTGGCAATAAAAATTTTACATAATAGCCAGGCCAATAAAACTCTTTAGCTCCCAAAATAATGTTCATGCTAGTTATATAAAAGCTAGGAACCATGTTTGACTTTTTAAAAAACTGTCCTTGTGATCAATAACTAGGCATTTTAAAGAATTAACTGATTTACAAATAAGGCATCATTATTTTATAGTTTGAGTTATCAGGTGTAATTTACTTACTATAAGGCAATTTTTGGCTGATTTGAGCTTGCTTATTTTATATACAAAATCAATATTCACTATCACATGAGTTTTTCAGTGTGTATTGTCAAGGTGTATATTATACACTACGTTCAAAGCACTATACACAAAAAGGAAAAAAATATAGTCCATGAGAATTACGTAAGTGAAGTGAGTATCTTTAAGCCAATAGCTCAAAATAAGTGAGTCGCATAAAGCGACTAATCAAAATCAAAGGAGAAAAACATTCTTAGCACCATTCTCATTTTCTCTTGATAATTGGTTTTCTTTCTTCATACCTTTGGAATTAGAGGAGACTTAACCGTGGAAGAAAAAAAGGCACACAGAGAAAATGAGAACTTGACAGACCCACAGGATTAACATCGGCTTTCTCTCCAGATTTGTTAATGACAGACTTGCTCATAATGCCCGTAACTTTAGGAAATCTCATTCATTGGCAAGCCACTTTCAGTGTTCTTTGTGTTTGCAGCAGATTGTGTATATTTGACTGCTTTTCTTCCTTGCATTTTCTTTTTTTAAATACTGGTCTGATATATTAGCTTTGGAATGTTGAAATAAAAATTGTCTCTCCCTGGATTAGCCTTTGAAAAACCAGAGAAACTTTAAAATGGGGGGAGAGTTGTGTCTTTCTTTAATACTCTGCTCTGTGTGTGTCTCTATTATTTCTTTGCAAGCAACAATGAACTGAGTGTTTCATAGTAGATATCAGTAGACCCCTTAAGAGATGAACCACCACCAAAGGAGAAGTTCGGAACTCAGGAGTAATGGAGCAGGAATATCTTTGTACGAGGAATCTGGTCTATTCCCTTGGCTCTAGTTTAAAACTATTCCTCAATTACTCCCAAAGGCTAGCAGCCAACCCTGTACCTATGAATCCCCAGAGGAAATGCCACAATTCTCTCAAACTTTATAATTAGGATTTCCCCCCTATTTCACTTCTTGAATTTAATCCTTGATGATTACTTTTGTTTTGTTACTATAAAACGTGATGAAAGTAATATATTTTTTGGAGAAAATGTGAAGAACAAAGAAAAATAGGGAGAGCAATTAATCTCATTCAAAGATGGGTCAGTGTTAATCATTCTGATATGTGTTTTGCAAGATTTATTTGTATGTATACATGCACTTACCACATATGTTAATATCTTGGGGGAGTAGAGCAGTACAGTATATGCTCATAAATGCTTGTTGAATGGTCCATTGAAAAGTAGAGATCGGTTCAGGGCAAGTAGGAGACCAAAACAGAGTGAACGTAAAAGGCACAGATCTCAGGAAAATGAATGAGCGACGTGAGGAACTATTATATTCACAAGACTTCCTTTTACCTTCCATGCTGAATTACCCAATTTTTAGCTTAGGGAGTGTAGACATTGAAATCCTGATCTAAAGCCTAATTTCTGGAAACGGGAAGCGTGTTGACTAGGGCCGTCCTTGCCAGGGGCTGTCTCATCTCCTTTGCACTGTGTCTCATTTTGTTTAAGGGCAAGATACCCACTTTCCCTGCATGCCCCAGATATACAGTCTCCTCTTATCCTGCTCTCTAAGCATCTGACTTGAAGGAGTTTGGGGTTGCTTCATACAATTCTGTCACTTTGAGGGACAACAGTAAAATATCTGAGGATAGTTGACAGAATCGGCGTCGATCAAAGCATGAATCAAAGCAAAACTCGAATAGAGATCCGAATTTGAGTAAGTTTTATGAAGGAAAACTTGTAAATCTTTTAAAGTATTTCTTAAACTTACTCTCAAGAGATTAATCTCATTTCATATTCTTCACTGAGCCACATAAATTTCCTCTGTACATAACAGGACCTTTACCAGAAGCACTCGTAACTGGGGCTCACTTTTTTCTCTTGGCCATATGTTTTCTTATCTCATAGGCTGTTCGCTCTATGCAGTGAATCAGGGAGAACACAGAGGTGCATTCAATTAATTTCTTAGCTCAAAGGCATCAATCTGCAGTTTCTTACATCCATTACATCTGTTGGCAGGGCTTTTTATGAAGACTGACTACCATTTCTGAGACAGCACAAATTTAACCTGAGCGCTTGGACAGGTTTTTTGATGACATGGTTGATTTCCAAAAGGATTTCATTTCACACAAGGACATGATTTTGAGAAATGGTAGAAAAGGTATTGTGGAGCAAACTTGCTTTGCAAACTCTTTTGAAATCCATTTTTATTAAAGTCTAAGTCTCAAAGCAAGTGACACAAGTTTACATGGTAAGTTTCACCAATATGGTGAAAAGTTTTGTGATTAATTTTTTAATAGGCTTTACTTTTTAGAGCAGTTTTATGTTCACAGCAAAACTGAACAGAATATACAGAAGTCTCCTTTATGCCTCATGCCTCGACACATGCATAGCCTTTTCCACCATCAACATCCCCCACCAGAGTAGTACATTTGTTACAACTGATAAATCTGTATCAGTGTCTCATCATTACTCAGAGTCCATGGTTTATATTAGGGTTCACTTTTGGTGTTGCACATTCTATGGGTTTGGACACATTTATAATAATTTTTTTAAAAATCCTGATTCATTCAGCATATGTTATTATTCTCATACTGCATGCCTGGTGCTATACTAGAAACTGAGGTTGCAAAATAAAAGACATTTTGTTTTGTTTTTGTTTTTGTTTTTCCTCAGAGGAGAAGACCATATGGTGGAGAGACTGACGTGAAACCACTCTAACAAAATAAGGTATATGTGTACATGTTGCAATAAGGATGCGTACAAAGAGCAGTGAAAAGAAAACAATTGAAGACATCTTAAATGTTGTGTTCTTTTGTTTTGGAAGAAGAAAAAAATAAGCAATGGCTAGGATTAGGGAGAAAACAGGAAACAATCATGCGATGGGACAGGTATCGCAGTTACACTGGAAGTTGAATGATATTTAGTATTTAATTTACAAAGTGACTAAGGGCACCTTCACAATGAATTATCTGCTTTCATTCCAAACCTACGTTACTTACATTTGGAAAAGGAAATAAGACTCTTGCAAAATGAAATTTCCCATCTTATTTGGCTGCTCCCTGTATTAACTGTTTTTATTTTTTGATAGTTAATCTATATCTGTTCTTTGAGTATATTGCTACTGATCAGCAACAAGAGGTTTTTTTTCATGCAAAGTAAAACTCTGCCTAAATTTGAAAATAAGGAGGAAACTGACTTCTGCCAGCATTATTGCCAGCATTTTTACAGGAAAGGAGGTTACAATTGAGGGGATAATCTAAAATTATTAGGATCCTGTGAGGAAAGAGTGATCACATCTGGCTTGGTTGCTCAGTGCTTGCATGTCTCCTCGGCAAACTGGAATCAGGATTTGACTCTTGACCAATCACTGGGAATGTGACCATAGGAAGGTTCTTTATGGTAATGATTGATGCTTTTGCTGTGTACACAGGGAGCCACAGACTGTGACATAACAGTATGTCCAGATTGCTTCACACAAACATCAAGATTGATGTGCACCTAATTTCATTGTTGGGATCCTGAGTTTTAATTGTCATGGTCAGTTACACAGTAGAGTGTCTATGTGACCAACTTCATCAAAACCTTGGACCCTGTGGCTCAAATAGAGCTTCCCTGGTTAAGAACATTCTGCACATGTCTCTAGTTTGATGCTAGAAAGAAAACATGTTCTGTGTGGCTCTGGATGGGGAAGAACTTGGAAGGCTGTGCCTGACCGCTCCCTCTGCTCAGGACATCTCTTCTATTGCTCTTACTGTACATCCCCTGATGTATTAAACCTTAGCCATGAGTATAACCTGCTGTTGAAACCTGTGAGTCCTTCTGGCAAATTGAGGGTCATCTTGGGACCACCCCCAAACAGATCAATCATAAACATTTAAATCTCTTATACATTTTACTGTAACTTATTATAGAACTCAGTTCAGGCGTTTTGTTAAGCAACACAGTACAAAGAATAAAAATGTTAATTCCATATTCTGTAGCGCTAGTTTTTTGTAAGTTTCATTGAGTGTACCGTAGATATAAAAAAGTGCACAAATTATGAGTATCCATTGAATGAGTTGTCACAAAGTGAACACACCTGTGAACAAGCCCCTAGATCAAGAAACAGATGTTACTAGAATCTCAGAAGCTCCCTTGGGCCCCCCTTCCAGGTATCGCCCCTCCCAAAGTTAACCACTATCCTGACTTTACTGTGATAGTTCAGCCAGTTGTGTTTCAGGAATGGATTACTACAGCTTGTACTGGGCTGTGATGCCTTCTTTTGATCAGCATCATGTCTGTGAAACTCATTCACGTTGCTGCGTGTAGTTGTGGTGGATTCACTCTCATTACTCTGCAGTTTTCTGTCATGTAAATATATACCACAGTCTACCCATTTTATTATAGATGGATATTTGTTTTTCCTTCTTCTTGGCAGTTGCAAATAGCACAGCTGTGAACATTCTTATGTATGCTACTTGGTAAACGTTTCTGTATATATATACATAGGAGTGGAATTGCTGAGTCATAAGGATTACATATGTCAAACTTTAGAAGACACTGATAAGCAGTTTTCCCCAGTGATTTTACTAATTAGCACTCTCACCAGCAGAAAGAGACTACCAGTTACTCCCACATCCTATCAGCACTTGATACTGTCTTGTTTTTTCTTTTTCTTAGTCATTTTGGGTAGTAGTTTAGAGAAGCATATATTTTGAAGGACTTAAAAAGTTAACTGTAGATGATTATTTCACAGTGTCTATGTGTATCAAAACATCGTCATACCATTGTGTGTAATTTTTATTTGTCAATTGTTTAAAAAAGTGGAAGAAATAAAAAGCTGACAATAGTGTGTATGATATTACGAGTCAAAAATTATATGGGTACTGAAATGTAGCTTTCCTCATTTTTTTGGCTGAGTTCTTACTTCTTTCAAGCTCCACTTCTACCAAGAGTACGGAAAGAGCTTAAACCTACTTATTGAAATTAACTTAGCCTCTATCATCTTAAACAGTCCTTTTCAGGTCAGTTTAAGATTTCAGTCCTTTTTAGGAATTTCTGAGCTCTCAAAATGTCTCCTGGTCCCATGATGGTGTCTGTGTAGAGGAATGTATCTCAGGATAGCAGTCAGTCCTCGCCTTGTCTCCTGGCCTGCGCCAGTCCTCTTGCTCCTGGATCTCTGGTTGAGGTGTGGTTCACCTTCCCTTGTCTTTGAAGCACCGCCACTTTTACAGTTGCACTCAAGGATCAAATGTCAGAGGTATTCTTTCTTTCTTTCTTTCTTTCTTTCTTTCTTTCTTTCTTTCTTTCTTTCTCTCTTCTATCTTTATATCATATTCCATCTGTCATATATGTCAAATTGTTTTTTCAAATGTTGTCATTTTTCCATCACTATTTATTAATTTTCTCCTTTGACTCAGTAATTCCACATTGACTAGTCTTCCTAACAGTGGAAAAAATGACATTCAACAAACATATATGCTATAGTGAAAAGCTGAAATAACATCATGGTTAAACAAAGTGAATGGTAAATACATTCTGGAACATCCTCATGTGCGAAATTATGTGGCAAGTAAAGATTATGTTTTCCCAAGAATATTTAAGGTTAAATATTCATGAAAAGAATTACATTAAAAAAGTTGGACACAAAATGATGCACAATATCTCTGTACCTATACTGTACACATACACACACACAATAATTTCCTTAACTCTTCTTCCAGATCACTCAGTAGCTATTTTTAAGACATATGCTGTTTGAATCTCCAAATGCTGTATTTTTTTTAACTTTACTATGCAGTAATTTTGCCTTTATGTACCATGGCTACTCTCTTTTTGCCACTGAATACTGTAAGGTTTGTTAAAACTCATATTGCTAGAGTAGAGAGTGAATAAACAGTCCATGGTCTTGCTCCTGTTCAAGAGTGGTGATTAAATCTTTTCCTCAGATTTACAAAGAACAGGTTAATTCGATGCACCCTTCCTAGTTCATATTCCAAAATCTACTCAGCACTCACAGGTGCACCTCTGCGCTTTTGCAGTTTATCATCCTCCTGCCTCTGTCTCTGGTTATCTGCTTTTCTCAGAAGTCACTAGAAAAACTGTACTATTCAATATGCACAGCTACCAGAGTTCTTCCTGTGTCTGCTTCCAAGATAGTAATTTTGTTTTCAGATTTATTATACTTGGGTCTTTGAGTTAGAAGAGAGATTTAAGAGGATGTAAGAAATATATTGCTGCAAGTAAGCACTTTCTTTCCAAAGAGACAGGACTGGGAACAGATGCACAGTTCCCTCACTATCTATCCCTGTTTCTTTAACTAAAACACATTACAGACTTAAAGAAGAGATGAGATCACTTGGGCTGCTAAGGAAGTCCTCATAGACTTGAGCGAATAGTGGGACTTGGTAAGTGGAGGACAATTCACACAAAAGAAGAACTGAGAGCCTGCTTAAGAGTATGATCCCAAATTATGCACAGTGTGTTCAGGAGACAATTGTCACTTGCTAGAATGGACGTGGAGTTGGGGACATTTATAAATAAGTGATGAGAGGAAATTTGGAGCCAGATTCTGGAAGACATTAAGTATTTTGTTTTTTTCTCATAATTGAAGCTAACATCGTATTTTATTTATTACCAGGACTAGAGAGGTTTGAGTTCTTTAAGAGACAGTCAGCATCTTTTCATTGCATTTCAAACTGTTGTCACAAATGGTGCATGAATTGGGATTTGTTAGCTTGTTCTTCAATAGATGCCGAGATCTGGCCACTTTTCATTACCCCCACCTCAACCAGTTAGCTGAACTCACCATCATGGTTCACTTTGATTATTACCTGGGAATTCTTTTAGCTGGTCTAACTGGATTTTGGGGTTCTCAGGCAGAAGCCTGAGCCAGCAGTTAGCTGGAGCTGAGCAGTATCCAGCTCTGTAAATGGGGCTCACTCCATTTAGTTTCATTTCCCAACTTGCTCTGCTGTCCTCCACCTGCTTGCTTCTCTCACTTTGTTACCTCCTCGGCCAGAAGGAATGTGTTGCAGCCATGCCTCTAAGCTGCACTTTTTTTTTTTTTTTTAATGCAGTGCTCTTACATGAATATTCTTTCAAAAAGCATCTATGAAAATTCACTTGACAATGTCATGTGCAATTTTGTAAATAAAGCTAAATGACTATGTAGCAACTTTTACGATTCATTGGAGGTTCCTGCTCAAAATAATATTGGGAAAGGACTATTTTTGTGAATTATTCTCTGTCCAAAAACTTCTCAACTGAAAGTGGGGAATGCATACTTTAATGAAAATAGTCTGACTTTTAACTGTCAAAATTCTGGGTTATGGCACTGTTAATATTTTATTAGTTATACTTTATCAAAGGCAGACACAGCCTCTTATGCTGTAACTTAATTTTTCTTTTTCGGAGATCCTACAGAGAAGTTGTTGAGAAATTTCCCCTTGTTTAGCATGGAGGGCACTCAACTGGTTTCTATCTAAGATCTATGGTGCCAGCTTCTTCAGGCTTTCCAACAATTCGATTGAATTGCAGCCTGTCTGTAGCCTTTGTAAAGGCTATTCAGCTGCAGGGACACAAGAGCATGCAGCATAAGGGCCTGCCTGCCTCTTTGATCTAATTGGGTAGAGCTGCAATTTTGTAAGCTGCCTGGCTATCTTTGCTAAAATGTGAAGACTTAAATGTGTGAAGTAAATTGTTTTGTTTATTCTGTTCACATAAGGTGAGCAATATGATGATGTGGCTGAATGAATGAGTAATTAGGCTCTTGCTTTTCAATAAGTGAATTTAAAAGCGAAAGAACTCCTAGCTGAACCTGAGTTAGCAGAAACACCTGTGCCAGTCTGGGAGCCAGCACTTTATCTGAGTGAGAAGCTTTATTTTAGGCACAATTAGACTAATTACACCGCCAGGTTTCCTAGAGGTGATAGACTTTTCTGTAGTAGTCACATAAGAACCTTTTGTAACATTGCATTTTCTGTATCAATTTACCAGGAGGTGGATGCGAATTTTAATATACTTTAGAAATATTTTCATGATATAATTGATATAGCAAATGTCATAAAGTTTCTTCTAGATCTGCAGAAGAAAGTTTTGTGTTTTTAAACCATTAAGTGTAGAAATGAAGTCTTGTCAACTACCACGACAAGGTAAAAAGTCACATTAAAGATGGTTGCCAGTCATACTTTAGTTTGGATGAGAGTCTGTTACTTTGACTAGAGAATAAAAGAAATGGCCAGCTATATCATTCAGTCATTTAAGGTGTTTCCTAATGTTAAAGAAAATGGGAGGAAAAATACAATAACAGTAGATGTCTGATGTGAAGATAATTTTCTTATTAATGTATATGATTCTGATACTGTTTCCTCCAAATCTGGAGCTCTCTCTCTTCTACGTAAGCTATCACTTATTAACAATTAAAATATAATGTGTATACTCTATTAAAAATATTGGATTTATGTTCATGTAATATATAATTTTAGCTTAGCATATTGCAAATCATCGAGTGACCAACTTAAAAGTACAATGATTCGATGTGTTTTTTAAAGGCACTGGGTCATAGTGAAATCTTGGCTGTTGGTGAACCATCTTAACATCTTTACAAATACAATCACTGTGATGGGATGGAATTCAAGGGGTCATTTATACCAGAGGTTTCCAATGTGAGGCAACTGAGCCTGTCTGTTAGGATATGCTAATATTTAATTTAAGGATAGATGCTGGCACCCTCAGCAGGCATGCATGCCATAACTAAGCTATCATGAGCTATCCTGAGGGAGGTTTAGGTGTCTTGAAACAAAGGTGTTGACACAAGCCTTCCGTGCATTCATTTGAGTTCTGCATATTGTGATTATTGCAATCTACTTGTGCTTGATGAGGTGGATTTGCAGATTATATTAATTAGTTTTGATGAAACTAAGCCTCTCAAAGTGAACAAATGGTTTAAAAAAGATCCCTGCAAAGAAATCATAGCTTGAGTATGTTACTAATAACACAGGTGCAAATAAATAAGAAAGTGGCAGAGCTCACACTTCTAAGACTGGCACTTCTTCGGCCACAGTTTGAGCTAAAAACAAAAACATCATAATAATACTTGAGATGTTGATAAAAATAATTTAAATTATCAAGGAGACTATTTGAAATTTATACATCCAGTGTCGTTAAGGCTTATTGTCCTGTTTATTTAGCCCTGAGTTACTAGCTAAGCACAGTGTTAAGCCATCACGAGTAGGAGGACATTGAAAAACTAAGCATTTGGAATAAGATGACCATTTCTTCAGTAATATTTAGGATCATAAGATAATCCAGCACTTTATAAAATTTAATCAAATATACTAAATATTTGGATGACAATTTTGAGGCTTCCTAATAGCAAAGAACAAAATGCCACATACCATTAGGAAAACATTTGTTCTTGCCCTGGTTAAAAAAAAATAGCTAAAATATTATACAGAAGTTAATATGAAGACAAAATGAAACCCATTATTTGTCAGAAAATTCTATTAGAACATGCATGGGAAATACTGATTAAAATAAAAACACTATATTAAATAAATATATTTCATAAATTTGTGGAAGTTCATTATATGGATGGATAAATGTAAAGCCTTTTCTAGCATTCAGACTACTTGTACTTTGTAGATTATATTTCTTTTGTGAGCAAAGGGAGATATCCCACAGAAGATATATTCTCAAAATAAATAACTAGATTAAAAAAAAAAACTAACTACAACTATTTGTTTTATGGACAAAGTCTGTACATATAACTACTGATAAAATTACTGATTTGTTTGGAATTATAAACAAGGTTCCTGGTTATGGTTATACAAATATTTTCACAACTGAAACCCATTCATTTATTATTTGTAGAGAAGACTTTAAAAATAAAATTGTACCATATTCTAATGTTATTAATATATTTAGGTTTATAAAAACAAGACTTTTGAACAGCAGAACTCTTCGTATTTTTTTTTTTTTAATACAATAGGAGTGACCATGAAAGTCTTTTTCAACTCAGCAATTTTCTGGTGGTCTAATGGCAAGTACTTAAAGGAGTTGACAACTTTAAAGAAAAAAAAGAGAGAGAGAGCGAAGGAAGTTTTTTTTTTAAAAGGACAAATGTTCCAAATTTACTGACCCTTTTAGGGTAGAGGAGGTATAACACTACCTGGAAGTTTTTTTTTTTTTTTTTAAAGAAATAAACACATAATCTGTCTCTCATGTTAAAGGTGACATTTTAACAAAGAGTGAGAAAATGCTTTTTCAAAGAACCTCATGTTATGACAAGAGAATTTTGAAAACAGGTACTTGGAAATGTTCTCATCGATATTATGTTCCTTTGTTGACAAATATAGTTGTAAACGTATCACCTATAAACTCTAAAGTCTGTATCTCTGAAAACAGAATTTTTTCATCTCTTTAAAATCTCCCCAAACCAAGAGCTTTTGTAGCTGCTATCTCTATGTTTTAAATAGAACATTATGTTTATTGTTTTGTAAGACCTGATCGATATCAGGGAAGGTAAAATTTACCAGCTCAATTTCATAATTGTCCTTTCTGCTGGACAAGGTAGAAAAAAGGTGTCATGGTTTAGTAGAAGCAGCCAGTGAAACAGTTTTTTCATTTGAATCTAAATGTCTGTGTGGGATGTCTTTTCCAAGTATATCCACCAAGTATCGAAACAAACTGAATTTATAAATCAGACCTCAGAATTAGTATATTGCAGAATTTAATGCAAATACTAATACAAGTAATTTCTAAATATTATACATTGCGGTATATGTTCACATTTTTTTCACCATTTGAGTTCAGGATGCAAATAGCCGGATACCACTGGTCTAGGCACGGCTGTCCCAGAACTGAGCTAACATCATGGATGAGACAGTCCCATGGGAGGTCCTTCCATTTTCCACAACAAGCTTCCTGCACAGTTCACTTCAAAACAAAATATAAGATATTTCTACTTGATTTTTTTTCTTTAGTCTAGGAGAAAGCATTATCCTTCATTAAAAGAGGTGGAAGAGTAGCATACTTAACCTTTGACGGTATTTTCTTCTCAAAGCTAAACTCTTCACCTATCCTCACCACACCCCTCTGCAGTTTCTCCCTTTCTGTTTCTCTCTGCCTTCAGGTCCTTTTCTTTTTTGTTTGAAAACAAACCTTGACCTATCTTGTACTATACTTCAGTTACCATTTGCTTTGAATTTCCATATTGCCAAAGCATCCAAAACTATGGAGTCTTTCTGTTCCAAAGTCTTCACTATTCCTTTTTCACATCCCCTGAAAATACACCCTCTGTTGTTTGTACTCAAAGATCTTCTGTTTTCTCTTAAAGGTCGCTAATGCCTGTTTGGTAATTAAATGCCCTTTTCTTTATTCTTTGTCTCTCTGGCCTCTTTGCAGCATTTCACCACTGACTGAAACCTTCCTCACTCCCTCTTTTCCCATCATTTCTGTGATGCCGTAACATCTTGTTTTTCTAAGTTCCTTACCCTTCTTTGTCTATGTCCCCAAGATCCCAAGTGTCAGTGTTCAATACTGTCTGGTTCCTGACCCTCTAGATCAAAGAGGAATCTTTTCTTTATATAAAACCTTTCCACGTCCTCCCCCTACCCCCATACAATATTTCCCATCATCTGATTTAGTCATGAAATATTCAGGAAACTAAATTTTTGCCCAGATTATTCAAATGAAGAGACTGAAATGAAAGGATTACAGAGGTGTTGTAAGAATTAAGGGCTCAAAAAAAGGATGGTGTGGTACTCAGAGAATAATGGTATTGGGAAATTTTCTCCACCTCAAGGGCTGATGGAAAAGGGGGAATCTAATTTATAGGAGCCTAGTGAGACCTGAAAACTGGCAGGAGGTCACTGCTAAGTGGGCACTATAATCATGGAGGGAACCAGTTACTGTCAGAAGCCAGACTTGGAAGCAAGGAAGAAATACCCTGACTCATTCCTGCTCGTACTGCCCTCTGTAATTCCCTGTCTATGCTTCCTATGGGATAAACTCAACCTGAAGCCACCTGGTAAGCAAGACTGGGCGTTCTACAGAGATCAGCTTCCTGACATGCAAGGTGGGCAGAGAAGAGCAGACAGACCAATGTCAGGAGGGGGCAAAGAGTTATCTCTGTGCCGATGACTACAAATATTTTTTTTTTCAATTGGATTGCTTACTTTAATCTAATTTCCAGGTCAGTTGACCACTTACACATGATTGTTTTTTGGTATCCCTTGAAACATGATATGTCTAAAAGCAAGCACCATTTCTTTTTGTAAACCTGTCGCTGAACTGGCCTTCATTTCAATTCGTGCTGTGCTTGCTTTAGAATTTTCTCTGACCTGAATCCAAGTTCCACTATTTTAATTCCAGGACCATATTCCATTCTAGTCCTACTGTAATCCTGAGATTCGATCTCTACTTTGAATTACACTTCTGGAAATGTAATGCCCTATGTTGTTTCCAATGCCCATCTCATCTTGCCTTTCCTATTACTCATGTCCTTGGGGACTGAAGTTCTGTCCTAGTGGCTGGAATGTGGCAACCAGCTGATGGTTATCTGAGTAGCTGTTGTCCATCTGGCCTGCTTGAGTCTCTGAAGAGCCACTATTCTAGGGGCACAGCTGTCCTTCCTGCTCCGCACATCTGTCAGGGCATCTTCAGGGTGGGCATCCCAATGTTGATGGCCTATCTGGGTGCCCTTTTTGTGGTTAGTGTTAGTCTCCAGATACACATAATGTCCCATTTGTGATTTTCTTTCTGAACTTCTATTCAAATCTGTACTCCCCAGGGCCTACCTTCTTCCTTCAGGCTAATCCAGTTCTGGGTATTAGTCCCTCCCACTGGGTTCTTTAAAGTCTTGGACTACCGGGATCTGTACTATGACTTCTTAACTCCAGTTTACTAAGCCAGACAATTTTTAACATTTATTTTTCTAATCTAAAAAAATGCAACCTAATTATAAAAATATAGGATGATACAAAAAAAATCAAATGCAATCCACCTATATTTATAATGCTGACATCCAGAAACAAAAACTAATAATTATATATACAAATTAATAATATATTAGATAAGTATAACATATTGTAATAGATATATCATTAAATATATGCATATATAGGCAAGTGTTTATATAATGTTTCATATCTCTTTAGAACGTACTATATTCATATATACAATGTATTCATGAACATATATAGATGAACATATATGAGGATATACTATATGTATAGCTATGTGGTATATATTGTTGAGTGCTTATATTGCTTCCAGCTTTTCCAATAGCATATGTCTTTGTGGAACATCAGATTTTTTTCCCCCTTTAGGACAGAGCCTTCAAAGTGGAATTACTGAGTCAAAGGCAAGTAAATTTGTGGAAAGGCTCTTAAGCATATTTCCAAGTTGCTGTCTTGACAAAATGGACCAACATGCTCCTCTTCTAGTAGTATGTATGCACACAGGTCCCAGCATTCCTCTCTTGCCACACCCTTTATTACAGCGAATATTTTTATGTTTACAAAGGTCCTCAAGTTGTGAGGCCAGAATTTCCTTATAGTTTCAGTGATGTTCCTCTTTGTTTCCTCATCATGAACAGGAAAGATTTTGAAGAAACTATGTCTCTTACTCTGTCTCACGGTCAGAGCAAAATGGAGGGCACCCTACCTTACCCATGTCCCCTCTCCAGCGTATTTTCCATGGAATGGGTTCTATCTGTTTACTTCACTAACAAGAAGCCAGGGGAGATTTGTACTTAACCGCTGAAGAAGATGGAAAATGATGAGAGTGAGCAGCTAAAAAAGAGTGGACACCATCACTGTAAAAACAACCCTGGGATCTTCCTGGACACATACACTCAGGAAGTTTGTGGAGTGTTCCACCATTAGAGGTCTCAACTGGGGGCCGTATCTGATGGAAGAATTTGGCTCACAGCCTGTGACACTAGCAAAAAACCCGTTAACCTCCTTTTGTTCTGTGATAAAACATGTAGAAGAACAGAAGGCCTTGTGCAGCCTTTTAAAAGCTATGTTGAGCCTCCCTCCCCGCCCCCACCCCCATTTGACAAATATGATCCTGGTTGATGGAAATATGAAGAAAATGCAGCACTAAAAAGTTCTGTGGTACTTTTCTTAATTTTGAGAATTGAAGTGTGACATTCTTCAAAGCGTGGCACTAAAGGTGATAATGCTGTCCTGTTTTGGGAATTAGCTCCGTAAACCTATTTCTAATGTTGCCCATAAAATAGCAAAGCCATTCTCTTCAGTTTGTTCCACGGAGCTTTACTTCCATTTATCAGCCATTCCCTCTACATGCAAAAGAGGATCTTGAAGATAAATATGAATGCATTGCTATCTCACTTTATTAAGGACAATGAATCCTTCATGTGAGAGTTGATAGTATGAGCTGTATTGTCTCTGTGACAAATGAAAGGTAAGACAATAGCAGTAAATATTTATCTTAGTCAAAATAAAAGCTCAGAAGTCCTCTTCTTGTGTTGTTAATTTCCACCTTTCCCTGTTGTTAGCTCTGTACTACTTCTTGTCAATTTCACACTGGGAAATAGTGCGAAACAAATGGAGACTAGTTTCTGGCATGCCCTCTCCCTTAAAAAAAAAAAAAGAGAGAGAAAAAAAGAAATCCCATCTGAAAGCAACACGTAAATCAAGCTTACGGTTGTACCTTTTGATATTAAAAAAATGTTTTCTGAGTTATAGACTGAAAACATAGATTTAATCAAAAGCTTCTTTTCTTATCAATTTCCATTTTCTTTTGGAAGCATTTGCTAATTTTCAAAGTGAGTTAGTAATTTCCCTGATTTGTGTTTTAAGGCTGAAAACTGTGTTATCTTGAAAAGGAACATTTTAGAAAGAAGCTATACATGCTACTTAAATCCTTTCCATCAGCCTTCTGTACCATATGTAGTGAATTATGTCCTTCTTGAATTCATAATTAGAGGAGGGAGCAGATGGCTGGGACTCATTGTAAAATCATGTACCATTAGATAGTAACTTACGCATTCCCAGTGACTACTTTCTGTAGTGGGGTGAGCCAGATATTTAAGGCGATTTATTTTTTTAAGATAAAACAAAATATATTTTCTCTTTTAGGTTAACTTGCTGTGTATATCAGAATTACTTCACAGTTAAGTTTCAAATTGCTGTACACTAAGTGTGCGGGATTTTTTGTTCCAATTCTTTTTCATAGATATTGTGACAGAGATACTTTTGGAATAAAAGTCCTTACAATACAACCAGCAATTTTATCCCTTTCCACTTATTTTCAAACCCTTCCTCTATGAAAATTATTTTCAAAGGCATTTGACCTACTTTGTAGAACCTTACTGTTTCTTCCAAAAAAGATACATTTGGGCAGGTGCCTCGTTAGGCTGTGGCTAGAGGCAGGTGAGCTAGCCCATCATTTTCTGACTTTGTTCTAATTCTACTCAGAGGAAGTGTTGAGGAGAAGTGCCAGGGGTGTGCCCCTGTCTCCTAGTGTCATCCACACATTCCCAGAGGCAGGTCAGAGTCACTCATTCTTGTGCAGAAATGCACACTTGTTGAACACTTGTGTTTAACAAGCACTTTTTACTTTCTCTCTGTGTGTATTTTGGGATTACCTTCTGCTGGCTGTAGGTGGACAAAGCATTCTGATCTGATAACAAATGAAGTCTGAGGATAGTCAAGTCTAATCCTTTGGAAGGCAGTTTTATTATACCTTTAACATTCAGCTTTCAGACTGCAGAATTGTCAGTATGGCTTTGGCACTGCAGTGGCTACATCTCTGGAAGGAAGTTCTACTTTTTCCACACACCCAGGCTTTTGTTGGTATTTTACCTCTGTTTTTTTTTTTTTTTTCTCTGCTTAGAATGTTGTTTCAGAGAAACTATGGAACCTTACCTAGTGACTTAGTAAGGCAAGAATTAAAAATCATGATTTCCATTTTTATCCCTGCTCTATGTTTTCATGTTAGTTAATATGTAATTGTTCAAGAGTCTTTGTCAAAAAGGAAGGGATATTTGTATTATATAACAACAATTTCATGGAAATTCTGGAAATCTCTGCTTTGGCATTTAGTGAAGTAAATATATAGCTGCATAATTTACAGTAAAATATGTCAACAAAAAGAGGTTGCTCAAAATGCTGATGGGCATAAAATTAATGTTTTCTTAACTGTGAAATCAGATACCCTGCAAAGATTTTTTAAAAAAAATTATTACATGTCTTTTGTTGAGAGAAAAATATTTCTGGGCTACTTTCATGCAAACAATGAAAGCAGCGCAAAGAGGGGAGTGATGTTGTATTTGCAATAAGGTCTAGCTGGGCCTCATTGGTATTCCTAGTTATAAAAATCCTTGCATTTTTTAGGACCAACTACTTAATGAATCAGCTCTGAAAGCAGAAAGCAGGTATTTCTGGAGGACCTCCAAAATGACCTCAGTCCAGACCTCATTATCGTCAAAGACTACACTGTTTAAAGAACAACAGAAGTTTAGGGGCTATGCATTCTAGGAGGATCAGGACTTTGCCATAGATTTCTTCTAGGCTCAGAATCTCAACTTTGGCCTAGAGCTTTCCTTCTGCAGTTCCAGAGATCTGCGTTGACCAGTCCATTCACCCAGGACTTGAATTGATCTAGGAAGCATGTTAAGATTTTAGATCAGAACTCTCTCCCCCCAGATTTCTGGGGGTATCCTTCTTTAAAGAATATGTAGATATGAGATTTTAGTGGAAATGATACATCCATTTGTTTCTTCTCCCAGTTGGTCACTGTTTTCATATGACATGTGCCCCTCTGACTGATACGGCTCTTGTGTTTGATACCTAGGACTTGGGCCATGAGTTTAAGGACTCCTTGGAAGGTGCTCAGCATGAATCCTGGGGGTGGCATCCTGTAGACTAGCAGCAGTAATTGGTGTCCAGGTAGACCTGTGACTCAGCAAAAAGAAGAGTCAGTTGTGATTGACATTAATTGCACTGGCTCTGTGAAGGCAAAAACTTTCAGTTAACTATTTTATTTTATTCATTATATATTATCTATGTGTATGAGACTATTGCATGTCTATATTATATATAAATATACATTATATATATAAACACATATATGTTGAATGGACACTTCCATTCTAATCACCCTCCCACTCATTCATTGCAAACAGAATATTATATGCTTTGTGATAATGTTTTGGACATTTTTAATTTGGCTTAACATTCTGTGATTTTTCTCTTTGGTTTCCATCTTTATTGTTCTTTTTCATATTTTATATATAAATATATATGCTTATACATATATGTATCATATATTTGTATAGTCATTTGTCTTTTTTTAACTCCAGAAATTTCTATTAGATAACTTGGAATTGACACAGGCACACCTTGTTTTATTGCACTTTGTTTTTCTGTGCTTCACATACACTGCTTTTTTTTTTTTTTTTTTTTAACGAAATTGAAGGTTTGTAGCAACCCTGCATCCAACAATTCTATAGGCTCCAGTTTTCTAACAGCATTTACTCATTTCATGTCTCTGTGTCACAGTTTGGTAACTCCTGCAATGTTTTAAACTTTTTAATCATGATATTTCTTATAGTGATCTGTGATCTGTGATCAGTAATGGCTGATGCCCTTACTGCAACAAGATGATAACTTGCTGACATCACAGAGGATGGTTGCCATTTTTTAGAGATAAAATATTTTAAAATTAGGGTATATACATTGTGTTTCTAGACATAATGCTATTGCACACTTAACAGACTACAGTACACTGTAAACACAGCTTTTATATGCACTGGGAAACCAACAAACTAGTGTGACTCTACTAATTGGGATATTTGCTTTATTGCATTGATTTTGGACTGAACCTTCAATATTTCTGAGGCATGCCTGTACTATCTTTTTCTCACATTTATTGCTTCCAGTAAACTATAACTATATACAGTAAATTAGCCAACATAAAATTAGCTTTTATCTTCCCTTTTTAATTTTTTAAAAATTGCTATGGAAATTCTAATCTAGGATAGACATTATGTGGAAAAAAATTATATTACTATGTTATTGTTTTTTTCTCTCAATATCTAAAAGATCAAATTCTTCTGGAATATTGTTCAGTACTGGAGGGAAATTTGATAACAGTTTCAGGGGAAGTAACTTGAAATTTAGACATAAACATAAACCACCTTCCATCCGAAGAAACTCAGAATGCTCAGCTAAAACAAAAAAGGAACTTTATCTAGAGACTAATTTATAAAATAGGAACATATGCATTATCACTTGTCAGTTCTACATCCTCTGTCTGAATACACATTATACAGTAGTCATTTCTGATAAATCTGTGATGTGTGCATGTGGCTGGAGATTTTCTAGTGCACTTCTGACTTTATATAGGTCAAGGTAAGGGGCTATTTATTTTTATAGTGCTGAAAATACGGATTTCTAGAATATATTCATTAAAAAAAAAACAATAGTCTCTCTTAGAAACAGACCACTAAAAATAACTGTCTAAACTAGGACTTGACTTTCTCTCTGGGAATTCCTGACTTGCTGGTTTTCCCAGAATTGCATTCTGGCTTTCCTCCTTGTGCTGGGCACCACAGCAGCAAATAACCTTCAGGAGCAGATCTTAGACATCCTCCCTCAGTGTTCAGATCCAAAAGCATGGGGCTCAAAGCCTGTTTTCTCACTCTGAGTTTGAGTTTCAGGACCTCTCTCTTTAGAAAATCAATGTTTGTTCAAGGGTTTTTATTCAAGGGTTGGTCAGTATCGGAGGTCTATGACACTATTAAAATTTGTTTTTAAAAAATTAGATACAAATAAAATCCAAAGGGTACTTTTATATGCATGCAAGTATTTAAAACCTCCATGATAAACACCTGTGTATCTGCCGCCCAACATGGAAAGAGCACCTTGAGGTCACAGGTGCTCCTCTCTGAGTCCTCGTTCCATTACCTTCACCCTCAGATGAAACCACTATCTTGAATTTTGGGTTTGTTATTTCCTTATTTTTCTATATAGCTTAATTTTTATGCTTAGATCCCAAACAATCTATTGTTTAGATTAGTACGTGTTTGAAGTTTATGTGACCCAGTTGAACCATACTGCTGTTTATTTTTCTACAATTTTTTTTTTGCCATTCAAAATTATTTTCTTAGGATCTCTTTATGTTGCTGTATTTAGCTGCAATTTATTTATTTTTTCTGCTGTTATCAGATTCCATTTGTAACCATTTGAAACCACTTATTTATAGATTCTACTGTTGATGGATGGATGCATGGCATTTTGACAAGATAATTTCTTTGTGTCCACTTTCAGACTCAGGACTTTTTTCATTTCCATTTATTTCATGTCCCAACACACAAAATCATTGCATTTGGAGCATTTTAAAATGGCTATTGATCGCCCTCTCTGATAGCACACCCTCCCCTGATTCCCTTCCATCCTGAGCATCCTTCCTTTCCAGGCATACATGTTATGTCACCTTACTGTGTATGCTGAGAGCCGTGATGTCTGAAAAGTTGAGGCTAAAGAAAAGGGTGTGTCAATAATTTGGGTAATCTGTTGATAATAATAACTTCTAAAAGAGTAAAGTTTCATCCCTATCAAAGTGTTCTTTTTCAGTGTCAGCAACTAGTATTTTTAAATAAATAAAATGTCTGGGTGAAAAGTCATGTCAAGTCACTGAGTCTGATGCCCTTTCCACATATAAACACACAAAGCTTAGATGTTAATGTATTATTTACTATATAATTTCCTGAGGGTTCATTTGCCTGGCTGGAAGGACCTGAATTTTGTTCTTTTTTTTTTTAACTTTTATTTTATGGGGAAAAATTGCTATTGCCACCAAAAGAGTAGGACAATCAACAGACTTTTCTTCTTTATTTTCAATGATTTTCTGAGAAGGGAGTTAATTCCCCTGGGATGATAATACTTTAAAAAAATGAGTAAGAGCTTATGGTGGATAAGGGAAATGTAGTGTTATCTTGGGGAGAAAGTGAATGAAATTTATAAGGGAGATTAGAAAAGGGGCTGAGATTTTAGCCAAAAAACAGAGGAAGTAATTAACTTCACAGAAGAGATAACATGGCTCATATCTTAAGTCCCTATTGAGAATTTATAATTTTTCTTTATTGGTTGATTTACTGCATTATATATGTCAGAAATAAATGCAATGAGGCTTAAAATGGAAATGCCTTACACTGCACATTGAGTAATTTTAAAGTGTACTTATGCGCTACTTATGTTTAAAAACCACAAGCAAAAGCTTGAGTTTGGGAGTGAAAGGCTGTCACCACCTGCTCTGTGAATCTGTAACACTGTCCTCTTGTACCACGCGGGTTTCATTCTGCAGATAGTCACATCCCATTGTAAGAAAATGAGCGAGGAAACATTCTAATGATTTTCAGGAGAAACAGCAGCTTTTTTCCTCTACCCACTACTGATATCTTCCTATGACAACATGACTCTTGTTAAATTGTAGCACCTTATACTGAAAAGCAAGAATTTTCATTTCCTGTCCTTATTTCTATGACATACCAGCAAGTTTCTCTTTCTTTGTTAAACACGCACACACACACACACACACACACACACACACACAGAATGGAATGTGATTTTGGGAAAGTATGGCCTTGAAAATACAGCTCATGTGTCAGTTTCTTATAAATGAAGGACTTGAAACTAATCACTATTCAGCCTGGAGTACAAATTGTATTAGTTTGTTAAACTTGCACAGAGGTGGGCAATGGGCTTAGTCACATTCTCAGGAGGGAGCTAACGCTGGAACAGGACAGGGACATTTGTTATGGCTGAAATGCCTTTGGCCAGGCCAGCAGGCCTGAGCGAGAGCGCAGAGGGACAGCATGATACAAACTGGACTGATAGATATGTGGTTGTGCAAATGGCCTGGCTCTACAGCTGGGCCACGTGAACCGCTGGGTTACATTGACCTTAGGTTAGTGATAACCTTTGCCTTCCATCTACTCATCTGAAAGTTGCTGGAAGCTATACCTGACCTATCTCTTTACAGGATTCTAATCATTGAATAGAAAAACATATGAAAGATTGATAAACTTTTAAATGTTATACATTCATTTAAAAAATAATAGCAGAATTGTTTATGTTCATTTGGTTTTCACAATGGTAGAAAGTATAGTCCAGGTGTTTTTTTAGTTGGAAATGAAGCTCACAGAGTCTATGACTTGTCAAATGTCACATATAATGACACTACTTATATGCTTGGGGTTTCATTCTAGGGTACTCCCTATGGCTTCTATTATATAAATGTTTCAAAATAGAGTAGATTTTGCTGAGGTGGGGAGTTGTTTGGTAATTATATATTAGGTAGAACACTATTTTAGCTGCCAGTGACAGAAACCCCAAATATGATAGCTTAGAAGAAAAAAATGGGCACTCATCCTTGAAGATGGCTTCAGTGACCCCCATTTCCTGCTCTTTGAAAGTCATGGGGTCCTCCCCTCCCACACTGGTGTCAGAGTCAGTCTGTGTGACCAACAGACAGCAGCAGTGATGATGTGCAACTTCTGAGGATAAATCATGAAGGACAAGGTAGTGTCTACCTTGCTGTCTCGTAAACTGCTCACTTCAAGGGAAGCTATCTGCCTTGTCATGAGGACACTGAAGCAGCTCTGTGGAGAAATCTGTGTGATGAAGCACTGAGGCCTCCAGCCAGAAGACGTGAGTGAGAAACGTTGTAAAGAATCCTCCAGCCCCAGGCAGGCCTTCAGATAATGCTCTCCCCAGATGACGTCTTATGTGCAACCTCATGAGAGACCCTAAGTCAGACCACCCATCTAATCCCCTGCTAGATTCCTGACTCTCAGAAACTATATTAAAGTCATTCATTTTTGCCATTTTAAGCTGCAGTGTTTTAGGCTAATTTATTAGAGGGAAAGACTCCTAATAACTGACAATTGCAACAGTAGGACTTGCTGAGGTACATATGGATTCTTATGTTCAAAGCTTTGTTCAGAGCTGTATTTGGCTTCAGCTCTTGGTTCTCCATTTCTCTGTGTTTCTTCTATTCTCAGACTGTCCCCTCCCTGTGGAAGAAATGATGAAAACTGGCAGATTCTGGCTTGCATTAAATTTAAGCTTTAATTCAAGACTTTAAAAAATCATATTCTCTTTTCCTACCCCTTTGATAACTATAATTTTATCCAGGACTGTTAATAGTGCTATTTGGGTCATATGCTACCCTTTAGCACACTTTGGGCAGATGAGTACCATTTTGGGAAGATGAGTACCGTTCTTGGCCAGACCTACATCATGGGTTCAGACCCACCACCACAGAGGAAAAGAGGTAAGTTAGAGACAGTCCTGCTAGAATCATACTAAGTAAAGGTGGGGAAGTTCCCCAAAGAAAGGGGAATCGGATAGTCAGACAGCACACATTCATCACAGGATAGGTGGTCATTTGATTCTCTTTATACTTTTATTAGGATACGGAAAAGTCTCAGACAAGACAGCTATCTGTCAGATTGCAGAGACAGACAGACATTTTCTCTAAAGGACTGCTCAGCATGTGCTACTGGGAAAGAAAAGACAACACTTTTTTTTTTTTTTTTTTTTGATAAAGGCATCTGTAATGCTTCTTTGGTTAGAATGTTAAAAATTAGTTTGCAGACAGAAGTTTCACAGGTTGCTTGTCAATTGAATCAACTCTATGTAGGGATGAAGCAGTGGAATTTCTTATTTGGATAAAAAGTTGGCCCAGGGAGTTCCCTGAGTGCCTTGTAGTACTCCCGTCCCTCTGAGCTCAACACAGTCCAGGGCAGTGTTTATCTGAGGTCCTGGAACTTCCTGTGCTCTGAATGACAATTCCTGTTCCCATGCTCTTCTCTGTATCTACCACAACATTGTCTGAATTATTTAACAAAATTGCTTTAGCAAATCCATCCCTCAAAGAAGAGGCTGGAACTGGCACTGGAACTGGGTATCTATTTGCCTTTAAAAGATCCTCAGAAAAAATGCCATCAGACCTGGCATCCTTGTTTACCTCCATTACTAACAGAAGTTTAATTCTCCCCGAGGTACCTCTGTACATAAGTTTCAGTACAACTTTTTTGTCAGGACTCCACACCCATCTGCCAACAAGACCTATTGGCCATACCTTAAAAATATACCCTTTATTCAACCACTTCTCACTACTGCTACCCAGCATTCTAGTCTAAGCCACAGTCATCTCTGTCCTGGACCTGATTGATAGGAACTTAATTGTCTGTTCTCTTACCTCCCTAATGTCAGAGCTTTACTTTGCAACTGAGCTGGATGAACCTTTAAACATGTAGATCGAATCATGTTGCTTCCCTCATCAAAATCCTTCTACTGCTTTGTATTATAATCTGAACAAAATGTAAAGTCTTCATCATGACCTTCGAAGCCTTACATGATCTGCCCATGAGTATGTCTCTAACCCTACACCCTACCACTTTCTACCTCCCCACCCCGTTAGCTGTGGTACCTTCTTGGCGTTCCTCAAATTCCCCATGGTAAAAATCTTCACCTCAAGTCCTCTGCACTTGCTGTTTTCCATGTTTGAAATGCTCTTTTCCCAGCGTTGCATAGTTCTTAATACCTTCCTTTATTTGAGTCTGTCCTCAAATATCATCTCAGTAGGACTTGCTTAGCCATCATAACTAAAAGAGCTTCCATACCCATTGTTCTGCTTATTCTATAAGGTCATTCAGTAGTTTTAATAAATAAAGCAAATTAAAGGGTAGTGATTATGCATCTCAATCTATAATATAAACTAGCATGAATGGCTAGCTTGAAAAATGTGTAGAGCTGAAGTTCATGTTAAAACACTGTAAAGGAAAATCCAATGGCTGAAGCAAGGCCATAGAGGTCACTCTGGGGACCTGAGAAGGTTGGTGGGTACATCTGAACAGGGGGCGAATATCTACAACATTAAAACTTTCCAGGGTCAAGTCCCAGGGAATTCTATTAGACCTTAAGTAAGTGTATTGATGTTTTATAAGTAGATTAGGGAAATACATATTCAATGCGATGAGACAGCAAAGTCCTTAAGAACATAAACAGAGAGAATTTGTACATACTATTCATCCTTCCTTGGTGCAAATATACACACATCTTGTAGGAAAAAAAAGGAACAATGATTTTGCCAAATTTACCTAGAACAATGGAGTTAGATAAAATGCTCTTCCCATAAGTAGGAAAAATTACTATATGGTGATAGGGAGTTCTATGCAAGGAATTTCAGACCCTAAGGAGAGATTTTTTTTTTTGATGATCCCTATTATAATAATTAGTTACTGTCCTATCATTGAAAAGTTTGCTTATTTTCTGTTTTTCACTATTAAAATAATTTTTCTTTTAGGGTCTTGGCTTTTATTGGCCCTTCCTTCTTCCACATACATATTAGAATCAGCTTGCTATATACCACAAAAAATTCTGTTGTTTGTTTTGTTTTGTTTCATAGAAATGGCATTGAATGTTTACTTACTCTCCACGGAATGGTATATTTCTCCCTTTAGGTCTTCTTTATTTTAACACATTTCATATTTTTTTTGATAAAATCTTATATATCTTTAGGTGGAGCTTATTCCTAGCAAATTGCAGTTTCTAATCCTTCCTCCTGGTTAATAAACTTTAACTGACTTTTTATGTAATCTTACATTCAGGAAATTTTACTACTCTCTTATTAAGTCCAGTAATATACCTTTAAATATTTTGAGGGTGTTCTACATAGAAAATCATATTATCTGAAAATAATGATAGATCTTTCTTTCCTATCTTTATTATTTTTTTTTCATAGTTGTATTAATTAACTATAATGGGAAACCATAGTTTATAATTGTGGGAGACCAAATTTTAAAGGAAATGCTTTCAGTTTTTAATTTTGGAATATGGTAGATAATCAGTCTTTTTTGTAGGTATCATTTATATTTAAGATGGATTTCTTCTTTGCATCTAAATTTTAAGATCCATTGACTTGAACTTACTCATAAGTGGGGGAGGGTGTAGCTCAAGTGGTAGACCACATGCTTAGCATGCGTGAGGTCCTGAATTTAATCCCCAGTACCTCCTCTAAAAATAAATAAGCCAATTACCCACCCCTCCCACCCACCAAAATAAAATAATTAAATAATACAATAATAAATAAAATATTTTAAAAAACTTATTCATAATACTCTTTTGTTGGTTTTAATCTCTTCTGCACATGTTTTGCTTTTTTTGTTTGTTTTATGATGGGGAGGTAATTAGGTTTATTTATTTATTTATATTTGGAGGAGGTATTAGGGATTGAACCCAGGGCCTCATGAACCCAGGACCTCATGAATGCTAAGCTCGTGCTCTACCACTTGAGCTATACCCTCCCCTCTCTCCCCTCCGCTCACCAGTTTTAATCTCTTCTGAATCTGAAAATGTTCCCCTTTTCAATATTCTTGAGTGAATAATTGGCGCTCTTCCCTTTTATTTTTTGATCAATATTGAAAAGGTTTGCCAATTTTACTAGTTTTACCAAAAGCCAAATTTGGCTTGATTATCCTTTGTAAGGTCATTTAAATTTTTTCTATTTCTTTTATTTCTTCTCCTAGGTATTAACTCTACATTATTCTTTTCAAATTTATATGCTTAATTAATCTTCAGCTTTATTTCTTTTCCAAAATTAATGTTTAAAGATAACATTTTCTTAAGTACTGATATGGCTGTGTCCCAATAAGTTAAAAGAAATATTTTCATTATTATACAGTTGTAATTATTTTCTCGCTTCTATTATAGTTTCTTCTTTTATTAACAATAAAGTTTAAAATTTTAAATATATTGTTTTTAACTTATTGTTATTAATTCTTAACTTAATTGCACAGTAGTCCATAAAACATGTGCTTTGTGATATAGATTCTATTAATGTGTTAAGATTTAGTATTTTTGGCCTAGTTAATTATCAGTTTTTGAAAATGTTCCATATGCTTAGAAATTAAAAAGAGTTTTCTCCAGTTGTTGGCTATAATAAGTCTATATACTAAGTCAAGTGAGTTGGATTGTAATTTTTAAAATCTCCAATCTTTAAATTTTGTCTACTTAAGCTATCAACTTGATATATTCCTCAATTTATTCTTGAAGTCTACACATTTTTGTTTTATGCATTCAGTCTTTATTATTACATTTACAAAGATTTAGACTTTTATCTTCATGTGAATCGAACTTTGTAGTTTCTGAGATTAACATTTTCCACATCCGCATATATTTTCCTTGTCCTTATATTTTATGTTTACACCTGTATTCTGATGACATTATAATTTTATAATGTATTCAGTGTTTATAGCTTTATTACCCAACTTACTATTTTTCTTTGTCTTTTTTCTTTTTTGCTTTTTTAAAACACCTTTTGTGGTATGGTTTCTGTACAGTAAACTACACAGACTTCAGATGTACACTTTGGTGAATCTTGATAGATACATACACCAATGAAACCACGACCACAATCAAGATAGCTAACATTTCCATCACTCCCCAAGCTATTTTTCTTTCCTTATCATTGTTTTTAATCCTTGACATTTTTTTCTCGATTATTCTTTCTTTCTTTCTTTCTTTCTTTCTTTCTTTCTTTCTTTCTTTCTTTCTTTCTTTCTTTCTTTCTTTCTTTCTTTCTTTCTTTCTTTCTTTCTTTCTTTCTTTCTTTCTTTCTTTCATAGATCCCTTAGGACTCCCTTTTGTTAACCAGTTATGGTAAACTCTCTTTTTGGGGTTCTGAAAATATCTACAGTTCAGTCTTACTTTTGAAAGATTGTTTACCAAATAAAGAATACTAGTTTGACAATTAATTTCATTCATATCTGAAAATAGCATTCTTCCATTTTTTATTATAGCTATTGAGAAATTAGCTATCAGTCTAATTATATTTACTTTGAATTAACGTTGTATATTATCTCTTAAAAAATCAATAGCTGTTTTTAATATCTTATTCTTGTCTTTTATGTCTTTTATTTTCAATATGATATGACTTGGTATGGATTTCTTTTTTACTTACTCTGCTCAGGTTTCATTCACATTTCAGAATCTGAAAATTGCACTGTCTTCAGTTTTGGAAAATTCTCAACTGCTATCTCTTTATATTCTCTCCACTTGATATTCCAATAAGTCTTATGTTACATCTTCTCATTCTTCCTTCATATTTCCTGTTTACCTTTGTGTTGCCATTTTGTAATCTTATTAGACCCATTTTTCAGTTTATTTCAACCTCTTTCTAGTCTGCAGTTAACCCATAATTTTACTCTTGTTTGTATATTTGTATCTCATAGTTCTATTTTATTTTGTTTTCAAATCTACCAGTCAAGTTTGATAGGTTCTTATTCTTCATCATGCATGTAATTCTTTCCTTTATTTATTTGTGCATGTTAAAAATATTTATTTTCTATTTGATACTGGAACATTCTAATATCACCTTTCTATTCTGGGCAGATTCTGTAGTTTGTTTTCGTTGCTGATCCTAATATCAGCTTGTCTCCTTATATCATTAGTAAGGTTTTAGTGTGAGAGCATATTCCTTGAAACTGTGGCAATTTTTTGAGTCCTATGTATTTCCATCTGTTTGCTCCCACCTGTGCATGGAAATAATAGAAACATGAGTGGAAAATTGTCAGCTTGGATTATTTCTGGGCTGTTTGGCTAGGATGAAATCAGAGGCAAACCTGTGTGAATGGGGACTTGTAATTTCAACGGGTAATTTTTTTCTTTGTTATCCCCAAACTCAGAGTCAAGTTCAAGTTTTGGTTTTGCCTCCACAGTCTCCCTCTTTGGGAATCTAGTTTACCCACTGAGTGATCTACGTTCCAGGGCCTCCAGTGTTATCAGTGATCGCTAATCAGGCTTCCCAGGTTTTTGTCTTTAAAGTCCTCAGTGAAGTCAGGTTGTTAAATCCCAGCCCTCATCTACCAGGATGGGGAGACAATTCTAGGATTAATGCAGTTCCAAAGTTCAGTAGATTCTTATTGTATCTGACCTTAGTGGATTTTGTTTACTTTGCCTCTAGCTTTAAAAAAAATACTGTCGTACTTGGATATATTTCTCTTTATATCTTTTCTGCTGTTATGTTAAAAACGGAAGATGTAGGTGTTCTTAAAACAAATCAGATCATGTTACTCTCCTACCGAAACACGCTGTTGTGACTCATCACATTTAGAATACAATTTAGAAATTTTTCATGGCTATACAACTTTATATAGATCAGTCTCTGGCTACTTCTCTCTCATTTCCTCATTTCCTATGACTGTTACTCTTGTTCTGTCTGCTTCAGCCTCAGGGAACTATTTGAGTTTCCCCTATTATACTGAGCTCACATCTGCACTGAGGCATTTTAACCTGCTTTTTCCTTGAGTTGGAATGTTCTTCACTCAAATCATAACTTGGCTCTTCAATTCATTCAGATGTATATTCAGTGTGCAGATGTCTCCTTATGTAATTTTTCCTTATCTATCCAATTGTCTTCTACCACTATTTCCATAACCTGCTTTATTTTCTTTATTGTGCTCATCACCTCCTGATATATATATATATATATATATATACACATACATACACACACACACACACACATATATATGGGAACTTTTTCTTTCATATTAGAATGTGAGTTTTGTGGAAACAATACTGAATCCCTAGCACCAGTTCCCGGCACAAAGTTGTCATTCAATAACTATTTGTTGAATTAACTATTTGATTCCTTTAATTCTGTCAGTTCTATTTTTTGTGGATTCTTTGTATCTCACGTTAATTTTATACAGTCTTCTATATTTTCCCCTATTTATTTTATCATTTTATTTAGCTACAATTTACTGAGTTTTTACTGTAAGTTAAACATACACATATATTATTTAATCTGAAAAACAACTTCACGTTGTGAATTATTTTACTTATTTCACACATGAGGGATCTAAAGCTCAGGAGAATGAATAAAACACCTAAGGTCATACACAACCAGTATATGCATTAAAACAAGAATTAGCACCAGTTCAAATTATAGTTGTATCACCTCAAATCTGTGCTCTTTACCAAACCAGTGCAGTTTATCCTCCCTCTGAAATTTACTATAGTGATCAATTTAAAGTCTGGGGTTTTGTTAATCAAAAAAAATCAACTACTGATAAAAGCAATGACATTGATGAATCCCAGATTACGCTAAGTGAAAAAAGTCAGGCATTTTTGTCTACATACCAAATAATGCCATTTACTTGAAGTTCTAAAATAAGCAAAACTATTCTACAAGAGAAAGCACATCAGTGGTTGTCTGGACCCAGCGAGTGGAGTGGAAATTGACTGAAGATAACCTGGAGGAAATGTTTTGGTGAGAGGAAAACGCTCTATATCTTTTTGTGGTGGTTACACAGCTGTCCACACTTTCAAAACTCAGAAACGTACAATTAAGGTAGATGCAAGTTATGGCACATTAATCACACCTCAGTAAAGCTGATTTAAAAGAAATATGCAAACCAAATAGTCTAGAATTGTGGAAGCATATTCTTGAGTTACTAAAGCCAGCATTTTACATTTTGTAAGTATCAGATCTTTGAGATCAGCAGGCTGGGAATATGGAGACCTGATTCCATCTCTGAATGTGCTCAGCAGTTCTCTTAGTTCCCCTGGATTCAATTTTGTCATCTACAAATCAAAGCGGTGCCTACAATTTCCAAGATTCTATCAGCTCTGCAGCAGTTAAATACAGCTCAGTTAGAAATAGCACTGCTTTGTCCTCCTCCACTTCTGGGAGACACAGTTAGACAAGCGGCGTGAGTCAGTTAGCTCCAGAGACAGGACAGAAGGAAGAACACGTGGGGCTGCCCGTAACCTAGGGAGCAGTCTCATTTGCCTATAGTGTTTGTTTTGCCTGTTTTTTTGTGTGTGGGAATATTCAGAATTTGGAGTAGGCTGAATACATAATGGCAGACATTATGTGAAGGCAATACAGAACTTGGCTCTCCCAATGATGACTGTATCGTAATTTTTATTATAGGACATGTTTCCACAAGTCAGGCACAGATGATAAATAGTTGTAAATAAGAAAACAAATGTGTGACTGTGTAGAATTAGATTCTTAAGGAGAGTCTGTAAGTCAACCAATACAGTCTTTGTGCACTGCCTTCTGATATGCACTGGGGAGGAGAGGGGAAGAAATGTATCATCATGACTTCCAGGAATTTGCCATGTAGTGAGCAGAGGAGACAGGGTACATTTCTAATATGTCACATTGGAACAGGTACGACAGTAGAGGACCATACCCATGGGAGCGTAGGGAGGAAAAAGTAATTCTGAGTAGGACAGCTGGCAAACTTGCTAAAATATTCATTATTTACACTGGACTTTGAAGAATGAGGAATGCTTTCGGAAATGACTATAGAAAGGAAGGTTATTTCAGCAAAGCTCTCTGGAGAGACTGGAAGGCCTGATGGATAGTCTCCAGAGGGACTCAAACAATGAGTCCGAGGCAGCTTAGGCCATGATCTCAACATTCCTGTGCTGTCTGTGCTTTGGAAGATGTTTGCACAAACAAGCGCAGGATTTCTGACAAGGAACCTTGTGTGAGTTTAGGATATGGGTCTTGTAGAAATACTTTTATTTTAGCTTTAGGACATACTGGGCATTTCTGTTAAACTGAGCCGCATTTCCTAATTCAAATGTCTCGGCAGTGCAAGGAGAAATGAATGCACTGTCTCGTGTGGAAACATTGGCAAATATTCAGCCTTCTTGCCACAATTGCTTTGTATGTGTTTAGCTTTCCGGTCTGCAGCCATCTGGGAGAAACCCAGTGAACCTGACAGCATTCCCTGAGACTGAGGTGATGAGAGTGCTTTCTTTCAAAGGTGTGTGTTGAGTTGGAGTTCAGAATGTAAAGAAAGGGAACAGTCAAGGGCTGATATTTTTGTAGTAATTCACATCCAAGCATTATTTCGTGTCAGTAGTAATTTTAAAAAAAATGATTTTTGCTTTTGGTGGATCCCTCATCCTTTGGTTCCTGGCAGTCCGAGAGGTTTTTCAATGGAGCTCTGTCTTAAGTGAGCAGTTCTTAATCAGTGTTCATCAGCTTGGAAGTTTTAGCGAATGGTCTCCTGCATGTGTTTGCTGAAGCAGCCTGCTGAGCGGGCAGTCCCCAGGCAGGGTCACGTGGTAACACGTGCTTGCTTTTAGGAGAGGCGCACCCAAATTCAACTTCTGTTTGCTGGCTCTGTGCCTGGGTAGTCGTATAATTTCCGTTTCCATGTGGATAAGATGAGGCTAATAATTCATCCCCTCTCCACACAGTTAATTGTGCAGGTCGATGTCAGCAGCCTAACAGGATTCCTCCTGTCGCAGTGTCCTGCGCTACCCCTGGTCACGTAGGAGCTTTTCCTCCGTCTCATCTTGCCCCAGGCTGGCTTTGGCTACTTTGCCTTTTTGTTTTCTCTTCTTTGAAAATGCCTTTTGCACCCGACCCCACTCCAAAGATGTTGCAAATACCTCTCTTTCTGAAACTCTGCTCTTCGTCATAACACTTGTCACTGTTGGCACTTTCTGCTCATTGGTGTGATTATGGGTTTGTAACCTGGGGGAGGGTAGGAGTCGGGTTTGTCTCCCTCTCCATTGCGTGGCAATTCTCTGCATCTTGTCTGGCACTTAGGAGTCTCAGAAAATACTTGTTGAATTGATAGCAGAGTGAAGTGAAAAAGCAGAGCTTTTGAATCTCAACATAAGGCACTTCAAAATCCTTGTGGAGAAGATCAGCATTTCTGAATAGATAGAATTTTGGAGTCAGATAAAGTTGAGTTCTGCTCTGCCAGGTAATTAGCCAGGTTATCTTTCGATAACTTAACCTCTTTCAAGCTCAGTTTCTACATCTGAAAAATGGGGCTATAATAGTCACCATATAAATTTTTTTGTAGTATTAAGTAGGATAATATCAATGAAAGGCCTGGCATAGTGTGTCATATGATATACACACTATAAATGATAGTTTTAAGTAAGGAAATAGTAATAATAGTATTAGTACTAAAACAAATATTCTAGATTGAGTTTAAAAGCTCCATTCTATGTTGAAGCTAATGAAAATTCCTAATAATCACTAAAATTTAATGTTGGGCAATGACATTTATCTGAAAAATTCAAGAAAATATAGCCAAGTGGTATGCTTTGAAGAAAGTTTCCAGTAGAATCAACACATTCGTCAGTAGCTGACAGAGCATAATATCTTAAACATTTTGGAGTTGAGAGTATTTGAAGAACAGAAGAGAGTTATTAATTTATGGTGAAAGACACTGCCATTCACTCCATTTTACTAAAGATGCCTCTGAGGAATGGAAAGTCAGGTTACAAACACATTTGCGAGTTGAAGACAGACCTGCTCATTCTCTATATGACCCTGCTTTTTGCAGGTTTATGAAGCTTCATGTGCTTAGAAAGGATTCATCTACTGGATACTTCTGTCTCTATATTGGAGTCTCTTGGATAAGAGGGAGCCATTGATCAATTTTCTCCTTCTGCCAACCTCTCTCATCATCTTGTCAGGTGTACTGATGTGCTGACAAAGAACCCCTTTGAGATGGCTCATGAATAAGCCCATCAGAATTTTTAATAACAGAAAGGCTTGCGGATGGGGCAAGATGTTACCTGCAGGAGGCATAACTAAATCTCTACATGGGAAATCTTTGGTCTCACTCTGGCATTGGGTTACTTATGCAAGAGGGAGAACACGCATGTGACTCAAGTTAGTTACTAACTCCCAAATGAGGACAAATACTCATTGCAGAGAATCTGTAGCTTCAAGAGCACTTCAATACTACTTGGTATGCAGAGTGCTTTACAGCCTTCCAATGGCAGAAGAGCCACTTTGGAATTTATTGTATACATTAATTTGATTGCACAGTGATATATCTGTTAGATAAATTACCACAGGTCTAATTAACAGGCAGTCTTAAAGCCACCTGATTACTGATTTACATTACATTTATTCGATTCCAATGTATTTGTAGAGATAAATTAGATGTAATTTCCATGTAATAAAACTTAAGTGGTGTAAAAATCTCAAGGTTATTAGATCAAAAATGAATGGAAAAACTCAGCCACGTCCTGAATAATGTGCACCATTGAATGAGGTTTTGTGTATCAGTACATAAGCAATGTATTTAGTCAAGAGATTGTTTTTAATCTCTTTTTTTGTCACTGACTTGCGGGGGGATCTGCACACATCCTTCAGTTAGGGACCTCAATTTCTTCATCTGAAAGTAAGTTGTTTGGGTTTACTCTCTAGGGTTGTTTTTAAGAAAACAAATAAGACACAGAAGTGCTCTGTATTCCCATGATCTGTAATGACAGAGTATGAAATCTTTTTCTTCTGATGAGTTTGTGTACCCTCGGCCATCTTGAGCCAAAGACGATTTGGTTTCCATATTCCAGAACAATCTGTGACTCCAGAATGTGTGTCTGGGTTGTTTATCCTGTCGCCGGACGTGAAGACAATCTATAAGTAGTTCATAAATTACAGTTTGCCATAATACTGGTAAACATCTGGACAAAATACATATTTTTAATTCTAGGCTAGTGACTAAATTAAGTGTAGAATAAAAATAACTCACTGTTTATATATCTGAAAATGTCAATTATTTTCCAATTATTCCAAATCCAGTAATTGTTGAGTTATAATATTAAATACTTATTTCTGAAGTTAGAAAGAAGTAAATTACTTGACCACATTACTAATGCCAACTAAAAATTGTCACTTGCGATCTGGTTGTACAAGAATGAAGTTACTAGCCACTGCAGTCACTGACCTTTAACACATCTTGAAAGGAGTTCAGGGTGGAGATCAGGAATGAGGCGTTCTGTGCTCTGGGAAAAACTGGCAGAACAGGTCTTCAGATAGTTGGATATTTTCAGGAGAAAATTTTATGAGCCCAATTCTTGCATCTTCTTATATCTAGAAAAGCACTAAAACCATTAACAGAGACATCTGCTCCTCATGACTAGCAGCAAACTTCTGCCAAAATGTGTGGTTGATTGCATTTACCCCCTTCACTAAAATCACATATATATATATACTGACCTTCACCCCTTCCTCTTCAGATTAGTTCCTCAGAGCTATCTGAGAGGCTGTCTCTCAGGCTATAGTCCTCATTTTGCCAGAAATAAAACTTAACCCACAACTCTCACATTGTGCTTTTTTTTTCCCAGTCAACCCCAAGCTAGAAGATATTAGAAAATTCAGAGCTCTTGGCCTTCTTTTCTTGTATGGGAGCACCTAGGGTATCATCTAGAAGCTTAGAGACTTGTCCAAGTTGAAGCCGGGTTGGTTAAGGAGCTCTGCCAAAGACTCTCTGATGGTCTCACCTTTGGTGTCCATTCTGAATACTGAACTTCTGAGTTCGTTCTTTGGTCCAGTCTCTTCTTGAGTCCCTGATGGCTTGTAAGTATTGTTTTCAAAGAATCCAAGTCTGGTCTTCACAAGTCTTCTCTCAGGCGAAAGGGACCCCAGCCATCCCTCCCTCCCTCACTCTCTTCTTCTAGACATCAGCTCCTGCCTTCTACACCACGTTCTGTCTCCCTGTTTGTGTAACCCGCTTCACATACAGAGATGTATTTGCTCCTCCCTTCTGCCCTATTCCAATCATTTGCCTGTCCCTGGACTATCCTTTGTTATCTGTTCCTTGAGCCTGTGGCAGTAACATGATGCTTTACTTACTGGAATAAACTTTATCATCTAAAACTTGGGTCTACCTCTCTAGTACTTGCACTGCATCATTGGCAGAACTTTCCAGGTTTTAGGTTCTCTCAGTTTGCCCTGTCTCATGACAGTTAACAAGATCATATCCAAAAGCTATCTGAGGCCTGAGATCATTAGGATGTGGTCAAAAAGGGAACAGGATCAAGAACTTTTCTTAATAGAACTTGTTGTTGTCAATGTGCTTTGTACTGAATTCAGAGTTAGTGTATTTTTTTCTCTCAACATTCACAAATCCCAAGATATAAGATGAACTCTTAATGTTCTTGGTCATTACATATAATATACTAGGAAAAGGGTTTTATCAGGTAGTCTAATGAGGGAACTGGATAGGGTCAGGCGTTTTGGAAAATAACTGGCGGAACTATGATTAAGAGTTTTAGTTAATCCCAATGGAGAGTCTGGACTGGAAATCCTAAAATAGAACAATATTCTGACTCTGCAGCTTGTTGATGTTTCTGCTAGAGAGGACTTTTGATTTCCAAGATGGGCATGGAAGGTGAATCTGAAGCCACTCTAGTTTTCTGGGTCCAGGCCAGGCAAAAGTGCATCACCATCTAATAGCAAAGGCAGGTGTCATGAAGCACTGGTCCGACTCAGAGGCCTTATGTATTGAATCCAGGTTGCATGAAAGCAAAAGCCAACTGATCTTAGAGCAGCATTTTGCAAAGAGTATTACTTCAACCACTACTTTTGGGGAGGTAAATTAGCATTATAGAAAATCAGAGTTTCTATGATTAAATATATTTGAAAAATGCTGGGTTAAATGAAAACTCCTTTATTGAAGGATATCTTAAAGACTAATATGTGAAAGTGACTTGCAAATCTCAAAAATAAAATTTCAGGGAGCATTTTTCAAATGTTTTTGACCACTGGCCCAATTTTTATTCAATGAGAGAATGAACCTTCCTAAAACTATACAGCTGAGAGTTGAACAGTGGCAGGGTAGAATGTAGGTTTTCAAGCCTTTATGAAGTTACTGCTTTAGTCCATGTAAGAAATGTTGAAGCCTCATTGTTTGGGGGCAATGGCAGTGAACTAGAAGAAAAGAGATATATTTAAGAGGTATTTTTGGTTAAGTGGACATATGGAAAAGGAAGAGAAAGAATCATGAGAAAGTTGATTTCTTGTTTCTTTCTAAGTTTTTGACTTAGGCAACATAATTTGTAACAGTGCCACTAAGTGAATGAAAGTTTGGAAGGGGATTAGATGTTGAAATCTCCTCACACCAATTTCCACCCCAAGTGCATCAAAACAATGCAAAATCAAGGAAACAAACTAGTGTAGAACTGTTCACATATGTACCGTGACTGTCATTTTTTCATTTGGTATTTGTAATAAGTGTATAATGTGCAAAATGTGTTTAGTTTTTAAATTTTAATTCATATATACAGGCGATCTGGATTTTCATGTAAGTGGAAATGAATCTCAAGTGAATGATTTTGATCATAAGCATTGTAAATAACCAGCACTAAGTATTGCACATTTAAACTGAATTCTTTTATTTTAAGTATTCACAGTACAGGAATTCATTAGGCCTGAATAGAACATCATTATTTACACATACAAGGAATAACTCCAGTGGTAAATCAATGAAGTACTTACACCGAACATCAGAAATGTGATTGAAGAGAATTTCTTCTTATATATACAGGCTCAAATCATTTGTACATTTATTTCTGCCGGGGATCTTAGTACAGATTGAAGTCACTATTAATTGCTGAACGAAATTTCACAAAATTACAACTATAGTAATCACACCATACGTTTACAAGCCCAGAAAGACATCGATGGGCAGGAACTCACATTGTAATGGCCTTTTAAAGGAAATTTTCAAATAACATCTCCAATTTAATTTGTGGAAAATACAAGTTCTCCAAGTAGCTGAATATACAGACCCTCAATGGCATTTTGCCTTTCATGGCTTATTAAAATATTTGCTTAGCTGCCATAATGCATCATGTTATTTACAAGTTGAATCAATGAAAGGAACAATATGGTAATAAACTAAGAGCCAAGATCGATGTTTGCTGAATGTCATAAACATACAACATCCTGGTTGGTGAACTTGGCCTCCGCACTGCTAGGACTGGCTACTCCTCATTTGGATTAATGCTTGACTCCGAGATGTAGCAAGACTCAGCTGCATGATTTTCACTTGGAATAGTAGCTAGAGTCACATTTTCTTACCCTTGTGCTAATTTCACTGAAGCTGTTCTTATAACCTGAATGAACCAAACTTCTGCAAATAAATAAATAAATACATGTATAAATAGGATCCCCACTGTTTTATAATAACATAGCAATGAAATAACCTTCCAACAGTGTAAGTGTTATATTGGTGTTTTAAGTCACCAAGTGCTAAGTTCTAGCCTTACTATATCATGATGAATAACTAATTTCATGGGGGTGGGGGATGGTCATTGGTCCACATATAATATCTGTTTGGAATTAAGCCCTTCCAAAAGCACAAATATATTTTCTGGAAAAGAACACAAAAACAAAAATAAGAACAAGACTTCACTGAATGGAGTAATTTCTGTCATGGACTACTGCAAATTATCAGTATATAGAGCTTTGGTCTCTGCGGCCAAAATTGTTATTTTCTATGCAATCATTTTTTTCCCTTAATTATCCAAGTTACTGAGAAAGATTGGGTTTATGGTTTTTCCTCCTACCAATTACACTGATTGGCTGTCCACACTTCCTGGATGTTCTACGTTCTTGCCCAATTTAGGGCTCTGCAGATCTGGCCTTAAGTTTTTTATTTTGCTGTTCATTTTTTTGTTCTTGTCGCCCCCCACCCCCGGCAGTAGTACTGATTTTTGGCAGTGTCAAAGAAAAAAAAAAAAGAGAGAGACAGACAGACATATCATTCTCGATTGTAGAAAAAGCTGCCAGAATATTGTGTTCATAGTATGGAATGGATTAAAATGATTTTTTTCACACCCTCATGCTTTATGATAATGTAAGTTGCTATACACTAAATTGTATCATTGGCCAACAAACTATTTTATTCGTTGTGTCTTATTGCCAACGAGAAATTCTAAGAAGAAAATTGCGGGGTGGGGTGGAATTTACCACAAGACGCTGCAAAGTTAGAAAATAAGCAAGGTGACTTTGTCTATGGGCTCATCAGCTCTAAGAGCAACATCTTCACTCAACTAAAGTCTAAAAAGGACTCTTGAAAGAAGGTGAATCATGCACACGGACTGAGATGATGCCTGTGGGTGAGTTAGCAGGGGAGTCCCCCCAAAGTTGCACGAGTCACCAATGGCATGCATTTTCTCACCTCATATAATGTAACTTTAATATTGTCGTAGAATTTCTAGCACATCTTATTTCAAACATGCACTGGCTACTAAAATAAGATTTTAAAGAAAAGCTGATGTTTGATATAAAATAATCATGTTTTTTCAAGTGTGGAAAAATACTCTACAAAAAAATAAGTAGAAAAGTGATTTCTGATCGATGTGTGATTTTTATCTATAAAAATTCAGATGACTAATTAGTGTGCTTACGACAACCCTACTGGGTCCGCATGGCAATAACACACATACAGAAAGTTAAGAGCATTAAACAACTATTAGCACAATGCAATTAAATCCTTATCGGAAATAACATGAACCTATAAACTGTACATTTGGCATTTAGGTTTCAGGGTGTTTCTAAGAGTCTGTTTAAATATGACAATACAATAGTGCAAAATCACATTACATGAATAAAACATACAGTTACCATCCAAATAGTGTATGGACTACTGACCCTTACAAGTCACACATTGGCTAGAATTGGCACATTTTGTTTCAGCATGATAGTTTTGACCGTCCTGACTTGAGTGTATGTCGTTCTATTCCAAGTTACACTTGAACTACATTAAAAAAAAAAAAAAAAAGATAGGCATGGTGTGTCTGGATGTGTGTCTTGAGGAAATGAGATCAGGGGAGCATGTGGAGTCTTTACTCTTTGTAATCCTCCATCGAGTGCATCTTGCTTTAGCAGCACTTTAATTAGAGCTCCTAAAGAAACTGCCTGTTGACTTCTTTCCCCCCTTTCTTATGGCTCACAGAGCATCCACATGACCACATGGAAGGGAGGAGGGAGGAAAGAAGAAAAATTCTAAGAGACTACATGACAGCTCATGCCCTGTGCCAGGCTAATTAAACCAGGATGTCGAGTCAACAAAGCAAAATTTGTAAAAGCTTGTCGGGTGATGATAATGTAAAGTCCACTGCACTCTGTTGGCAGACGAGAAATCTGTGGCCCAGAAAAGCTAGCGAATTATACAATAGATTGTGTAAATGAGAACTTGAGTTCTGATCCTTATTTATTGCTCCTTTCTGTGTCTCTTGTTTCCATTTTCCTCCTTTCTGCAGCTTTGTGGGCTTGAATCTACCTGCAGACTTGTTAGCTCTTTGCTTTTTCCCTCTAAAAACATCTATTATCCACATGTGCTTTTTTTTTTTTAGATTCAGAATAAACCTCAATATTCCAATGAAGATGATAAATCTCAATAACTTCATTCAAATAATTTTGACTGGTTGCATTTCCTCCCTCAAACATGACTTCTTACCTTCATCTTACACAGGATATATGGAAATGGTATTTCCCATATTGTCACGATTGCTCCACTAACCCTGACTCCTGCTAAACCCAGCCTTAAAAAAAAAGAGAAAAAAGACAAAAGAGAGGGGGAAAAAAGCACAGGAATAAATATATTGTTTGTGAAGACTGCCATCATGCTGATAGCTCTAGAGACTTAACCTTTTAAGAGTAAAAAAGGTGTCATTATTTTCGCAACCTTTTTTTTCTATCTCTATCTCCGATGCCACATTGCCTGTTAATCTTCCTGTGCAAAGAACTTTCATTAATTTGAGTGTAGAGCATCCATAAACTGAGTTTTTTGTTTTGTTTTTCCCTTCTAAGTAAAATTCTGGTCACAAGAAGGCAGTCTTTGTCCTTCGATTCATTATTTTAGAATAATGTGAAGTATTTGAGATAGGTCAGCTGTTATTTAAAAACTGCACTGCTCTCGGTTTCACACAACCAGCGATTCTTGATTTGCTCAAGGGCTCTTGAAAAAACCAGTATGTGAAAGGCCTGATCTCATTACAGTCCCTGGAAGCACACAGCCTGCCCTAGATGAAGGTGAGCTCTCTCCTGGCAACCTCGCCTTGGGTGAGGATGGCATCTTCAGGCCTGTCTCATCCGAGGGACCGAAGGTGGCTAATGAGGCCTGTCTGAGATCAGGGGATACACTGCTGTAACTCTAGCACGTATTTCTTGCATAATGAGTAGTACTGGGTTGTAATTTAGTCTGGGTACTGTTTCTGCCTAGCCTGCTTTTCCATCTCTTGCACTCTCGGTAATCAACATGGAATGTGGCCGATTGTGGCCACCAGTTTACATACCTCTCTGTAGAAATCACTCTTAAAATTTTTCAGCTCAAACTTGTATTTGTTTTTCACAATGAAAGTCCAGCAAGCTCTAATGCTAAATACTTCACATGTACAATTAATTCAATAACTTGGGTGCCAGAGAACTCAGAAAAAGGACTTGATTCACCTTTTTTAAGTTTTCTAATGTTGTACCTGAAATAATCAGTGTTTCTAATATTCTTTAAAGTGACACAATGAGGAACTGCTTAAAAATACTATTTTTGAATATCATTCATTTTGTATACATTAGAAGTAAAAATTTTCCTGAAGTCTACTTTTTGTTTTATTACAGTACAACTTAGAAATTGTGCACATGAGCAGCTGAGATTATTCATGTCAAAACTTTGCATTATGCAATTAGCAATTAGAGTAGTCTTAATCACAGGCTGGCTAAGAATTATTTTATTTCTGCACGACTAAACAGATACATTCCTGCTTTTGAATGTATACCCTAACATTAAAAAAGTAACTTTTGGCATCCTTTTTAAACTTTAGGAAAAGTAGTTGGAGACTTAATTCTGTCTCCTAACTTGTATCATTAACTGGGTCCGTGGTTAAACTACTGGACAGTTGAAATGAGGGATTAAGACAAGTAGTTCAAGTTGTTGAATATTTCTAGGCTTCTTTCCTGACCAGAAAATGATGTGAGAATCTTCCTGGTATTCCCTTCTGTGACTTGAGCTAGACCAACTGATAATAAGCTAAATTGACTATTAATTTACTGATTGCTCATTACAGGGGGAGGAAATGAGGCCTGCTTTGGGTTCCAATTATTTTAAGAAATGGTGTATATGTTTAGTAATGTACACAAAGCTTGTGCAATACAACTGCCAGCTTCCCACGCCACCCCCCATTACTTAGTGATTCCAGAAGATGTGAATGCATGCTTCTACACTATATTTATTTCCTCCTCCCCTCCTGAGGATTATTCCTTTGGCTTATTTAAGTTTGCAATGATTCTTGTAAACCTACTTAACGTTTTCAGAGTTTTAGAACTGAAATTGTGGAAATAATTTTGGATTCCACACAATGATCTTTCATAACAGTGAACCATACTAATTGAAATGAAACATCATTTCATTTGTCCTCACAAAAAACACATCAGGAATATGTTACCTCCACTTTTCAGATGCAAAATCTGAGGCTAAGAGATGTCATGTAACTTGCACACAGTGAGTGGCAGAGCTGGGATTCAGTTCTAAATCTGTGGTCATCAAAAATCCATGCACTGTACAATATATCCTTCTTGTTTATTGTAAATACAGAGAAATAGAGCCGTTATTTTGTAACTTTAAATAGAGTACAGTCTATAAAAATACTGAATCTCTGTGTTGTATACCTAATATAATACTGCAAATCAACTATACTTCAATTTAAAAAAAAATCCAAGTGCTACACCTTGTTGCTATAGCCCAGCTGCGAATTACTTTCTACTCATCAGGCAAGGACTTTGGAACCTGGTTAAGAGGTCCCTTAAACACATACAGCAGATAAGCAGATCACAGAAGCCTAAGATTTTATGGCTATGAAAGATGTTAGTAATTGGATAGTCCCATCTTTTTGCTGCAAAACACAAACATAAAGTTAGAACCGAGAAAGAGAATGAAGGATATCTTTTTCAAGGTATACAGTATTTTCTTGTCCTGCTAAGTCCTCCAGGCCAAGAACTGTTCATGCCTTTTGCGTAGACTGGTGGTTCCCAGAGGTGGCTGTCACCTCTGGTGGAGACTTTACAGCTGTTCACTTCTGGGTCCTATCTCTAACCAACTGGATCAGATCTCTTGGGTGGGGGTTGGGAGGGAAGCGACAATTTTAAGTCCTCTCCGGGTAACTTAGATGTGCATTCAGGCTGGAGAAATCCCGCTGCAAGCCACTCAAATCTTGAAAGAAGTTTGGAGACTGTAAATAACCTACTCCAAGTCAAGAGATTTGTTGGCCAGTACTAGGCTCCTGCATGAAATAATCAGGCATAGATAATGTTTTGGGTCTTGAAGTAAAGGAACACTTTACTGACAGGAAGATTCCAGATGAACAAAAGAAAGGTGATAGCTCATATCAATTGAGCAATAGAACATGTCCCATTTAACAGGTGGCTAAGACGCAGACCTCAAAACCGACTGCACATCAGAACTACCTGGGGGAGATTTTTAAAATATAGATTCCAGCTCCCATCTCAGACCCAGAGAATTAGAAGCTGTGTGATACTAACGCTTTTTCCAATGATTCTTACGCAGCTGGTCCAGGGAGTCCCAAAACATACGTGTATTTGAGAACCATTGGCTTAGGATGGTTCACAAACTATAGCATGGAACAGAATAACTTAGGAAAAGCATTAAAGGCACAGAGTTTTGGACTTATTTGAAGAGATTCCAATTATATGAGCAGGGCCCAGGAATCATATTGTTCATAAACACCTCTAGTGATTTTAGGTGAGGTGACCCAGGAACAAGGCTTTTCAATACTGTTGACAAAAGGCAGCTGATGTTGGAAAGGTTCTTTGTAAATTCTTCTTAAAATATTTTCAATGTAAATTAAATGCATAAATATATATATTGGCCATGAGCTAAAAGAGAACTAAATTGTCTGGATGTATTCAATCTGGCTCCAGTTCGCCTCCCTATTTTACTGTCATCTGGGGATTGATTTTGTGCCTCCACCACCTCCTTGAAATTTTTGCATCAATAAACGATTAAAGATTCTTGTAATAAGAATGTGGATGGTTTAGAAAAATCTAAAATATTTAAAAATAATGCCCAATATATAGTCATCCTTCTGCAGGCAATTAAGTTCTCAGTGAGTAGTGAGTCTAAGAGTTGCGAAGGATGTCAGTGGAGAACTAAAAGGAGGAAGGAGTTCAAGGAAGAGGCTTAGCTAATTGAGCACTTACTATATTTTATGCACTGGATTCATTTCTTTCCAAATACTAGTTTAAATAATCCGTTTTATACTTTAATTGTCTATTCAGGGAAATAAGAGGGAAATGTGTTGGAATATTTACCTTCAAAGTATTATTTTGCGATGGTCATTGGAATTGTATTTGCAAATAGACGCATATATTAATTTAGATCCTAAATGAGAGTGGATTAGTGCTAAAAGGAATGTTACAAACAACAAGGTCCAGAGAAGTTAAGTGGCTTTCTCAAAGTTACAGTTTTTTGAAGCAATAACCCAGCCTAGCATTACTCAGAGTTCTGGTTTAACAGGCTAGCTCTCATTTATGTTGGAAAATGCTCTATCTAATGCTTATGGATGTCGATGCATTCATTGTGAATTACTGAGAGGAAGATCACTTTTGGGAGGAGCAGAGCTTACCCATTTGCAAAATGCTACAAAATCTCTAGATGAGAGACATCCAGAAAAATACACTATCTTAACTGACTGATGTTTGTGATATAAAGGAGTGCAGTTAGCGAGGAGAGAAAAGATACTCTTCCCCATACAGAGTTTGGTAATAAATATGTACCCTTCACAGAGCTTGCACTTTATTTTCTCCTTAAATACTGATTGTTTTTCCTATTGGAAACAGTTGGTAGGTTAATATTTGAATAGAATGTTAACATGTTCCAAATCCTTTGTAATCTTTCTTGGGATGTTACTCCTTTTGGGGTCTTAGAATGCAGTAAGACTGGAAGGACATAAAATGCCTTCCTTTTGCATCCAGGCAGCAAACTGCCCAATGAAATAAATATAAGATATTGCTGGAGCTGCTATCACAGTAAAAAGAAATATTTTGCATGACCTCTAATGCAGTATGTTTATTCATTCAACAAATATCTATTGAGATCCTCCCCTGTATTAGGCACTAGATTTATCTTTTAAATTCTAAAATTTATTTTATTCAATAGCTTGATTATAATAAATTTATTAAGAAGTTCCCCAAATGAGATCAAAGTTTAAGAGAACTCAAGGATATGATCAAGCACAAAGTCATAATATAAAGATCTAAACCTTGTTTTGGTAACATTAATTCACGCAAAGACATTTTTTAGCCGATTACCTTAAGACTCATGGAATCTAGTTTGAAAATAGGGAGACAAAAAGATCTCAGTAGTATAGTTTCCTGCTCTTTCCATATTTGCCCTCCAGTTGGAGGCAAGAATTTAAAGTCTCACCAAATAATTTCTAAATATTTGGTCATTACACCTCAAATGCTCTGAGCTTTCTAAGCTCTCAGAACAGAAAACGTTTCTGCAAGTTCTGGATTATAAGGGTTTATGTAGTAAATATAGAAATTTTTAACTGATATTGGTTTCCCGCTTCGAAAATTTTTTTCAGCTTCTACTTCATATTGTCAAATTTATGGCTGTCATAAACTATGACTGTCATTTTTTTTTTTTTGGACATGACATACTGCTGGATATGGAGAATTCAGAATATATTCTTACTAATAAGGCCTATAATAATTAATATTTATATATTCTTACTAGTAAGACCTTCAATAAATAATATTTAAATATTTAGAACATTGAAAGTAATAGATTTTTGATATTTTTAAAAAGAAATTTTAAAATGCTCTATTTTTTATATTCACAATCTATCTCCTAGCAAAATTTGTCTTTATAACCAGCAGCAAGATAATTCTGTCACATCTTTATCTTTCACCATGAGATAGCTTTAAAAAGAATTGGAATCCACAGGATTTATTTAAAAAGTGACTGAGAAACAGTCACCATCTTGAGGGTTGCATTGCACTTAAAATGTCGTGAAAGCTCATTTCCTTCTGCTAAAGCTCAACTCCTAAAATATTTAAACCAGAAAGAAAGCTAACAAGTTCCATGTTTTATTTACCATATACTTTTTCAAAAGCCAAAGTGCTTCCACACAGAGCATAACATTCTATTGGCCCTAATAATACCAATAAGGCATTCACATTTTTAGCATTAAGACGTACTTCAATGATAAGATGAGAATATGATGAAAAAGAACATAGGATCGAGAGAGATCGTATCCTTAAATTCTAATCTTGGCCATGTCAGTAGCTCATGTATGTGTGTGTGCAGACATATGTCTTAACAAATATCTCTGGATCTAGCTACATCATAAGCAGGATGAAGAGACTCGTTTGTAAACATTACCATAATTTCTTCCAGCCCTAAAACTCACTGATCGGTGGACCCAGGACTAAAGCTGACTCATTCATTTTGGCACTTCAACTTCAGAAAACTTATTCTTCTGGGACTTGGTAATGGGTTTTTAATATACAGATGTGCTAGTTAGTCCCTTAGTATTGTTGCCTTAGCTTGAGTCATATTATCGGCATATAACCATAGTCTCAGACCAAATTCACAGTTGACAACAGAAGCAATGCCCTCAGGTTTCTCAGTTCTTTGAGATCACGAGCATCTACCATGGCAAAAGCTTTTTATTGAACATGTTTCTGCTTTTTAAGAAAGCAGGTTTTTCTAAACTTGTTAGCAATGAATCCTCTTCAGATCATTTTGTAGGCCAGAAAGCTAGCAAAGTAAACACAAATGTATGAATTTGACTTATTTTGACATGATGAAATAAATGTGGGTGGAGAACTTTCCTTATCCAGGAGGGCATCCATACAGACATTCCATTTCTGTATGGAGTGTGGTCAAAAGAGATAATACCGAGGGAATCTTCCATTAGGTCAAATGAGTGAACAAAGTTTGTGGCTCAGACACAGGTCAAGTAGCTAAGCAATTGGGGAAATTTGCTAACTTATGTTCAAGAAATCAGCAGTGACTCATATAAACTCCATTGAGAGTAGTATGTGTATAAACATAGACTTAAAGGATGCTTCCCTGTCCCTCGCCACTTAACTGTAAATTCCTTTAAGGCAGTGATGGTACCTCATTCATCTTTATCTCTGGTTAGGGCATTACTTGACACAGGGAGTCTGTTCAATCATGGATAAAGCAATGAACCGGAAAACAAATGGTCCTTCATCTCATGCAGGAGTCTTTCTTCGCTCAAATCCTTCTAATGGTCCCGAGAGCTCATTCCCTCAAGAGGCAGTCTGGATTGTTGGAATTAGCTCCTTCTTTCCTGAATTCAAACTTGCCTCTCTAACTTCCATTTGATGTTGAGAATTGTGGAGTTGAGGTCTACTGTCAACACATATAGGGCAATTAGAATAAGTCACAAATAGACCCAAATGGATGTCATCAGAACATTCTAACACTTCTGATGGGTTTTTGGTCTGCATGGAGTAGTCATTCAAGATTCTTTTGGGGACTGCTTTCCTTGAAGAATCTTTATCGTCCCATCTTTTCTCAAATACTGTTCTCTGCTTATATCCAGCACTTAACCTTATGAAGGAGAAACACTGTACAGCAACTGCAAGTTCAGGGATGAATTCTCCAAAAACTTGATAGAATGAAAGCTTATTTTGGTTCTGTAAAACCCTGAGGGCCATGGTCATATGTTCTATATTTGAATAATTACAAAATGGAAAATAAAATATCATCTCCAGTTAGTACTTCTAGGCTAGAACTGTCACTTTACTGGAACAAACAAAAACTTTATGATGACTTTCAATGCCATTCATTTATTCATTCAACAGACATGCACTGAGATCTGACTCTGTGTTTGCATGATGTGTTTCCTACAGACCCCTATTTTATTATGTGTAACATCTTATACTTAATACCTTGAGGATAATTTTATTTAGGTTCTTCTAAATGATGGGACAAACTATGTCTATTTATTTGTCCAAATGGTAAAATAAAATTGCTTTAAACATTAGGCATTCAGAAAAAATATTTTAAATTGATATATTCTTAAAATTATGCATAAATGTACCATTTATAAGTATGATTTGTATCTATACATATCCTTTCCCCTTGTCACTTGACGAGATGATTTGTTTTATTATAATAATAAGTGCTAAGATCAGGAAGAAAACCGTCTTAGATTTTCTTAAGTGTTACCAGGATTACTTCCCAGGTACTAAAAATCCCAACAAATTAGATATTTAAAAATACTTAATTTAACTTAAGAGCATGAGACCATGCGGCTGCATTTTCAAGTCAAATGAATGAAAATAAATGGGAAGTCTAATAGCCTTCCGAATAGGACCATTCTGCTTCACTATCTTGCTTATTCACAACATGAATAATTCTACATTCACAAATGTGGTGAACAGGTAAAAAGACAGGTCAAATAGAGAGTTACACACTTTGTTCAACTTTGAAGTCAAAGAGGTTAGAATTCAATGACAAATGCTTTTCCTTTGTTACATTATGCAAACCTGAAACTAGAGATGATAATATTTAATTAAAATAGTTCATATTTGAAGATGTGCATCTTCATTTACCAAATGGATTAAACAACTGATCGATGTAGGAACAACAGTCCTATCACAAAGTTACATTACAGACCACCACAAAAATATGAGAAAAAAAATGTGTACCAATGATAGAGAAGAATAAATTATTTTTCAGTGCACATAATTAGGTATATATAGGATAATTTAAAAACAAATGGAGTGATTGCTAATGCTGCACCCTTAAAAATCTCCATCAAAATATACATGTTACCCAAGAGAGAGTGATAAAAATAAATTGTGACACAAAAGCGAAATGTTGTCTCTCTTCTTATCCTCAAAACCCGGATAATAGCTCATCAAAATAATTTGCCAAGTGTGCAAATGATGGAAGACTAATTCCAAAACCATTTCTCTAAATTACCAACAGACTTATATTCTTGATGCCTTTTCACGTGATCACAGGCCAAGCATGCATGTGATTCCCAAAATCGTGGAAGATTTACTGTGAAATCTTTCCTCCAGTTAAAGTAACTAAGGTATAATTTATTGTTTTTGTCTACTTCCTTCAGATACTTTGCTAGCTCACTGGGAGAGTTATAATCTTCCACATGAATGAATGAATCTGCTGGAATATAATTCTCATAGTTTTCCCTAGATGGCCCCAAAACAACAGGCACAGAGCCAGCCAGAAAAGCGTTGTAGAGCTTTTCTGTGATGTAATCTTTGTGGATTGAGTTTTCAAAGGAAAGATAAAATTTGCAAGTAGATATTGTAGGAATCAAATTTTTATCATTCACATACTCTCCAAATGCTTGCCCATAGGTATGGATTTCAATGCTTTTGCTTAGCTCATTGTAATACTTGACCCTGGCATGCTCAGGGTTCCAGTTACTTACAACCCAGCACACTAACTTCTCTTTGCTTGGCACTTCAAACACGAAGGGGTTTGTGCTCACGGTCAAGAAGCCATAAGGCACTTGGATATCTGAGTCACGGCGATAAGTCAGAGTCAGATTGAACAGGTGCTCAATTCCACTCTTTTGGGGAGTGTGAGTTGGTGATTCCAAATTCATCCAAATCCATTTCTGGAAGGGTGGCCTCGCCTGCTGAGGTAAATTAGTCAGATCCCAACTGATGTCTCGGTGGTGGATCAGAACTGCGTGAGATTTGTTGTACAGAGAACGGTCCGTGGTGAGATGGCATCCTTGGATGTTGAACATTGCTTGGCAAGATGTCAGGTCAAAGGTCTGCCCGAATGGCCACACCCAAATCAGAATAGTCGTTTTATTGAAATAATTGGTTTTGGTGGAGAAGAAGTTTTTCATTTTCAGCACTGAGCTGGCTGACTCCATGGGACTGAAGACCCAGCTGTTGGTGGGCTTGATGTAAATGAGCAGACATGCCATGAAGCAGCCCAGGATAATGCAGACGATTAAAAATGGGCGGAGAATTCCTTTGGATGCTGAGGTCATAATTTTTCCTGTGAAACAGAAAGAGAAAGATAGAGGGGTAGGTAGCGGTAGAGATAAAGTGCTGATCAGAGATACAATTTGAGATAAACGGGTAGTACATCCTAAAATACACTTAATCGCAAAATCAATGGCATTTTCCTTTCCAGTGTTAGCAACAGAGCTTTCATTCAAGCCAAGAAACTGCTTTTAAAAGGAAGTTTCCCCTAAACTGTATAAATAATGAGTCAGAATGTGCTATAAATGTACCAGTATATCTTCAAGGTGAGTTACATTTTTTTCAATGCCATCCTTACCTGTTATATTTTTATTTGCTTGTAGAAAGTAACTGACATGACAAAGACTGTCATCACTGAAGCTATGACTAAAAGTTTTAGTATTTTGATATCACATCAGATTTGTAAACATTTCCCAGTTGATATAATCACTTATTTACTAGTGTACTTTTTGAGTGCACTTTGTGACTTTGCGACTCAGATGGAATTCAATAGAAAATTAAACTTTAAAAAGGAGACCGCTATGTTTTCATACTTGGTATAAGTTTATCTTCACAGTTAAAAATGCATCAGAATAGTCATCCTGTAACAAATGGCAACTCTTGATGTCTGTTTTTTGTTTTGTGTTGTTTTTTTAGTACACTCATGCAAAATTTGATAAATTAAAATCCCTTTCTTTTACTTTTTATTTTTTTCTTACAAATTTTTTTTGTTTGTTTACTTTTAATGCTCTGTGAGTACACTCAATGTCCACTAGGATGTGATAGTCAAATGCTCTATTGGCATTAAAACAACATTCTCACCTATGTGGTATTGGGGCATTCAAAAAGTTTTTCTTAGGATTAAAATGATATTAATATTATCAAAATAAAGATATATGCATTCTCAAAAGAAAACAATTTAATGTCATGGGGAATAATATTGATCTTGTGAATTTTAGCAGCTAAAATATTAGTCAAGGGTTAAAAAAATTTAATGTCTTCAATGTCTTTCCTCTTTGACTTTCATGCCTCCTTATGACTGTGAATACAAAGACAGAAATACATAGTATGTTTGCCAAACTGTCTCTTGACCAAATTACTTATCCTCTGAAATTCATTATTCCTCTCACCAAAATAATATGGTCTATCAATTTCAGATTCATTAAAGCATTTTGAAATTTTGATCTAAACTAGTGTAGAAACATTAGGTGTTTCCTTTCAGAAAAAGGGGGAAATTATCCTTCATTTTATTACCTAAATTTATTTGAATACTTAAAAAATCGTATTTTTTTATTATACAATTTTTCTTAGAGCATATGACACTGTGTAGATATTAAATGTTGATTTTGTAAGTCCAAAGATTGTGGAGCACTTCCTAGAACAGTTGTTGGAATCAAAGACTGAGGCTGGCCATCAAAGTTAGCTTCCGTGTTGCCCAATCAATAACACGAGGAGAAAATGTATATACTAAATACGTCCAGGAGCTGTTAATTAACCCTTGAGCTGCTGAGAACTCAGGAAGGAATGTGAAGGAAATCTCAACTCTTTAAAACTAAATGACATTGATGGTCCTACAGGTCAAATTTTGTGAAATATGGTTAAAACAGTAATTAGAAGGAAATTGACAAGTTTACACAATTTGGGGGAAATTAATGAACAAGTTGGCCAACTCAACCAGCTGGACAAAGAACAAGGGTCCAAGGCGGAAGAAATAAGAAGTTAAAAATTCAAGAAAGGTTATAGATCATTGAAATTGAGAGCAGTACAAAACCCCATAGTACAAAGTACAAAACCCCATAACTCATTATTAATAACGTCTGGATAAAATACATAAAACAAATTATAAACAGGGTCTTTCAAGAGTTTTTGGTATCAGCCTTTTACAAAAGATTTGCTCTATAAGCATTCTATACATAGAGGATTCTGTAGCAGGTATTTGCTGGTTTTTACTGGCAATCACTCTCCCTTCTTCTGATAATAACTCCCCAACTTCCTATCAGGATATTACCTCTCTTCCCCTGGGTACAATCTTTGGGACTGCAGAGAACAATACCTCCCTTTCTCCCCAACTAGTGTTGAGCAGGGGCGACAGATCATTCAAACTCTCTCTCTGGGACTTTAAAATTTGAGTCTAAGGGCCAAGAGGGGAAAATCTTGGAGCTGATGAGTCACAATAGGGTTCCCCGAGAAGACAATTATATGAACTCTGCTCTCTGCGTCCAAGAAGCACCTCAGGATCCCGCCTTCCTGGGCTTGGTACTTCAGGTATTCCTTCAGTCCCAAGAGCTACTCCACAAACCTGCAATCCTTTCCTTTTTGTTTACATTAGTTATAACTGGTTTTATTGCTTGAAACAGACAGATCCAAACAAACAGCAAAAACAAAACAAAACAAATTCTAACCAAGCCGCCCCCACCCGCAAAGTGAAAAACACGAAAACTCAATTCTCTCTCTTCCTCTTTTTCTTCCTGCAGTATATGAAGTATATAACTTGAATCTTTTAAAATATATCCACAATGATCTGGGTTTTTTAAAAACTACATATAAATTCTCAAAACAGCAAACAAATCTCTTCACTCCGCCTAGAGTTTAGTATTTGGTGGTGGGTGACGCCCGACGATGTAATCTGTTTAGGCAGGCTCAGAGGACAACTGTTCCCCATATAATCATTGTGGTGGTTAATGTCATGGTATTGAGTACCTGGGATTCTGCAAAAGTCTTCTGAATACTACGCCGAGTGTTCATAATTTAAATTGCCCTTTAAAAAATGTTTTGGGTGTCCTGTCGGAGAGTTTTGTGGAGCTCAGTGGAGCTGAGCATTGGGTGGGGGTGGAAACTGAGAGGAGGTTTGTTTTTGGTATTGCTTTACTTTGCTTTTACTCCTCCCTACGATTTTTGTGCTAGGATCCTTTATAAGAATAGAAATATAAGCCTTATACTTTCCACACTATACACTGAATTGTCTTCTTCCCTGAAGTACCATAAAACTTTATATATTTATCGCTTCACTTTCAAAGTTTCCCTTGACACCACACGTCCCACTAAACCTTTCTCTTGGGCAGTCTTGCGCTGGGTTCCAACAATTCTCCCCATTAGCTCCTGAGCCAAATGCCTCTTGCCTTTGGGAGAAATGCCATTTACTTTTTGGCAAGAAGATATTGGTTGATCTCTGGAATGCTATCAAATTTGTGTTTGTGAAACTTTCTCAAAGACTTTTGGATATATTCTCTGGTATTTCCAGGCGTAAGCCTCTGTTTTAATTCTTCCAAACACAAGAGAAGCTGCCACCAAAATATGCCAGCTTTGGTCACCAGTGCTTTTTCTGACTATTCCTCAGAACACATTCTGGCGTAACTAACAATTTCCTGACTTGCTCCTACTGTGGTTTCATCTTTAGGGATATTACCTCCAAAAGGCTCAAATCGCTCTCTTTTTTCACTTTCATTTTTGTCTCTGACATTTGTTTCCTTTGGCGTGTAAACTGCCAACTGTCACTTTCCTGCACTGGACACGTCTTTATCTTGGGCAGTTTCTATATTCAGTCTCTTTGAAATTTTCTTTTCAATTCAGGGGTTAACTTTTTTTAGTTTGATCTCTTATCTGCTCTCTTCTCTCTACTTACAAGCACTAGTTCTTAATCACTGCTTCGATTCACTTTCGCAGCTCTATTTACCAGCTCTGGCTGCAGCTGGAGCAATCAGATCTGACGCTGAGCCCAAGGGTAACTTGGCCCGTGTGCCACCTAGCCGTGGGGAGTCCCACAGACGGGGCCGGGGGTGTGTTTCTGGCTGCCCTTCACAGGCAGCCTTTCATAGTTTGGTTGTCGGCACCAGCGCTTTCTATGATTATTGTCAGGTTTGAGACCATAGCAGCCAGCCAATGAAGGTCAAGGAAGCCTGGAAAATTTTTTATTTTGGGTCAAAATATTACTATATTTTGTTTCTGACTCTGAAAATAAGAGTTTCTTCCTTTCCAATGACAAAGTAGAGCAATTAACCCACTGGATGCTCCTTGACATTTCCTTGTCCTTCAAATCCACATCCAACCTAGCACCAGGTCCTGCCAGTTTTGCCTCCTACATATTCCTCAGATCAGTTGACTTCTCCCCATTTCTTAGGTCAAATGTATAGCATCTCTTGTAGGGATTACTGACCCTGCTTTTTAAGTGGTCCACCTGGCACTCACTTCTGATCCTTTCAGTTCATTCACAATGCAGTTAGATCAGTGGTTCTCAGAGTGTGGTCCCCAGACTGGCAGCATCACTATTGGCATCTCCTGAAATGTTGTTAGAAATGCAAATCCTCCCACCCAAAGCCAGACATATGGAGTCAGAAATGCTGGGGTGAATTCTAGGGTGAGGCCCAGCAACCCATTTTAAAAAGTCCTCCATTTGATTCCAACAAACACTTTTCAAACCATAGATTGCATGTTATCCCTCTGTTTAAGGATATGAATTCCAGTGGCTTTTAAGATAAAGTCAAACACGTCTTAATGTGGCTTAAACAGCTTTGGATGATGGAGACCTTGCCTCTGTCTCCAGCCTCGTGCATGACAAGCTCCCTTTGGCATCCTCTGCAAGGTACTTGGCCCTCGTGCACAGGGTCACTGCCTGCAACAGTTTCCCTACTCTCTCTGCTGATTTGCTCCTTTGTACTTTTCAGGTCTCAGCTCCACTGGCAGTTGCTTATGGAAGGATCCCTGATAACCTCCCAACACCCTCCACTGCCCAATATACACACAGATCAAAGCAAAGGCCCCCAGTATGTGTCTCATGCTACCATGTGTCATTTTTGCATAGCACTTACTGCAGTGGCAAGTTCACCTATACTTGTGTGAGTGGTTAATATTACCTCTGTTCAACCACAGCTAGGCTTATAGGATAGATACTGGGGGTTTCTCCTCAGCATTTAACCCCTAGTGCCTCATCAGAGCTGGCCTATCCTTGATGTCAACAAATGTTTCTGGAATGACCAAATAACTAACAATTACCGAGCATTTGCAATGTTCCAGGCACCAGGCTAAGACTTTTATGTAGATTTTGTCATTTAATTCTCAAGAAAAATGTTTCTTTTTTTTCGTTTAACAAACAGGTAAGTATCACTTTCTATGTGACGTCATGGTTCTAAGCACTTAACAAATAGTGATTCCTTTAGCTCCATCATGACCAGACGAAATATACACTACAATAAAATTCATTTTTACACATGAGGAAATGGATCCCTATTTGTCTCATGTTACACAGAAAGCGGTCAGTCAAGATCTGAGCACGAGTGGCTTGACCCCAGTGCATTTTGCTGTAAAAATACATGTTAAGAATTGAGATTTCAGCTTACAATTGCAAAGACGTCTATGAATTGTAAGAATAAAATTTCACTTTATGACATATATTACTCTGGAGCCATTGTTCATTAGAACAAACGAGGTGCAGCAACACTTCTCTCTCTGCTCTTATTTTGGAAATCGGTCCAGAATACTGGAAGTTTTAGGTAACTCTTCTCCTGCCGCCAAGATTGTGTAGAGAGGTAAATCAAAGCAGGGACAAGCCTAGATTTTTATCATTATTATTATTGGGATGTTATAAAGCAATTCAAGGAACGCCAAGGGTTGTTGACACATTTAGAATAGCTAAATCGCTAACCCACGTCCTCTCAGGCAGTTATATCCCGCTAGCAATGTTCTCTTTCAGATGGATTCCTGACGTGCTGCTTTGCTGAGTCAGCTTTGAAAATCAGCTCACCTCAAAGATCTCGGTTGCCTAACAGAAAACAGACCCACAGACATAGAAAACAAACTTACGGTTACCAGGGAGGGGCGGGGGTGGGATGGGATAAGTTGGGAGTTCGAGATTTGCAGATACTAACTAATATCTATATAATAGATAAACAACAAGTTCATACTGTAGAGCACAGGGAACTATATTCAGTATCTTTTAGTAACTTATGGTGAAAAAGAATATGAAAATGAATAGATGCATGTTCACATATGACTGAAGCATTATGCTGCACACCAGAAACTGAACAACATAGTAAACTGACTATACTTCAATAAAAAAATATATTTATATATACAAAAAAATAAAAAGCTAGATTGCCTAAAAACAATAAAGAGACAAGGAATCATTTAGATACAATTTTCAGTTATACCCCAGAGTTTGCCCACATAATGTCATTGGTGAGTATTTTTTAATGGACTTGCAAGTATTTATTTTAATCATTACTTAAACCATAATAAATAATTCCTTCTCTATAAATTTCTATATTCCCTGGATCTCTCTAGATTACTGTAAAAGTTCATATGCTTTTGAGTCACCACTGTAGGACAGTTTGATCTCCATATGTCTCACTACCAGGAATGTCTCTTCTTCAAGGTGCCCCTCAATGGTTTCTGTGAAAGACACAAAAGATTCATGCAGACTCCAAATGGTCTGGCAGCAGCAGTCCCCATCCACCCTGTTTGTCCTTCCTCATGTGGCTCCACTAGTCCAAGAATCCGCTTGACGCAGCCTCATTTCTGCCCTAACCACTGATTGTGTGGACCTAGAAACCCAAACGCAGCTCTTCCCTGACCTCTAACCCTCTGGGTGCCAGGGTTCCTGGGTTCATGTTGCAGTTGGAAGACCAGCTCTCTAAATCAGACTTGGTCAATGACTCCAGCAGCTTTGTGCTGAGACACTCACAACATCTCTCCCAGAACGTTTCCCTTTATTTTTGATCCTCTATCTACTAATAGTAGAGGCTTTATTCTAATTTACAGGGCAAGGGAGTGAAGCCACAGGAAATAAACTGCTTTGTCTCCCTTTGCGCTTTCCTCCACCCCTGTCCTCTATGTTAAATTCTGGTTCTTCTAGCTACAAAAACAAAAATGAAAACAAAACACAAGATACCATCATGCATATCAAAGGATGGTAATAGATAACTAAGAAGGAGGCTGCTGGAGAGAGAATATCTACCTATAGAGAGAAACACTGAATTAGATGGGGCATTGCCATGACAACAGCTTCTGGATCAGACCAAGTTTTGCACGCTGATCATCTTTTGAGCTCATGTGAAACTAATTAGCACCAGCTTTACTAGGATTAAATAAAAACAGCCCACTGTCATTAATGAGGTGCTTCTGAAACTTCAGGTTAAATTTATAGTAAGAGAATAGGCCAGTAAGAGCTAAAATAGAAAGGATGAGCTGCAAGAAGTCAACCACCTAAAAGACAACACGGAAAAAGTGTGGTTAAGGAGACCGCAGGAAAAGAAGCAAGTTGCAAGTTTACAAGTTCAATTCACTTGCAACTGAGTCACCTGAAAATAAACTGATTGATGGACTAACAAACTTAACAGAAGACAATATTATTACAAAAAAAGTGGAATTTAGGAGTAAAAACATCCAAGAGTGAGAAACTTAATCTTACAGATACAAGTACTACAGCCCTTGGAGGGGAGGACTTCTATCATGGTAATTCAACTGGCCCCATTGGCTTCTTTCTCTATAGCCTGAAAGAAACATCCTCAAGGGTCATCTAACTTTCTGACTCTGGATTCTTCCCTAAGAAATAATATTTTGAATATTCAGTTTACCAAGTAGATGAATACTCAGAAGAAAGGGCCATATTTGGTGAACATACTAGAGAAAATGGAGGCGATCAAAAAAGAACATTCTTGTTTCTTCCCACCCCTCCACAGTGGAAAAGACCACTGTCCTCACATCTAAGGCTCATTCCTCCTCATAATTCTGGAATCTAAATGAGTAAAGTGACTTCATTTCAATTATTATCCCTGATTTTTCCTACATCTTCAACTTTGATATCTCTAATTGTTGTTTTCCCTTAGAATTTAAACACAATCACAGTCCCATCTTCTATTGAAGAACCTTTACCCTCCCCAACACTGCTCCTCTGTTTTCTCTATCTTTGCAGTCACATCATCCATACACCTGCCTGTCTCCAATGGAAATCATGATTTATTCCTTTGACTCCCTTAATCTGACATCTAGTCAATTATTACAATTAGTTAACTGAAATATTGTAGCATTTATTAAGTCTCATTCTTTTTCTCCATCCTTTTGTTACTTCATTGTTCGGGTCAGCATCGCTTACTTCGGGGATTGTTGTAATGAACCATTAACTATTATCACTGATACTGGTCTTGCTTTCCTTCAATCCATAGGAAACACTGTGACTTGAGTGTTCTTTTTTCGCCTTTCTTTCTATCTCTTTCAAACAGTTCTATTATAAAAGTTATGCTGGGGAAGGAGTTAAACCAGCTAGCCTGAGATCCCTCCTGATTACCCAGGAGATGGGGAGTGGGAGGGAAGGAGGCAGATGACCTAGTCCAATGTCCTTGCAAACATGGTAACTTGACCTCCGAGCTGACAGACTAATGATATTTGCTGGGAGGGAGAATTCTTATCTGTGAAATACTTTGAGGAAGATGTTTTTGGTTTAGAATTGCTCACCGTAAACAAATAAACACTTGTATGGCTTTATGAGGCATGGCTCCCTGGAGAATGTTACAGAAGCTTCACAACCGAGATGTTTTATAACTTAACTGCTCCCCACTGTGTGAGGTGACATTGAGGACTTCTACTGTTCTTGACCAGAGACTTTGGGTAATGTGAAAGGAGAGCCTGCGGGGAGGCCAGAACATTCCAGCCCTCTCCCTGACACTTGACCGACTGCATCCTTAAAATACTGGTAAAGTTTGACACTGGGCAGAATTTGAGATCGAAGTGAGTCTCAAATGACAATCTGATATTTGTATTAGCTTAATGCTTGCTGTATACATCTGGATTGCCCCATTATTTCCCAAATTGCTTTTACTATTTAACTTGCTATATTGAAGGAAATTTTTATCAGTTATACTTGTTAATAATAATATCCCTTCAATTTTATATTTGTTTCAAAGTTTTTAGTAGGCTGTCTTTGGATTTAATTTTGGCATTTTTTGGTACACAAAGCTATTAAATTGTCTGTAGTCGAATATGTGTTATCTCTTTCCCCTTTTCTTCTCGTTATGTTAGTACTTAGAAAGTATTTCATACCTGAAGATTAGTCAATATGTTATTCTAGGTTTTATTGTAATTTATTTTATATCAGGCATTCTAATTCTTTGGAATTATTTTTATACTTTACATATAGTAAGGAGTAACAATATATTTTTCAAATACCTAGCCAATTCTTCCCAACAATATTTATTGCATAATTTTTCCTTTGCACATTGTTTTATTTATCAAACACTTTCAGGTATATGTATGAGTTCATTTCAAGATTATCTATTCTATTCCATCGGTCTATCTGTTGATTATAGCAGGTTTTAAATTGTTTATATAACTTCCCTCCTCATAAATATTTTCTTTAATTGCATATAACCTATTTGTTCTTCAGATAACTTTAGAGTTATTTTCATCAAGTCCATCCTTGAAAAAAATCTTGTTAGTATTTAAGAAGTATTTCATTATGTCTATTGAAGTTATTTGCAAACTATGACATACCAAATGTAGTTGTTCTTTTCAATGAAAACACGCTGTGTCATTCTATTAAAATTGTTTCATATCTTGGAGTAAAGATTGGTGGCGTCTTATGTCTAGAATATTTTTCTGAGGCATTTCATCTGTTGTCCTTGTCGCTGTGAGGTAGAGCATCTTTTTTTTTTCCCCTTCACATCTCCTGATTATTTCTGAAATCGAGAAAAACTAACGATTTTGCATTTTATTGAAACACTTTACAGAACTATTAACTTTAAGAACTTTCTATTGGTTTTATTGAGTTTTTAAAATATATTTGCATAACCTATGTAAATAATATTTCTCCTTACAATTTCAATAGGTAAAATACATTGCTTGTGGCTTAGAATTTTTGAAATGACATTAAATAATAAAAATGATGGTTGGCTTCTTTGGCACATTTCTGCTTATAAGGACTGTGTCAGACAGAGTCTGCTTATAAGCCGTTGTGTGAGACAGAAATACTGTTTTCATGTTAAGGAAGGTGCTTTTTATTCCATGTTTAAATCAATTACTGATTCTATTTTTTTCATTTGTTTGTTTTACTTACGTCCTTTTTCTTCTACTAAAATTATCCTATGATTTTTCTTATTAGGTCTTTGATGTGTTATAATATTAACATGTTTCCTTATATAAATCTTCCTTAAATCATTGGTATAACACCATTTTTCTGTACTGTTCTTTTTAGTATGCATTTTTTGTTACAGGGCCTTCTTAAGTTTTGGTATTAAGGCTAGGCTATTTACATAACAAGTTAGATGAGATAATATCACCATTGCACTGTCCTTAACAAATTGTAAGCACAAAATAAATGTCAACTGTTATTATTAATATTTATTTTAGGCATCAGGAAGTATTATTGAGAAGATTTTGTAACATGAGGATTATTTTTCCTTGACAATGTGAAACCAGTTGGCCCTGATCCTCCTCTTTTTTTAGTTATCAGATAGCATTTCCAATTTCTTTTATTTATATATTTACTTATTTCTCTATTTTTTGAGTTAATTTTGATTATTTGCATTTTCCCAGAATTGTCCTTGGCAATTAAGGATTTTTGGATATATTAACTGCATAGAGTACTTTTTAAGAATAACAACATCAGAGCAACAACAGTAACTTCCTCTGATTTTTTCTTATGATCAAAATTTCCCCTGTGTCTACTTTTATTTATCCTTAAAGAAGTCAGATGGAGCATTAGCTCCTGTTACAGACTGAATGTTTATGTCCTCCTCAAATTCATATGTTTAAGCCTTAATTCCCAGTGTGGCTGTATTTGCAGATGGGGCCTCTAAGGAATTAATTACAATTAAATGAGGTTGTAAGGGTGGGACCCTGGACCAAAAGGATTAGTGTCCTTATAAAAAGAGACACCAGAAAGCTCTTGCTTTTCTCCCTGCCCCTGCAAACCCACAAAAAGGAGGTCACGTGAGCACACAGCTAGAAGGTGGCCTTCTGCAAGCCAAGCAGAGAGCTCTCACCACACACCTACCCTGCTGACAGCTTAATCTTGAATGTCTAGCTTCCAGAACTGTGAGAAAATACGTTTCTGTTGTATAAGCCTCCCAGTCTGTGGCGTTTTATTATGGCAGCCCTGGCAAACTAAGGCACCTCCTCATCCAAGGCTTTCACATTTTGACATCCCTTTTATCAGGAATGTCTGTCACAGCACTTACTTTATTGTATTGCTCAATAAATTTTTCTTTTATGAATGAGATCCACAAAAGGGTATATCCCTCCTCTCAAAGGAATAAACTCACTATTCAATGACCTGTGTGTATATGTTAATGTGACCGATCATCTCTAGGTGCGGTGACAGAGTCTTTTTTTTTCCTCCTGATCCTGGAAAGGAGAGAAACAAATCCTGAAAGTCTTCCCTCTGGTGTCTAAGTGCCAGGAGGTCTTCTCCAATGTCTTCTCTTTGTCTTTCTCTAACTTAAAAAGTAATAATCAAAGTGTAGTAGATACAAAGGTAACAAGTGATTCACTCACTATGTATTCATCTATGACTCAAACTTGTTTTTTTTTTACTTTCATGCTAAGTGAAATAAGTGGTAGATTGTATCTTTAAAAGATATGAAAAGGAAGACCACTCACTGGCTTGTGGGCTGGCATGTTCTGTGACTCAGAACATCTGCTCTGCACACAGTATGCCTGGTTTCAAATCCTGAATCTACCTCCAGCTCTCTATGAAGCTTTCCGGCACATCCTCAACCTTTCCATGTCTCAGTTATTCATCTGGGGGAAAAAAAAGGCTACCTACCTGCCTGATTTGTGCATACAAAATGAATTAATATATATAAATCACCTGGCACATAGAAGCACTCAGTAATTATGAACTATAACATTCGCTACACATACACGTGTAGGGCTTAAGATGTATGCTTTTTCATTACTGAACATGAAATTGCCACATATAGCAGTAGCAGTAATAAGCTTTGCACTTCCTCTGAAAGACGGGGTTACAGAAGATTTTACGTGGGGTAAACTAGTCACTTAACCACCGAGCAATAGGTCACATCTCACAAAAAAGAAAGTGGTATTTTGCAGCATAAATGTGTCACTACTTGTCATTGGCCACAATGCAAAAGGCAATTTGCTCCATTTTAATTTGATTTTGTTCCATCTTTTAGAGTAATTACTGGACAATTATTTTGTCATAAGCTGTATGCTTAAATGGCAAATCTGGTTCCATGAGATTAAGAAACTCATTTTCTCTGATGTGCTTTGCCCCTCTTTGACCTTCAATTTCTGAAAACATATTTTTAGGTGTTATCTTTAGAAGTGATTTTTCACTCATTTTCATTTTCTTAATTGTCATTGCTTTTCTGTACTGAAATTCCATTTTTTCCTTACAGCTAGCAAACTGACCCGAAGCTTTGCATATAGCAGATGCTCGTTAAATATTTTTTTAAGTTCCTGTGTTTATGTGACACAGTGTTATAAATGGATGGTACAATGAATGTTAAGTAAGCTGCTTTAAAGAATTCATAAGCCAAAAAAAAAAAAAGGTGGGAAAGTAAGATACAAGTCCTGTTGAATAATAAATATTTTCAAAGATTTTATCTTAATAAGAAAGACTTTCCTTCTCTGAGCTGTCACAGTTTCTGTGCATCTGTCCAACATGGCACTTCTGTCATCATGAGATCAAAGTCGATTTGCCAGTGTTCCTTCCCTGTTAGACCCTACAGTCCACGGACACATGAACCAAATTTATTTTGATTTTCTTTTCTAGCTACCTCACAGTTTCTGGTACATGGGAGGCATTTTTCTAAATGATTAAATGAATAAATAAATGCATGAATGAAATATCAAGCAAACATTCTGACTTCATGGATTTTTCCTTCCTTTGTTTGGAGTGGAGAGGACAAATTTTCTATGGTTATATGCAATATGGGATGAGGACACCCAAGCTCCCAATGTCTAGAAATTTCCAGCCATAAACATTTCAAAGATTTAAGAGAATGGGGTGTCTGCTCTTTGTGGTATGAAATACTCAGATCCTTTAGAAATCCCAAAGTTAGGGAAACTGCCCTTTTTAGTTGTTGTTAGATGGCAACTCTGTGAAAGCTAAATATAAGTGAGATCCTTAAAGCAAAAGAACTTAGCATTTATTTTCACCACGTGATTCCGTGAATTTCTAACAATAGATGCTGAAGTGAAGCAAACAGGCACAGTACAAAAGTCAACCACATGCAGCAGTGAGAACGTAGACTGATACTTTTTGACTGCTTATTATATTAAATGATTAGCATACTCTTATTAAGTATTGTAGTTCATATTCCTTCCATTTCTATTTCAGTGAAATAGTAAATCAATCTAGGAATTGAGATTTACAAATAGCTATTTCTAAAAATAATGGCATTATTCAAAGCCTACAGTTAGTCTCCTTCATTAATGACTGACAAGTGGTTGACAATAAAAATATTTGCAATTTTTGCATCAACTGAAAATGGAAAGATTTGTGAGCATTTGTATTGATGGTGATAGAAAATAATTCAGCAATAATTTTTAGCTGGAAAGTATCTTTTGTGATAATCTAAACTGACAGTCTCATTTTATAGCTTAATGAGAAAATAGACATGGAAAAGTTTATTTCTTACTAATGCCACATATTTAGTGACACAGTAGGAATTTCAAGCCACATATTTTGGCTTATGGTCAAATACTTTCCATAATACAATGCCTCTTTATGAAATTGAGAAGTAAGTAGTGATACTAACAATTCGAAATGAAAAAAGTCCAAATGCAACTTATTCAGTGGACTAGGATTACGATAAGTAAAACAGAAAAGTAACTGAGAAGAGAAGTCTTGCCTGGCTATTGAATCGACGTAGCATCTTGCCTTGGCCCTCCTGGTCTGCATACATCCCTTTACTTCCTCCTCCTTCAAGACAGTGTCTGTGTCCCAGGCCCCGGAACACAGGGATTTGGGGCAGTCCCAGGAGCCAAACAGAATGGTAGTTCAGTCAAATTTTGTTCTTAAGTCTGACACTCTTCTAGGCCTTTTAAAAGTGGTAGCAAACAAAGCCTGCCTGTCAAAAATTGTTCCTGCTCTGGGGAAACAGAGGTCTGTGTAAATGTTCTTAGTGGGCATGAATCTAATGGAAGAGGAATAATTTAAAAAATAACTAGTATTACTGAGCATTTACTATGTGGCAGACTCTGTTGAGGACTTTGTTACACACTGTGCATAGATAGCAATAATCGTAATACTATCTTATAGGGCTGTTTTGAGAGTTAAGTGAGATAATGAATCAAAGTGTTTGGAAATCGTCTGGCATGCAGACAGCACTTGGTGAAAGATAGCTGTTACTATCAGTGTCTCATTTAATCCCAAAGATCCTGTACAAAGGCTGACATGTCATGAATTTTACCAAGTGAGCAGAATTAATATTTGGTGGCTTTGGGGCCAGAACCCAGACCCACTCCCTTGACCCCACTAGTTAGCATCCTGCATCTTTTAGGAATTTTGGTTGAGTGAGAACGATGAACAAAGGCAGACTCTAAGGTGCATCTCCTGCTGTCTTACACAGCAGCTGAGCAAGCTGTAGCGTGTTCTCTGAGCCTTTGTATTTTTTAAACCGGAATAACACCACCTACCTAGAAGGGTGGTTGTGAAGAAATATAAGGCAACAAAAAAGAGTAATAGTTTGAAAACTCTGTACATACTTTCCTTTTTGAACTTTCTCAATGTTTGACCTTTATCTTAGCAGGTCTGTCTACCTAACCATCTATGGGGGAAGTTGGGTAGGTAAGTTAGGATTCATTTGAGAAGTAAAAAGAAAGGAGAATGTAATTTTCAGCTTCTGAGATGTAGTCTCAGATGCAAGCTCAGTTATTGTGAGACGAGATTTTTCAAATGCCTTTATTCTGTTTTTAACATATCAAGGGCTAAGGAAGCTCTCTGGGCTTTGGCCAAGTTGGGGGCGCTAAATAATTGAGGGTGATATTAAAAACAGGGAAGTGGCGTAGTCTCTTAAAAACCACAGGAGCTTTGAAGTCAACTTGAGCAGGGTCATCAGACACCTGAGATCTTGAGGGACAGCTTCCCCAAGCATCCCTTGGTTCATACGTGCTTTGGGTGGGCGAGGTGTGGCTGGGAGGCTTGCTAGAGGGGAATGCCATGATGTGGTGAGGTGGCCCAGCAGGGCTGCACAGCTGACTGCCTGGCCCAAGACTGGGTGGCAGCCACAGCCAGACCCCTGCTCATAGCACCAAAGAAGCAGAGGGGAACCCGTGGCAACCAGGCTGCTCCACTGTGTGTCCTTACTGGTGAAGAAATAAAAATTTTGTACTTGAAACAAGACAAGAAAAATGTAAACACTTTTATCTGCCTGTTTGGGCCTCCTCCCTCCATTCTAGAGTGCTGTGCGCCTCTGCACTATGTATTAACCAGACCTGCCGACGGGCAGAAACGCCTGCTCAGCCATAAAGATCAGCTTTTCTTCTGCCGGTGCCAGCCGTGCAACTCCTTAGAAGACAACACTTCTTTCTCAGTCCTGTAAGGGGCCATGAGGGCCCACCATTCGCCTTGTACCTGCACACATCTTCGGTGAATTTTATGTACAAGGCCGATAAATCATTTCCCCTTAAAGATCACGACTGGTGCAGAACAGACTGGTCAGATAGTCTGGAGAGATATGGGCTGCACCTAATAGAAGTTCTTAGCTTAAATACTTACTTATAACCTTATTAATGTTAGTTAACTACCTTGTATTTTGCCTATTTTACAAGATGGCTGGTTCTTGAATGACCAAACGTGTGCCTGAGCCTTGATTAAAATTAACGATGACTAGGTGACTTAAAAAGATTGGTCAGATATATAGTCCTATCAGATCAAGGCCTGAGAGAGTGTAACTCTAGATAATAGAAGAAACAGCAAGAGGGAACTACTCCAGGACCATGACAGACCCGTAATACGAGTGGCCCAGGGGTTTTTTTGGCTGTTGTAAATAGGTCCTAGTCCAGTAACAGCGCACTGCGTGGCCTAACAACAAAACCCGTGCCCAACAGGGGACTGAGCCTTCCTAGTGCCAAGGGACAAGCTGATCACGAAATGCCTCCTAAACTTTCATTGAAATTAAGGCTGAAAGGAAAAGAACTGTAAAATCAAGAATGTTACCCATCAGCCAGTTCTACAAGAACCAAGTCATTAGCCACAGGAGTCACTGACTTACAACACACCCTGGAAGGAATTCAGGGTGAAGATCAGGATGAGGCACTTTGTGCTACAGGAAAACTGCCAGAACTGGCCCTCAGGTGGTTAGATGTTTTCAGGAGAAAATTTTAAGAACCCAGTTTCTTACATCGTCATACTTAGAAAAGCACTAAAACCATTAGCTAAGATTTCTGTTCCTCTCAAAGAGTAGCGAGTTTCTATCAAGATGTGGGCATGACTGCAGGTACTCCCTTCACCAAAATCACACATACGCTGGCCTCTACCCTTCACATCTTTGGAACAGATGTCAGAGCTCTCTGAAAGACTGCCTCTCGGGTCATAATCTTCAGGTGGCCTCAAGTAGAATTTTCCATTTCTTTCTTAGATGACTATTCATTAATTTTTGTCGACACTGGGAAGTCCCAGGTCACAGTGATCCCAGCCTCAAACTTAAAACAGCAGGGCAAGCCAGAAGCAGGGAGACTGAAAGAAACCAGACAGGAAGATGCGTCCCCTCCTTTTCTTGCAAGGAGGTTTTATCTGAGGTTCTGAGAAAAGCAGGGGAAAAGAGACAATATCTGAGAGAATAAAAAATATATGACCACAATGGGCTTTTTCAATCAAGGGGCAGATAACTCTAGGCCTGGTGGCCAAATCTAGCCATTGCCTGTTTTGTAAATAAAGTTCTACTGAAAACAGCCATACCCATCCATTTATGTACTGTCCATGGCCACTTCTGTGTTATAGTGACAGACTTGAATACCTGCCACAGGGATCCTATGGCCCACAAGGCCTGAAACATTTACTGTCTGGTCGTCTGAGGAAAAGGTTTGCAACCCCTGGTCTAAAACATCAGGTAGAGTTTATTTTAGAATGTAATGTGATGTGCATTTATTTAGTTCGATATTTGGTGGCTCAAGTGGAATGCCAGAACTCAGCATTTCTCTTTACTACTAGTTTAATCTACATTAAACTAGGTGCCCACAATATCTGTATATAATTATCATTGCTAGCCACAGAGTAGATACCATATTTGATGACTGGATTTATATTAATTTGTCTCTGCATCTTTCAAAGTAACCTTATTTCTCATTTATTTCTTAGCAGATAACGTAGTACTGGAGATGTACTCTGTTGAGACAGAAGGTGGGAGTGGGGCAGGGAGAAAGTGAAAATAGAGTTCCTTGCCTTTATTCAATAAAGGCAGAGCTGAGTGTGCTAGCTGGGAAGGTGATGGGGCCATGCCCTCCACAAGCACCTTTATTTTTCTCTTTGATGAGCTCCAAGATGTATCTTTGAAACCATAGCCTTGGGGAAGTGGAAGCTGAAAGGGTATCCTTTTAGCTTTAAATAGTCCCTGTAAGAGTCTTGATATTTGTTGGGACATTTTCTCAGTGCAGCTTCAAGGACATGAAGTCCTGAAACCTAGCTGACTCCTAATTGTTAAGGTTGAAGTCATGATTGGCAGAGCAACACAATTAGTCCATGGCAATGCTTTGCATAAAATTCTGAAACATTTTGGAATCAAAATCTCCTTTGAATAAATGAAAACTTTTAGACCTCTATCATAAAAAAAAAGGAAGGGAAAAAATAAGTGTATGAAATAATTTGCATTTCATTTCAAGGAATTTTTTTGGGGAATGATTTCTAAATAATTTGTTCAGAAGTGGGCATGTATAGAAGTAATCCTTGGGTTTCCATTATTCACAGATCACTTCCTTAAGGTCTTCTTGTCTTCCCCATTTATTTCCATCTTCTTCAATCTCTCTAACCTAGTCATACTTTCTGGGGTCCCTTTATCATTTTTTTTTCCTGGTTCCAAATAAAAGCATAATGATGAAAGGAGAAAAATAAGATTATAATGTGTTTATTCTGTTACTATGGCAGTGTCCGTCTTTTTAATTTGGGGACCCCTGTGTCTGTTTTTAGCCAGGAGAAAAACCCTGGCAGATACTATGCTGTTAAACCTCTGACTCCAAGTAATTCAGTGAAAGATAATAGTTCCATTTCAACAGACTTCTACAGTGGAGAAGGTTTTCTTAGGTATAATTTACATCTTTCTCATTGTAATTTGCAACCATTTAATTTGATTCTCTCCATTTAGAGAGAAAACATCTAGCCGACCTTTTTACCGAGTTTTTAATATTTTTGAAAATAGCTATTGACAACCCTCAGCTATCCTTTCTTTAATAATAATCTAAGTTTCTCTAACATCTCTTCATACTGATGTGCCACTCTGTAAATACAAAGCTGTGGTTACTAGGACATGAATTTGAGTGTTTTACCAACTAAAGAATTTCACTTGCCATCTGGTTCTACGAGAATGAAGTCACTAGTCACTGTAGTCACTGACCTTTAACACACCCTGGAAGGAGTTCAGGGTGGTGATCAGGAATGAGGCACTCTGTGCTCTGCAAAAAAACTGGTAGAACAGGTCTTTAGATAATGAGACATTTTCAGGAGGAAATTTTATGAACCCAATTTCTTGTACCTTCTCATACCTAGAAAAGCACTAAACTCATTAATGGAGACATGTGCTCCTTGTGACTAACAGCGACCTTCTCGTGACTTAGCAGCAACCTTCTATCAAGATGTATGCTTGACTGCACAAACCCCTCCACCAAAGCCGTATATATACACCACCCTTCCCCACCACCTCCTCAGAGCAGTTCCTCAGAGCTGCCTGAGAGGCCGTCTCCCAGGCTATAGTCCTCAGTAAGCCCCAAATAAAACTGAACTCACAGCTCTGACGTTGTGTGTTTTTCCTCCAGTCGACAGTTTTGGCAACCAGGAAGGAAACCAGAGCAGACGTCTCTCCTTCGCCTGAGCTCTGAGGATCTGAGCCTTGGTACCAGCAGAGGCCTTGTGGGCCCATCCGCCTCCTCGGAGAGTCCAGAAGAATTTGGGTGAGTCTTTCCTGGTTCTCCAATCTCCTGATTGTTGGTTGATGATCCTGTGTTTTGTTTGGCAGTGTGTAACAGGTACCTGGCTCCCAGAGGTTGAAAGTTGAAAGATACTACAAGGTCCCCGCCAGGTGAAAGATACTGGGGGAACTCAGTTGAAAGACGCTTGGAAAAAGTGCCCCTTTGCTCAGTTGAGAAACAAAGAACAGTCTGCACTAGGTGATAGGTGAGGAGCTGGCCTATCATCTTTCCTAAATGAGAGTTACCAGAAAGCCAGCCTCCTACTAACACCCTAACAGGGTTTATGTATTTACATAGTTGCAAGAACTAACTTAATTGGGAATTAAAGAAAAATCTTGCGTTGAAAATGGCCAAAATGGGGCTCTTTTATTGCATATATAGTTAAGTTAGAGAAAGCCAGCTCAGTAAAACATATTTTCAGAATTCTTATCCTGAGAGAACAAGTCCTTCTAAGAGAAGCTTGCATTTCTCTCCTTGTGCCTTGAGATATAAATGTTCTACGAAGGCTTCCAGGAATACTTACCTAGAGCATCTCTAATTCTTGAGACTGAGGGGGAAAAAAGGGAAAAGAGGCCCTTTGAAACTTAGCTTATTACAACCATTATTATAAACTAGTGAGTTTTATATTATAATACTTGATTCATAACTAAGTTTAAAAAATGAAGCTATGAAATCTCTGGTTGTGTCTGTCTATAAGTCTATGTGTGCATTGTAAATATATCTCTTTAATTCCAGATAGTATTGCCAAAATTAATTTGTAAATGAATGCTATTTAATTGGCTTAAAGGAAATTAAGCACTTATATAAACTCTCAGAAATATTAAAGTAACTAAACCAAATGAATTTCAGGTTCAAGTGAACTGGGAAATATTCAGTATTCAATTAATATTTGGCATTGAAATTAATTTCTTTGTTGATTTAATTAATACAGACAAATAAAGTCATCAGCATTAAATATAACACTTTTATTGTATCTAGGTTTACTAGAAGTCAAGTAAGATCTTGTTATATCTGTTGTGAATTTGTCAGCAAGCAAAGTAACTCGGTATAATGAAAATTTTTATAAGCATATTAAATGTAAGTGAGATAAGAGCTTTTAGGTAAGCTCCTCAAGAATAATTATGTTTTAGGAATGTCTACTTAAAAATAGTCTCTCCAGATAATTGGTAACTTGAAACTTTAGCATTTTGCTAAATTAAGTTAAATGACAGAGGTTTATTGAATATCTAGGTCATTCCCAAATAAAATAAGACACTGAAACATTAATTACTGAACATTGGACTGTGTTAGGACTGTGAATAAATATATTTGGTGCCACACTGAGATATTTTCTATAAAAAAGCACATATTTTTAGAAATTAATGCTATTTTTAAGTTTGCTAATGTACAGACTGCTAATGTAAAAGACAATTCACAATTGCTTACTTCTTAGTTTTTACTAGAAATTAAGGTTTTGAAGAGTTGAAGATTCTAATTTCAATACATAATTTAAGCTACTAGAAATAATAAAGGAAACGTTTTGGTGCGCAGAGAAAGTAAGATTTTCAGTAAAAGAAGGGATGAGGAATGAAAAAGCAGTTTGTTAAGAGAAAAGAAAATAATTTGCCTTAAAGCTAGTTATTTCTAAATAGGAGAGAAAATAAGGGTCAAATTAATATGGATATAGAAAGTTATAGAAAGTCTGTGAGAAGAAAAATATCTTTAGAATGGGATTCTATGTATGGCCAGAACTGACTAGAATAATCTTAATTGAGTTTTAATATTAAAGGTAAAGTGGTACAAGTCTGAATTTGGTTTCTCTCTCTGTTAAGAGGACAAAATTTCTTAAAATATTGATCTGCTTTTGAAAACAGGTTGGAAAATTTCCTTACCTATAACTGGTAATCTGTTAAAACTTTCTGTATTTGCCTTTGAAATCTTTTACTGTCCTTTGGTTGAGTGAATACGTATTGTTTCACAGTGACCTGTGATACTATTTGACAAATGTATCAAACCATCTTGATGTTTTTACAAACTTCCACAAGTCAAATTCTAATAAAGTTCTTTTGACTGCGAGCTGACTCTGGGATGCTCCAAAGGTCCCCTGAAACATCCCAAAGATAGATGTTAAACTAATTAGGTTCATTTGATCTGTTAAATTACATGGGGAGTATTGTTAAATGAGTAATAAATCTTCTTATGTTATATTGTATGGGTAAATGTAATTACTCTAGACATTCTAGAAATTACATGGAATTCCTAAAAATCTGATATGTCCTGGAAAAATGTCATGAGTCATAATCCTAGTTATTACCTTAAGATGTTATATGTCACAACAGTAACCATGTTTCTCTCTCAATTGCATTTTAACCAGGTTTTTAAGCATGTCTTAAGTCTTTTGTTGTTCAGTTATTGCTTTACTCAGATGCCTTTGCAAATATGCTCCCTCTTCAAGAAGATTCATAGCAAGGAATTTTTTTTTATAAGTATAGATTTCTGATAATTTTCAAATCATACCACTGAACTGGGTAAGAAATTAAAAGAATTCTGACTGGAAACCTGATGGCTTTATAAAATGGTTAACTAAAAAAAGGATGAGACACAAAAGACTGCATGAACTGGTGAATGTGGTAATAATTTTTATGGTCTCTGTCTGAAACATTACTGGCTTTTAATCTGTGCTTCCAGATGTAAGAAAACCCTTCTCCTCAAGCTAATTACGGCTTATAGAAATTTGGTAAATTGTACCTTTGTAAACAGAAGTGAAACATTTGTTTTTTATCTCTACCTGATCCCTCTAGTGATTGAAAACTCTTAGGTTTCCAGCAGCCTTATCAGATAGTTACATATTTTTCAGGAGAGAATTTTATAAATCCAATTGCTTGCATCTTCTCATACCGAGAAAAGCACTAAAATCATCAACAGAGACAGCTGCTCCTTGTGAGTAGCAGCAGACTTCTCCCAAGATGTGTGCTTGATTGCACACACCCCCCTCACTGAAATCATGTATCTGCTGACTTCCCCTCACTTCTACAGAGCAGTTCCTCAGAGCTGTCTGAGAGGCTGTCTCCTGGGCTACAGTCTTCAGTAAGTCCCAAATAAAACTGAACTCACAGCTCTCACATTGTGTGTGCGTGTGTGCGTTTTTCTCAGTTGATATATTTCATACAGTGGTGAAGAGTTTCTATCCAATCTTATCTTTTTTACTTCAATCCCTAATGTGTTGTTTGTGCATCTTTAAAGTGGGACAAGTAGTAGCCTATGACTTCGAAAGAAAATGAGAGGTTTTTAGGCCATTAGATTCCATATTTCCTGTCTCAACCAGAAATTCCTCATTTTAGAAGTCCTATTAAACATTTATTGTATTTCTCTTAGTCTTGATTCACAGAATAAAATTCCACACTTCTCTTTAGAAAAGCTAAATAATGATTAACACAAATTATTAACTACTTGGTTATGAAAATGGATTTAAAAAATTTAATGACAACTGTGTGGCAATCATGTTTATTTAAGACCTTAAAACTCTTAGCAATGCTATAAGATGATAATGGATCTCATGAAATAGCAATAGAAAAAAATAATAGAAAATCTGTAGGATTTTTCTTTTAAATGTCCATAATATATGTTAAATTATCATACTGTAAACACAGAAGACTAGGTGTTCTATCTTGCCAAATGCATACCTTTATGAGACAGATGCAGAAATATTTTTATCTCTTAAAATATTCATCATTTTGTTCTGTTTTGTTTTTAATTGAATAGACTTTAAATGAAGCAAGGACATAGTCAAGAAAACCTCTAGTGAACACAAAGACTTTGAGAAAAAGATATACTCAAGTCCCACCTCCCACCAAGAAAGAGGTAAGGTCATGTGGTTATATGTGGTAGATTCATCAATTAATTCAATCCTTATGATTTTCCCCCAAGTTCATGTTGAACACTATTCAGGTTGCTGTTGATACAGCAGGTAAAGGGGATAGACAAGCTCTCTTCTCTCATGCTGATAACACTTTATTGGGGAATGGCAGACAGTACAATAAACACAAGTAAACAAGACAGTATCAGTTAAGGCAAGTTACTTGGAGAGAAAAAAAAAAAACCACTAGAGAGTGACTGGTGCCTACATAAATAATATTAGGGTATTTACCGGGAGACTTAAATGACAAGTGGGAGCCAGTCCTTCAAAGATCTGAAGAAAAAGCAGCAGAGAAGAACTAGAGGAAATGGAAAAATGCCATTGTGACCAGACAGGATGCTGTGTGCCTTATGGAACTGTATCATTCTTCACAAGGAATACATTTCTTGACCCTCTCCACCAGTCCAAATTCAAATCTCCCATTTTCTACAAATTCTTCCCTTTTGCCTCCAGTTCTTTCAAATGTTTTCCCTTAGAAATTTTTTTAAACTTATTTCAATAGTACAGGGAAACTTCACACCTAATTACATATTATAAAAATGCTTCTGCATGGCTCTCTTATGTCCTCAGAGTATATAACTATCTCTTCAGTAATGAGAATTGTGTCTCTTTATGTATTTTGTCCTCCATAGTGATAATTCTTATGGGCATATGATATTAACAAAATAAGAATCTTGAAGCTTGTTTAAGTTCTACCAGGACTTGCCATTGAACCTGGGTCTGTGACTTACTCATTAGATTTTCTACTTCTAGAATAATGTTTATAAAGAGAAAAGAGGAATGCCTTGGGGGTAATAACCTCAGTAACTTGCACAATAGTGACGGAAGTACGTTAAATAAGAGTAAAGTAGTTGAAGCCGCTCAGATTGGGCACAGTACCCAGTGTGTCCTCAAGACTTAATCCTTGGTTAAAGGACTTAGACTTGCTTCTTAGCTGCTAGCTGTCAGTTCTCAGGATTAGCCTTCAGTGACTGACCAGTGTTTTTCAATAACTTCCTTTTTTTTCTCGCTTGGATTTTGGCAGCAATTTATGCAGAAACTTACACTGCAGAGACTCCCATCTTCAAGAAAGGGGACAAAACATGACAGGACTTTGTAGTTAATAAATTGAACATGTCTCAGTGATGCAGTGTGGTTTTCCAAATATAGAGACTAAACAATTGAAATTGTATTCAGACCCATACACAATCATGAACAAGCAGGAACAAAATGCATATAGAAATGCATATGATGGTAAATGGCAGTGTCCCCAAGAAAAAAATTAAAGAAAATCTTTCATTCCAGTTGGTTTGCACTGATGATTTGAGGAGATAAGTTTTTACCTTGAGAACTGTCAAATGATAGTCAACCAAAAATGATCTTCAGTATTAAAAAAATATTCTGCTAGATGTTTCAAAACAGGATCTCAGGATGGTGTTTCAGGTCTCTTGATTGATTTAAGGGTTAGGATGAGGGGGTGGTGCCATATCTAAGTGGTAGAAAGAGAATCCCCAGTACCTTCATTAAAAAAAAAAAAAAGGGTTGGGGTGAATGAAGGAAAACCAATAATGGGTATTCATCAAGTTGATGGGAGCCCTTGAATAAGATAGAAGGATTCTATATTTTGCTGCATGGTCCCTCTTTAAAGCTGATACTGAGATTTTTAAAGTACTTAATGTTAAAGATATCTCTATTTTGTTTTTATCTGGTTCCAGAAAAATAAGGGTCAGGCATCTGAGATAAAATCACAATGGAATTCAGAGAATGACAAAAACAAAGTGTTTGGGATCCCTTGGTGTGGAGCTTAAAAAGAGTCTAGATTGTATGAAAGATGTGTGATGCAGACAACTCTTGCACCCCACTTCACCATGCTCTGAGCCCCACCTGGCACTCCAAACTCTGCTACAGTGAGGTGACCATCTCCATGCGACCCTCCATCGGCTGTGGCAGATGCAACCCAACAGTGCTTTTCCTTGGGTCACATAACTACCGCTTACTGCCTGGAGACTTCTCTGACACTTGAGCGTGGGATATTCTTGGAATCTTGCAAAATGTTCAGATGTGCCGGGAACTTAATATCTGAGGAGTCTGTCTGTCCAAACAGGGATGGGAACTGACAGATAAATGCTTTTATCTTTCATCCCCTAAGCAAACAGCTCTGACATATTTCATAAGGCTTCTCAGAATGTGTCACGGGCTTGAGTGCCAGTCACCTGTTTGGTGGCCAACTTGACAATATATCCTAGAACCAGCTTTTGTGTCTTTCCTCTTTCACATGTCCTGCTATGGGCTTCTATTCCTTAGAATCAGATGCTCCTCAAAATTATTGGCAATCCAGTCTCTGTCTCAGCTCTTTGGAAAAGACTAAAACAAAAACAGTGAGGATATAGAGGAAGAAAGAAGGAAAAAAAAAAAACCAGGAGTAAATAAATCATGTATTGTTCCTAAAAAAGTAGACAGTTAATTGATTTATGTCCTAAATCAAGGCTATGTTGTTATGAGTAACTTAGAGAAAGTGGGAGAGTTTTACAGGTAACTGGGATTTTCAAGTTCCTGATTGACTGAGAGCACAATCCCCAAATGTCCCATTCTCCAGGATTTTAAATGTGTTGTCTAAATGGAGATCTAGAAAAATATATTTCCTTCCAATCCCAAGGCTCTTTGTCATTATTACATACTTTATGAATTTCATTAATTTACAACAGAAACCATAGGAAAATCATTATCTTCAACCTATAAGGCAATGATTCTAAGTGACAGTAATATTATTTTAGTTTATTCCTACTCAACAGTATATATGTATGTGTGTGTGTGTGCAGGTATGTGTGAGAGAGACAGGAGAGAGAGAGAAGAAGAAAGAGATTTGAGTTTCAGTTTAACTGGTTTTAACTAGTTCATTGGCTATTTTTTTTTTTAAAGAAAAAAAGGACAGTTTGATTTTGATATAATGTAGGTTCTTGACCTCAACATATTAATGTGGGTTGTTTTTAGTTTATGATTGGTATAAATCCCTGCCACTAACATTAAACTTTATTTATGATCATCTATTTTAAACTTCTGCAAGAAGTAATCTTAGATTCTTGCCTTTATCAAATAAAGCATTTTACTCTAAGGATCACAGTATCAATTCGACCTACTGTGCATGTTGTCAAATACTTACACTCAATTCCTATGAAAATTAGCACGTCCATAAGATTTAGGTGGAAACTCAACTTTCCTTCATTATTGCCATCGACTTACAAATAAGAGAAATCTTAAAATGGCAAAGTGCATTTGAGCTTCTTCTTAGGATACCATCTATACACATATGTTCTTTGAATTATTTTATTTGTAATTTCATTAGACATTTCAAAACACATCAGAATGAAAACATTTTTCAGTATTTAATTTAGTTGGAACTGTAAATGAGTCTTATTTGTTTTCAGGGTTGGTTTTATTTCATTAAGTCAGAATTATTTGTTTTATAATTACACGTGGAAATAAATAGGCTTTTCACAGACTAATGAAAACACTCACTCACTCAGCTTTATCTCAGATTTATTTGGCTGGCAGAAAGAAAGTAATCTCTCACTCACCTTTACCATATGAAATTAATTTCTCTTTCTCAACACAATAAAAACTTTAATATGAATTCCTTCAAATGAGTCAATATCAGAAACAATTTTAAAGAGCAAAGGAGAAACATGTGGTAAACATATAGCATTAAGAAAGAAATTTGAACTTGAGAGAAAAAAGGTTTTATTTACAATGCCTTCTCACTTTAGAGTAGTTTTTCATTTTAAAAAAATCCAAAGAGAGAAATTGAATAAATAAATTTAAAATGATTGTGCACTTCTTCGATAAATAGAACTTTGTCTTGAGAGATTAAAGTCTAATCCTTACCTTAAATAGAAAAAAAGCAAAAGAAAGAAAAACAAAACAACAACAAAACCAAATCTCATACACATACATACACTTTTAGCAATAATAGAAAAAAGAAACTATGACTTTTTAAGAGCTATAATTTTGTTCCATTTATTTACCTTAGCTTGCATTTATCAAGTCCTTAGTCTTGTGCTGGCTCTACTGTGCTGAGTGTTTTATTTACACTATTTCATTGAATCTTCAAACAACTCTGTCCTCCACGATAATGGCATTATTTTACTATACTTAACTGGGGGTGAATTTAAAATGCAACTGAAACCATCAGCACAGCTTAATTTGAAATTAGAACTGGCATGATTATACTAGTTACACGTTCATCAGAATTTCCAGGGGCAGTAACACTAAACTGCGCAGCAGCAGATCAGGTATTCACCAGCATCATGCAGCAGTTTCAAACATCTTTATTCACTACTTGGTGGGTCACGGTGGGCCACGCCTCAGCTCCCTCCTCTAGGCCCTTGGTGTTCACTCATTTCCCACTTGCCGGGCCTGTTGGCTACCATCCGCTTGCAGTCGAGTCCCTCCATAGCTAAGCGCTTCTCCCCAAGTCGCTGCTATATCTGTGATCTTATCAAGGCAAGAGTACAAAGGACTGGCCCCCTTACTAACGCAGGCCCTCTTTGAAGGGCCGTCCCATCCCCAGGGCTGCAGCTAGCTTACCACCACGTCAGCAGGGCTGCTGTATAAAAGCAGTGGCTTGTAGCCAAAAGAGCTGCAGGATGCACGGTCCATCTAGGAAGAGTTATATGGGGACTAAGTTCTAAGAGAAAACATTCGAGAGAAAACAAAGCACAAAGACAACAGTGGAGGTAAAACAAGGACACTCGCAGAATGAAAGTCTCTGGAACGTACAACTACAGCAATTACTAAACAGTCCAACTCCAAGCCAGATGGACACGACACCTCACACTACAGGCCTGTTTACCTCAGTTCCTATCGACTTCTACGCTGTTTCTGGTGTTCAACAAAAAATTATAATTCATGCTAAAAGGCAACAAAAAACACATTCTGAGGAGAATAAAAACTAGCATCAGAACCAGATTCAGATATAGTGCAGGTTTTGGAATTATCAGATGGAATTTAAAATAGCAATGATTAATATGTTAAGGGCTCTATGGAAACAGCAAATGACTTGCAAACACAGATGGTTAATTTTGCCAGAAAAACAAAAGCTCTAAGAAAGAATTAAAAATTTCAAAACACTAAACAGAAATATGTCTTTGATGGACTTATCAGTAGACCAAACATGGCTGAAGAAAGAATCTGAGTTTGAAAATTTGTCAATAGAAACTTCCTAAACTGAAATACAAAAAAAAAAAAAAAAAAAAGAACAACAAAAACCAGGAGAGAACATCCAAGTACCACTGGACAATCTCAAAAGGAGTGACACACCCAAAATTAGAATATCAGATGAAGAGGTAAGAGAAAATAGAGCAGAATAATTAATTGAAACATTAATGGTTAAGAATTTTCCAAAATTAATGATGGAAGCCAAAACTACAGATCTTGAAAGTTCAGAGAACACCAAGTAGGATAAATAACAAAACATCTTACCCCTGGCGTATCATTTTCAAACTGCAGAAAACCAAAGGTAGAGACACAAATTTTGAAAGAAGCCAGAGGGGATAAAAAATACCTTACCTAAAAGGGAACAGGGACAAAAATTATAGTGGATTTTTAAAAACAAAAACCATGTAAACACAAAGAGAGTGGAGTGAAATACTGAGTACTGAAAAAAAAAAAATCCCACCATTCTAGAATTCTAAATACTGAGAAATTATTTTTTAAAGTGATGGAGAAACAAAGACTTTCTCAGACAAATTAAAACTAAGGGAATTCTTTGTCAGCAGAACTGCCCTCCAAGGAATGCAAAAAGAGTGCTTTCAGGGTTAAAGAAAATGATATGTTGGAAACCACATCTACATTAGGAAAGGAAGGAATAAATGAAGATAAAATCTTTTATTTTTCTTATTCTTAAGCTAAAAGATTACTGTTTAAAGTAATAATACTACAACATACTGGGTGATTTTAGTGAATGGATAAGTGCAATCAATGACAACTGTGTCATAATGGATGGCGGGGAGGAACTGGGAATCCTCTTATAAGTGATCTTCACTGCAAATGAAGTGGCATAGTGCTGTTTGAAAGTGGACTTAGATTACTTTAAAATGTATATTACAAACTCTAAGACAGTCACTAAATTTTTTTTTAAAGAAGTATAATTGACACGTTGAGAAAAGAGACAAAATAAAATCATGTGCAATTAAAACCACAGAAAGCAGAAAGAGAAGAAAAAGAAACAAAGAACAAATGCAATGAATAGAAAACAGTAACAAACATGGTAGATATTAATCCACCTATATCAATAATCACTTCAAATGGGAATGCTCTAAATGCACCAATTAAAAAAATAAGACTCAATATTATGAACGAAATCAATATTATGCAACAATTATCAGTAAACAAAGAATGCTGAAACCAAGTCATCAGCCTATGCCGCCACCCCCCCAGTGAGGACAGGCCTGCAGCCCAGCCTCTGCAGCCACTCACAATGGTGCACCCTGAGGGGACTCAGAATAATAAGGGACAAGATACTGGCCCTAGATAGCTAGATCCTTGTCAAAGGAATGAATTCAATGAGCCCAAATGTTTGCTTCCTCCCGTACATAGAAAAGCACTACATTCTTTAACTTGAGATGCCTAGTTTTCTTTAGTTTACAAGTAATCTTTTATTGTTCCAACTACCTGGTCTTTGTTGTAAAGCTCCTATATATCCTAGCTCCTCCCCTACCTCTTTGGAGCAGTTCCTGAGAGCTATGATCTGAGAGGCTGTCGATCTGTCGTCTGGAGTCCTCCCGCCAAATAAAACATAACTCTCAACTTTTAGGCTGCGTATTTATTTCTGTCAGCAATATTTTGCTTACAACAATCCTACTTTAAATGTGAAGACTCAGATAGTTTAAAAGTAAAGAGACGGAGAAAGATATACAATGCTAACAAGAATTAAAAGAAGGCTGAAGTAGCTATCTTAATTTCAAACACAGCACTTCACAATTAAAAACAATTATCATGGATAAAGACAGACACTATATAATGACAAAGCAGCCAATTAGCCAAGAAGTCATAACAATTCTAAACATGTATGCAGCTAACAACAAAGCATCAAAATACATGAGGCAATAACTGATAGAATTGCAGGGAAAAACACACCAATATATGTTTATTGTTGGGGACTTTAACATTTCTGCTTCAGTAACTGATAGATCAAGCAAGTAGGAAATTAGTAAGGTTATAGTTGATCTGAACAGCACCATAAACAGCCACGTGTGGCTAGTGGCTGTGGTATTGTACAGCAGAGCCCTAGTCTCCTGCTGCTCAAAAAGTGGTCTTTGGACAAGCAGCATTGCTTGCTTTGGAGCCTGTAGGAAATCTAAAATCTCCAGACCTACTGAATCAGAATTTTCATCTTTAGCAAAAACAAACAAACAAAAAAACCCCCAAAAAACAAACCCCAGGTGATTTGTATGTATATTAGTTTGAGAAGCACTGATTATGAGAAAACTGAAACATTCTCCGGGATTAGACTAGGACATCTGTTACTGCATATTGTTCAACTCTGATGACCATCTCCATCATCTCTGTCTATTGGTAATATCATTGGCTCAAATTTAGAGGTAAGAACTAGTGACAGCATGGCAGTCTTGTCATCTTCTGGAAGTTTGAAGCAATGCATTTTTACTTCTAAAAGCAATCATCTTTGCAAGCTCCCCAAAATACTTTCTACCCAATACTAGCTACAGCTGTGCCTATAGCAGATTATGCACAAACATTATATACATTCTTCATTCTCAAATCATAATATTTTATATGTGGTAATACCTCAGATATTTGAAGTGTTTATCTTCTGAATAATCGCACATATGCAAAGTAGCATCAGAGTCAGAGGAAGAGTCACAGGAGGTGGGGGAGTGATAAAAAACGGTCATTGGTTCATAAGAGATTATGCATATAATCAAGAAATATAAAAGAGTGGATGGCCCACATAATAGTCACAATGTGCTATCAATGGACAACTTTCCAAATAAAAAGAAAATGAGTATTTATAGTGAGTGCTTTTAGCTGAAACTAAGAGAGAATGGTGTCATCAGAGACAAGGAAAAAATAAAGAAATTGTGGCATCTGGCCCTGGCTAACAGATACAAACACGGGAAAGAAAGGGCAGCACACCCTCTGAAGAAGAGCTGGGAGGAGGCATGAAAACGTTTGCAGTCAAGCAATCTGCCCTGAAATCCCCAGCACCCTCAGGGGAATTGCAGGATCTTAAAGTTCTGCAGGACCTAAATGGTCCTGAAAATATTTAGAGACGTAAGCAAACTAATTTCTATTACGACTTGCTTCAGAGAACATCACTGCCTTCAGAAGGGGCGCGCTGAAGGCAGCGCTCAGGACAGACTCCCAGGCTGCGTGCACCACTGCTGTGCAGCCCCAGAGATGCTGGGGTTTATCAAGCACCCAACCTGCTCCCCTGCCAGCTAGGAGCCTGAACATGTAGCAAAGCCCAGCCAGGGATGCCACAGGTTTCCAACCTTTCCTTCCCAGTGAACAGATCAAAAGGTACCCTAATCTTTTGTAGTGTCACAATTTTAGCCAAAGATTTTAAATAACCAAGCAACAGTGAGCCTACTCTGCTAGGTCTTGATGGCTTTTGCATTTTACACTGAGACTTCTTTTAGATTGTTGGGCACACTTGCTAAGAACCCATCTGCAAACCTTGATACTACAGAAAGACATTAGGGCTTCTTAGAGCTCATTTCTAAGTACAGCCTCTGAATAGTTGGATAATGCCAGATAATCCAGTCTGGGGAAAAAAAAATCTTTAAACATTCTACCCAGCAAAGATTTGTAAATCAATTGTTGTAAGTTTAGGTGGAAAGAGTTGGTTGACTTCCTGATCATGTCAATATTTTTGTTTGCCTTCAAAATAAACCCCACATTTATTATTAGAAACATTTCATCATCCTGGATTTTTGGCATATTTTACCTGAGGTGTAGTGGATACAAGCAAATGCTTTGAAAGGTAAAGACATGGTTTTCTAATTGGTATTGCCAGTTATTCGTGATGCAAATAACAGATTCTGTCTGTAGAATGCCCTCACTATTTCAATTTGGCAAGTCCACTCTTTTGCTGTATCAACTGGTGAGCTTGCTCGGAGGAAACAGTGCTAGTATTTTGTGATATTTCACTATATTACTGTATGACCTTATTGTTCAGCCTGAGGATCTGGACGTTACTGAGAATATATAATTTTATTACAAAAGAGACTCAGTGAGAAATGTAACACATTATGCAGACAACATACAAAACTTTAGAACATTAAAGTCACAATCTTCAAATATTGCTTGTACCTGGGATTCTGTTTAAAGTCGAGTATTAAGAAAAGCTCAGAGAATCTTGTGATTCTATTGGGGGTCCAAAGGATGGTCATTTTTATGATTAATAAATGGACACACTGGATTAAAAGATGCAGAATTTCAATAACTGGCATGTATAAAAAACCATATGAACATTCTAGAACCGAAAATAGACTGAAATCAAAAATTCAATTGTTATGTTTAAGGTACACTGTAAGTAAGGAACTCAAAAATCCACTGGCACAAATTCTTGGAATGGTGAACTCCTCTCCTTTATGTGCCATGATAAAAGGCATAGAGGAGGGGGTGCATTTTCATAGTGATATCTGGCATTCACTGTATTAGTAATAAAGATGTTATAAGTACTGCATTTTCTTTTATCTATGCAATGTGGTTTTTATTGAACAGAAACTGAATTCATAGTATAGTTAAATGTGTAAAATTTGTCTCTAGATCTTGTAAGTATTTGTGTGGTCCATGAGTATTCATGTCCATATTCAGAAGGTCACCTCCAGTACTGAAACTATTTACTGTTTCCAAAAAAGTTAAACTCAATCTGTGCATGTTTATATCTAAAGCTTCTACATCTGTATCTATATTTGCATGTTCACATCCATGTCTATCCACAGTTACATAGTTACAGCTGTAAAACCTCTTCCTTGAGCTTGATCTTTCTTGTGCCAATTATGGTTTCCATTCTGGTGTCACAAAGTTAAACTAATCCAGATCTTCCTTTACTGAAGGGATATATCCCTCTTAATTTACCCTGTAGAAGTAGATGGTAGTTATCCAGTGATTATAATTTGCCTATCCACAGTTGTGATCTAGAACATTAATATTCAGTTTTTCCTTCCTTCCTTCCTCCCTCCCTCTTTACCCCCCTCCCTCCTTCTTTTCTTTCTTTCCTTCCTACCTTCTCTCTCTCTTGCTTTCTTTCACATACACAATCACATATTCATGATTATCATCACCTTATCATTATTATTTCTACCACATTAACTAAATAATAAGCAATACTAGAGAAAAATCTAAGTGTAATTTTTGCCATGGAAAAGGAAGATATTTGTAATACAAATGTATTTATAGACAGATCTGTGTTTTCATTTTCCCATGCCTCCACCAAAGCCCATTTCCATAAATAATTAAGAGTCAACTATCCATGATGGTGAAATTATTAAAAATCATCAATATACATTATTAGGCTGTCTTTCCCACATTTTTGACTGATTTGGGACTGTGAATCATCAAGCTGGAAAAATGTTTTATCATTATATATGAACAATCTAAAAAATTAATATCTTAAAAAGTTTATAGCATTTTATACATTTTGAAAGCTTTATTTTAGTAATACATTATTCCAACTACAGTGGCCAATTATTTCACTGGGTTGATCCAGTGACTATTATTCAAGTCAGTAAACAAAGCTTTTGTTGTTCAACTAGAAACACAGTCTGTGATGGAAATTAAAGCTCTTTATTCTGCAAACCTAGACAGCATAACTGTATATCTTTCATTAGACAAACAATTAGTTGCTGCAAGGATTGGGCAATTCAGAATCTTATTCAAAGTTCCCTCCCGCCTCCCACCCCGACTCTTCAGAGAGACACAATCTCATCATTGACACAAATTTCAGGATTCCCAATTTTAATCCAGTGCTGCCAAAACTAAATCAGTGCTGCCAACATCATTTTAAGCTTTGAGCCATCTTGTAAGATGGAGACACATTATGCTACTATTTTTAAAAGGATAAGTCAGAAAGCCTATATGTATAAAAAACTAAACAGACTTTTATCTCTAGGTAATGAAGAAGTGTCCCTGTGATTCTTCTTTCCTTCTTTAATTTTATCTGATGTTCAGCCTAATTCAATTTTGTCTTTTAAAAAATAATAAAAATTTAAACCTGTGAAAAAGTGTATCCAAGGAATAATCAGTGAATATAAAGTAGAACAGTAAAAAGTAGCCGAGGCAAAAACAAAAAGTATCTGTGTATGTTTGACTTTATCACTGAGTAAGCATCAGTTAGTGATGCAATGCACCAAGACTATACATCACTTCTTAAGCCAATGATAAATGTGTGTGGAATCCTATTGATAAAAGACACACTTATGAAACTGTAATGCTTGATTCATCCAGTCATTCATGCAACAGATACTGGCCTCCTCTTAAGCCCTAAATTAAAGTACTGTGTAGGGACTGAGATGCCAGAAGGATGACTGGAACTTGAATTCTGGCTCCAGCAGAAGACAGTGTAAAGCTCAAAAAGTAATCTGAAATACCGTAGGAAGACTTTATGTGAGTGAGAGAGAACAGGTCAAAAAGATTTAGTCAGTGCATTTAGCCTGGATATGAAAGCCTGTTTTGGGAGACATTTCTACAAATTATACGTATTTAAAACATTGCAAATACAAATAGTTCCACCAATGCATTTGGTCTTCTAGAACCCATCTTAATAATTTATACTCTAATTTCTCATGTCCTACTCCATTCTAAGATTTTGGGGAGGGGGTTCTAGAGGAGAATTGCTTTTAATGTTTTTTTTTTTTTTTTTCCTTTTGGCTCAACTTAATGGTTAGTACATCATCATTCAGAGTGGAAAGCAAAGGATGCAGCAGATAGTCTGTGAACAATTGCTTAAAAATAAATTTAACAAATGCTGCTAAAGTTCTGAGGATTCAAGGCTATGTAGGAATAAGGAGAGAGAACTTGAACTGTAGTCATTCAAGGTAGAATAAAGTCAAGGACACTTGGGGAGAGGAACCAGCAAATCTAATGTCATGGAAGCAGCGGACATGGTGAGAGATACTTTACGTCTCCCCAAAATATTTGATCTTCAAAAGAACTGAGCAAGTTCCTTGTCTGAGGGCTGGTTAATGAGTGTTCGGTCCTTACAGTCACAGAGGAGTGGTTAAGGAATTTGAGAACAATCTCTCTAGCTTTATTGCAAATGGTTTCTATCTGAGAGATGTCAATAACTCTCTTTGTCAGGTCATAAATTTAAATAGATTCATATTTGATATTTATAACACAGAAAGATTAATTTACATTGTATAGTGTTTACTGGTTTGATACCACACACTTTTTACAGTGGAGAAAATCCTCTCCAGCAAGTACATTATCACATGGGGATGATAAATGGCCATTAAGCTTTCACTCTGTTTTGAAAATATATATTAGAAATGGAGTCTTCAAGAGTGTGCCCATTTATTTACTTAGAAACATAAAGTAAGAAATATAAAGTTAAGGCAAAGAGCAATGTGAAAATTAAGGTGAACACTAGTCATATTTTCTTCTGAACAGCAGATTACAAAAGTACTATTTAAAAGTCATCATTAATGAGGTCATGTCTAATTATATTTTCTAATATTATTTATTCTATTAGTGATACTTAAAGACTGGATAATGTAATTGATATAAATGAAATTTCAGATTTGAAGAGGAAACTAAATAGCGGTGGATATCATGCTTGCTATAAATATATTCCTTTCATCTGCATCATGTCATTTTGGGAAAATCTCTATATTTCTTTAATGAGCTTGTCTCTAAAGAGAAGACAGTAGTAAATTTGAAGACAAACAATCTTTGGATTATCAAAAAAGCAAAAAATGCAGGGCAGGGTTGCCCTATATTAATACGGTATGACTCAAATTATAATTGCAAGACTGAGTAGTTCCCACTAAGAAGTGGATTCATTTCTTGTTTTGGAAAATATATATGTAAAAATAGGTTATATAATATTCTGAAATCAGTTGAATTTGCTATACAGTCATCAGTGGCATTTATGTGGTTTAGAAGTTTAAATCCTTACACATCCCTTTTGCTTCATTTAAATAGTTATTAAAATCTTGAGTGATTTTCAAATGTCATCATTCGTCTAGAATAAATTCTAAAGTAAATTTTTTTTAAACTAACATAAACGCATCCAAATCTAAGAATATTGTTCATTCTGATTCAGGGCACATTCCCCAAGTAGTTATTAGGCAATCCCTTCCAAAAAACACAAAAAGAAATTTATCAGAATAGAAAAATCATGAAAAGACCCAAACATCTTTGTATTTTACCTCATTTAACATCTATTTAACAAATTTTGAGGCACTCAAGGGCCTCCTCTGTGATATTTTCAGTGATTTTTGGGAACAGACAGTTGAGGTACTATGGACAGAAGAAGTATCACACACATTTCCCAATTCCATGCAGAAATGAAGGTGAAGGTATTGACACAGTTACATAGAATCAAAGAGCAGCGAGAAGTAATCAGAACTTGTTTAGCCTTAGCTAGTCACGTTTTCTCTAGGACTAGGTACTGTTAAATCAGTTCTTCTGGGGACAAGGTCCTAGGTGGAAGCTTTGCCTTTAATTTTTCTCTCTCTTTTCTTTCACAGCAAGCCAACCCAACTTAATGGGAACTGAGGGAAAAAAGAACATTTCAAACTCTCATTTCCTGCCCATAATTTTATTTAATGGTAACATACTTCAGTTCTTTAGATATAGGCAGTCACCATTTAAGATCCAAATCGTGGTGCACAGTAAAAAGAAGAGATTTCATTTCTATTTTATAAGAGCTGAGCTTATGGTGAGATGGGATGAAAAGACATAGTACAAAACAAAAAAACAAAACAAAACAAAAAAACCCCAAGACTGTTCTCCAAGGCCTCATGGAGAAAAGATGGGCTAACAACAACAAAAAAATTAGAAAGAGATCGTTGTGATAGGTGTGCTAACACATAGATCTGAGCCTCAAAGTATATACAGGTTGGAAGGAAAAATACCAGTCCTGCACCAGGGTGAAATTTTAAAAACTTTCTAGTAGTGTGAAGGAAAAGCTGGGCTGGGCTAACAAGATAACTCACAAGTCTAGGAATGTGAAGGAAAAGCTGGGCTGGGCTGGCAGGATAACTCACAAATCTAAGTATCAGAATACTGATCTGAGTTCTGCTGGATTAACTCGTAAATCTAAGTTAATTAGTGTTGGTTTGCTGTTCATGTTTTTTGCTAGCCAGCTGGATTTTCAAAGAGATATATCTGGCTTTGGAATGTTGGTTTGCTGCCTCCCTACCTCCACTTTTGTGATAATGATGCTGCTAAAGCTGTTCCATGCCTATTGGCTGAATACCCCAAGCTTGTACTTTACCCTATAAAACCTCATGCGCACGTCTTGGAGGTGCTCAGAGCTTTGGAGCAAAAGCCCCTCTGAGCCCGCCGGCATAATACATCTGAGTACTCCAACCCTCCAAGTGGTGCTTGTTTCTTGGCTGGCCTGTCGTTTCCGTAACAGTAGCATCCCATATGCCACTGGTGAAGAGAAACATGTCAGCCTCCCCAAGGATGAGAAGTATCCCTTGAACAGCAGCAGAGCAACTACTTCCTTCTGTGAAATTAGCTCCCCTGCCTGCAACCAAAACCCTAAATTAAAAGAAGGGGAGGGACAGCTTGGTTTTATAGTCTCCAGCTATATAAACAAGTACAGCCAGCTACAGGAGAAAGTCCTAGACCAGAAATGGTTACAATGCACCTAACAAAAGCATGTTAACCAATAAAACTGGACATTAATTACTTCTGTACTAATTACTTAGTACAGAAGACAAGCAACCCTTCCATATTAGTTTGCTAAGATTGCCACAACAAAATGCTATAGACTTGGTGGCTTAACCAACAGAAATTAATTTGCTCACAATTCTAGAGGCCAGAAGTCCAAGATCAAGGTGCCAGGAGGGTTGAGTTCTTCTGAAGACTCTATCCTAGGCTTGCAGATGGCCACTCTCTGCTGCCTTTTTACGTGGTTGTTCCTTTCTGGGTGCCTCTGATGTCTCTTTCTCTTCTTATAAGGACACTAATCGTGTTGGATTAGAGCCCCAACCTAATGACTTCATTTTTAACTTAATACCTCTTTAAAGGCCTTATTTCCAAATAAGATTATATAAGAAGTACTGAGGATTGGGACTTCAACTTATGAATTTGGGGTGGACACAATTCAGCCCATATAACAACTTCTCCCCATAAAAGACAAGAAAAACCTCTTAGAATAAATCATTTGACATTAAGTCTTTTTTTCCCCTCCTAACTTCCAATTTAGTAACTTTCTAGATTTCAAAAAAATCTAGAAATAAGGTTTTAAAATCTTTATAAGCTTGCTAAGGACATGCAAAAAAAGGCAGGTGCTACAGGAAGGTGAAACTCAACTGCTGTACAATTGAGAGAGCTTTTGCTCTGCTGATTGTGGGCCATTTTTCTATATAATAAAGAGAATGCTTTTGTGATTTAAAAAGAGCCTATAGACATATTAAGGAAGTGTGGTTAAGTACTGAGACTGTCATGGCCTTCACACTGCATTACACATAAGCATTTTGGAGGACTGACCTCAGCCCATGGGAGAATTTCCATGAGGTCTAATCCAATGCCAACTCTTGTCTTCCAATCTGTATATACAGTATAGACTTACTCATTTACAGCTATTGATTCAGAAATGGACACATGAGCTAATTTGGTCCAAGCAAGATTAAGCCCAGCATTTTTGGCTGCTGGAAAAAGAGAATTCTTTTCCTTTCTGAACAATGTGGTGGGCGGAAGTAAAGCTTGCAACTATTGCAGTAGCAGTGTGACCATGAGAAAAGCAAGTCTAAGAATGAAACTTTTAGCAGAGGAAAAAAGAGCCGATAGAATTGTAAAAAAAAGACAAAACAAAAAATGAGTTAGACTTAATCAGACTATACCCAAGCCCCCTACCTCCTGACTTTTAAATTATGTAAACTAATACTTTTACGTTTTAAGAGAGTTTAAGATATGCCTTCTGTGATTTGCAACCAAAACTATCTTTACTAATATACCTTATAACTTCCAACTAACAACCTAAGTGCTATTTGTTTTCTTTTTTATTCTTGTTGTAATACAAGAAAAGCTGTATTTTTTAAAAATAGAACTCGGTTACATAATTGTGGCTATATTCACTATTAAGAAAACCAGAACTGAAAACTCAGAACCGACCGCTGACCATCATTTGGGAAAATGATTTCACTACCCTGTGCCCTTGTACTTTTATTTTTGCTAATATCCACCTCCAAGAAGCATGATAGATATCATTAAAGCACTAACTATAAAGTACTTTAAGCTATTTAAAATTACGATTCAGAGAGTAATATAAAGTACATTAGTATATAGAAATAATAATGAGTCAAACAAGGTTAACCACTGGATCGAAAGTCTCTATTCCACTTTCTCCTACTATTCACACTGAAACTAGTCCTGAAATGAGGCTAATGAGGTACAAACGTAGAACTTGATAATCAAATCCAAAACCAAAATATAAAAGTAGTAGCTCCCTCTCCAGGAAAATTAAGAATTTAATCATTTTCTTTCCAGATTGAGATTGGATCCTGGCCCTTACTAGCAAAAGAAAGGTTTCTAAAAGAGGGATGAAACAAATTTTATAGCACATAGAAATAAAGACATTATATATATTATTTAAAATGACAAGAGTGATTCTCACATTCATAATTGAAAACTATAAGGAAACTCTGGGAAAATGAAATTCAAGACTTGGCAGTAAGTGGGAGACCTCAGGAGGTAGGCAGCATTTCTCATATTCTCATTGAGCAAGTGACTGTCTTGTCAGAGTGAAGACCTCTGTAGATATCTGTAATGTGATGGTCATTATCAGGATACAGACAACTTCCTAGTGACAATCACATGATTTGGTATTTTCTTAGCGTTATTCAGTCTGACTTTGCTGACTTTTCAGGATATTTCTCAATTTCATACTTAGGAAGATATTTGAAAAGTAGTCATCATTCTCTCTCACATTGTCTACTTATAGGAGTCAGACACACTTATAAAATATTGTACTATACCAGTTTTTCTAGTATCCCCAAGATATAGATGAGCACAAGGCACCAGTCAATGCTGAATGTCCTTTTGTGACTTCAGGGAGAGGGCGGTGAGGACTGCAGCAGTGTGCTCTGAGGGGACACAAAGTACACCCTGGATGAGCTGAGAAGAATCGAATCTCAGATGATCCGATCTGATGCTCTTCAAAAATTATTTACATGTATTTCTTTACAGAATTTGGATCTTCAGAATTTATCTGACCAATTACCTACCACACTTAAATATTTTTCCCGAGGTTTAATTGTCATATTATTCTATGTATGTTTAAGGTATACAACGTAATGATTTGATATATCTTTACGTGTATATTACAAAATGATTAAGGGCAAATAGGCTAGTTAACACATCCATCACCTCACACAGTCACAATTTTTTTTTTATTAGTGAGAACTTTTGAGATCTACTCTCTTAACAACTTTCAGATATACAATACAGTTAAATACTTTTGTGAATACCCCCGTTTGACATCCATGTAATAGATGGGAGAAAATGATGAGCTTGTTCTAATGCACTCTGTAAGTAAGAAGAACTAATGACCTCTCTATTATACGTAAGATTTCTGTGTTCATTTAGCGTTGTTCCTAATTAGATTTCTACAGTTGCCTCAGAAGGTACCCAAATGTATTTGCCTGCCCTCTGTGAGGCAAAGCTCAGCTTCCACTGAACCGTGCATGTGGGAATGAAAACACTTTTTACTATGCTCCTCAGGTATGGCTTTGAATGCATTTTTAGCAACATTCTTCTGAAAGGCAGTAATTCCCCATTTATAACTCTATCAATTGAATGGGCAGTCATATTCAATTATTTGCACTTGGCAGAATATTCATAGGCAAAGACACACAGCAAATCACAGTCCAAAGAAACCATACAGAGTGACTCAGAGTGCCGTGACCTTAAATAAACAGTCCCTTCATCTTAAATCGGCAGTGGCTGGAGAGTACACTGCTTCAAGACATCCAAGGATAAACAAAACAGATGTAGCCCCAGCCCTCCCAGAGCTCTGGTCTAGTGAGAGAGACAGACAATGAAGTAAGCACTTAGAAAGGAACACGAGGAGGACCAGGAGAGGAGACAGAGTGCTGTGGAAGACAGGGTGGGCTCCTGATGCCTGGAGGAGGGACATCCATGGGTATACCTAGATTACTATTCAATTCTGAACTTCAAGGATCAGATCTGATCTGAATTTATAGATGTGAGTGTCGCCAGCATATACAGTGTGTAATAGTTAAAACCATGACAGAGGAAGAGGATGACCCACTAAAGGGCCAGCATCCAAAGGAGAATCCTGGGTAACACCCAACTTTAAAATATAAGCTCTTTCCCCAGGGTTTCTCAAAACATTATACTGATCTCACCCTAAGTAAAGATGGGAACAGTTTCAGTGGCACTAAATATATTTAATAATTTTTCGACAGACCCTGGCATCAAGCGGACCTGTGAATAACAGTGCCCTCTGATCCTTTTCTGAATGCTTCTCAGCATCACCTCTAATTTATTCCTGATATTTCTTCAAGATTGTCATTGTTTTCTATCTCAAATTATGATGCTTGAGAGATCCTTTTGTTTTTCGATAAGAAGCAGACTCTGGTGATTAAAAATAGTTTCAAACCTCAGAGTTATGCCTCAATTATGTAACTCCTTTTATAGTAGATGGCTGCTTCTTGGAGAAAGAAAAAGGATAAATGATTCCTCAGGTCCAAAATATCCTAGTTGAGAACTCAAAGCTCATGATTGAGAGGGTGGTGAATCTGTATATAACACAGCTCCGCTCATTGCTTTGTGTAACAGATCTCTTGGGGATTGAGGGGAGTTTTGTTCTGTATGACTTTGTCAAGTGAACTAGCATATGGGTGTTCTCTGAGGCCATTTACAGTGCCCTGAAGCAAATAGGAAGGCAAGACTGATGTCTTTACCTGATAAAATCTTTAGGGAAGATTAGTCTCCTAAAAGTACGTCTGCATTTGATCTGATAACAGGCGAACAATTTCACTTCACCTTAGGCAGCAAAGACAAGAAAAGAAAGTACAATTTCTCCCGTTCTCTTTGATGGATTTTCTTTTCTCTCTGTTAAAATGAAATTATCTCCTTCAGACAGTCTAATATATTTCGGGGGGAAAAAGCCCCAGATTTCTATTATATATATGTATACTCTATGACTTGACCCATGAGGATGAGACTCACCTGCAGTAGAAGTTATCCCAAGGATAACTTGCTATCAACTTTATTCGAAGCAGCTGAGCCTCAAGGAAGCCAGGCTCTTCTCACTTTCCTTTGGAATCTAAATTTAACAGCTATTTTAGCCATCAAATGACTTTAGGTTAAGACATTTTCTTGCTGTTACCAAGTCTGCTGACTTTGAAAATCATATATCCAAAATATCAATTAGCATTTTCTAGGTGCTCTCTGCAAATCTAAATTATGGAATCAAACTTCTTTCTGTAGCCACGTTGATAATGATAAGCTGATTAGAAAGCTGGTATCAGTGGCACAGCTGAGATCTCAAGGTGAATTAAGTACGTACTATTACAGAACTTCAACATCTAAAACGGGAACAAAGTGGGAGTTGTTAGAATGTTATTTTGCCTTTGACACCAATCCTAGGGAATTATGTGCTCCACCAGCTCAGGCAGAGAAAGGTTTTAACTGTTCACGTACCTGGAGTCTTCTGGAAAGAGGTAGACGGTCTTTCTATCTTGTGCTCCAGGTGGAATGCAGGCTGATTTCCAGCAGCACATGGATTAGGTGCTACTGCCAAGCTGTTGAGCTGGTACCACCTCCTTCAGTCCATCCTACATGCTCCTGCCAGGACAACTCTCCTAAAGCACAGCTCTTGTTCCGTTTTCCTCCTTCTCAAAATCCCCGGGCCTGTCCAAGTCTGATGACCACAGGCTCTGACAGGTATCCACAGAACTCCACCAGCTGGTGCCTTATTGCTCACTGTCCTCTTTGGCATACTAGAGAGGCTTGGGTGAAACAAGCACTGTTTTCAGTACGTGCCCCACAGCTCCCTCACCCTGGCTTTTCCCCACATTGCTGTCTCTACTTGGAACGCTGGACCCAGCCCCCAGCCCCCAATTCCCACACTTTGATAGTCCAGGCCTATCAAAAATGGCACTTTCTTTACAATGATTTCTTGATCCCTGATCACTTTTTTTGAATTCTCATGGTGTTTTATTTGAAAGTTTCTAATTTGCACCATTTTTTTCTTTCTATATTTCAATTATTACTGGGTTTGTCTTATCCCTCCAAAAGAATCAAAGTCCAGGTGGGCATAGATTCTCTTTTACTCTAGAAGTACAATTAGTAAAGATTTAGGCAAAGAAAGATTTGCTTTTGATGGAACTCACAGCTGTATTTTTTTTTTCTAGCAATGTCCATATTTAAATAAGGTTTATTCTTGGCTCTACTGTGGATTGTGAATAATTGAGTTTTGCTTGATGTTGATAACATAGGCCTGATTTGAAGCTACTTAATTTCTGTGACTTAGTAAAATAAGAGTACTTTTTTAAGAGGGGGTATATTGAGAAGACATTTGTTTTAGGCATTAAAAAATCTGCCCATTTTGGGTTGTCAGGCATGGTGGGATAAATTTCAAGTCAATATCTCTATTTTATTCCCCAAATGTTCCATTGTGGTTTCCAATAGAGTCTTTTTTGTCTAGCTTAAACTTGGTTGCATGTTATCTAAATTAGTAATCATGTTGCTCATTAAAACAAATGTGCTCTGGTGGTGGTAGAAGAATTAAATTCAATTTAGCAAAAATGCATGGAGTACTGACTGTGTAAGATGACGTTAGGGAATTACATAATGAAAGCAGTCGATTTGCTCAAGTGGTTTGAAATCTAACAGCCCAAGTTTTAAGCCAGTTGCACCAAAGCAGTTGGAGAACATTTTGCCAGGAGTTGTGAACATGCACTAAGTCGGAATAAAGACATTAGATTTGTTTAAATTTCCATTTATTTATACCACTACACAAATAGTTATTTGATTTGTCTTATTTTAATGTCTTTTCAATCCTATTCTAAAACATACACCTGGAGCAATATATATTTGGACAATACAAAATTGTTACAGCCTAAGCTTCCCCGAGGGCACTCTGGGCTTTGGAATATTTTACTGTCCTCACAGGGTCAATGATAGTACCAGCAACCCAGGAACAAATAGCCTTCATAGAACACATAGCCTTCATAGCACATTTCCATAGCTCGACTGATTATGCCATGTAAGTTTTACTAAAAGCAAAACTGTCAAATTGGGAAATGCCAGCATTCTGTGTCTGTTTTTGATGCACTACAGAGCACTCATGCTTTATCCACCTTAATGATAGGACTTGTCTGATGAGGACCTACTCACGTTTTGATTATTTGGTTTTGAGTAGGGCTTCTATCCTCCAGACTCCCCAGAGCTCTATGGAGCTCTTAGAACCAAATAATTTTGGAGGTAGGAAGAACTTGGTGACCTATCTAACTTTAATTTCACATTTTCTAGGTAAGATTTTGAGATCCATATGGGTTAATTGCTCAAGGTCATTTTGTTAATTTACTGTGACTAGAACTCATCTTTTCATATTTCTAGCTCAGTGAACAATGAGTCTACTAGGGGAAGCAGTTACAAAGAATTCTAGTCACCATCAGCTTTGTGAGGTATTTGGTAGGTTAAAAATGGTTATTAATGAAGGACTGGCCCTCAGTTAACTTCCCATGTGCTGCACTGTTTCAGCACTTTTTTTTCCCCAACATAAATGTTTCTTTTGAAGGCTTCTCTTTGTAGTTTTCTCTAAAACTAATTTTCCCGTCAGTGCTCTTTATCCCATGTTCAGTGGTTCTTTTACCTTTATCTCTGATGTGAAACCTTATCAAAGGTACCTTTTTTTCCCCTAAAATATTAACTATATCTCAGCCATAGAGTATCTTTTATCTAGCACAGCTGTAATATCTTCAAAGTATTCCTGCAGATTAGTTATGCGAGAATCCATCATGGTTCGCCGTCTTCAAGTGATGCTGTAGCACTTTGTATAAGACGACTGTTTTTGGCCAACCCCCTGGTGTCTTCATTATTTCAATTAACACAGAATGATTAGAGAGAAGAAACCATCACTTGAGTTCTAGTGGTCAATGTTACTAGTGGTAGATGTTCAGATTGCCTTCAAATATAATAAGAACTCTTTTGTCTTAAGATCTACAATTATATGCTTCCTGAAAACTTAGTTTTTCTCAGAAAACACATCAATATCTTTAGTATTTCTATATCCTACATTTCCCTATCCTATTGTTTCACGTTAGTGTAAAGATGAGAATAACAGGTACAGAGAAAAGATTGTAGTACTGAGATACTGGATAAGAAAAAAAAAGAGGGGAGCATTGCTTTATCTCGTATGGGAGAGGGTAACTGTGTTTGTACGGATTGTTACTCTTTGGCCTGTGAATTCTTTCCTCTCTATTTAATTTCTGGAAGAGAGGCATTTGCTTGTAAGATATTTTATATTTCATTATGAAATAATAAGAGAGTGAAAGCAAGCTTGATTCAATTACAGCTCTCCAAAGATAGAGGATGTTCAAGTTCCAAATTTCGTGTCGTACAATAGAACTTGTCAATTAAAAGTAATAAAGCCATGGCTGGAGCAGACCCGTGAGCATTTTTAACTGGCTCTTGGACACATTCTTTGAAATAAATTTGAAATTCATTTTATCATAAAACAAAGCTTTCACCAAGCAGTAATGCTGTTTTATGGCAACATGGAACAGTATGAGAAAGTACATTTTAGATTTGTTGTGTAAAAGGTAATCAGAATTATTAGCAAGTACTTTGCAGTGTTGATTGCATACTAAATAATAAACTAGGTAAAAAGGTTCTTGAATTGCCTACAAACCAGCAGAGTGACAGGATACAAATAAAAAAGGAGTCTGGAGTTGTCTTTGGAATTACGATTTACTTAAAACATATTTCTGAGTTCTACATAAGAGGTACCATGTTAGATCATGTGGAGAAAGGTACAAGCTGCATGGTCCACAGTAGCCCCTGCCATTTAGAAGCTCACATCTAACAAAATAGGCAGGTCACTTCTCTTTTGCTCAAAATCAGCTAGTTTCCCATATCACTTTGATTAGAAATCAAATTTTTACTGTGACTTTGAGACCTACAAGGCTTAACAGAATAGGCACCCCCAAGCCTTATCCCATCCCTGCCATCTCTCTGATGTGCTCTTTCAACACAAGCTTTCCCACTTGTTGCCCCAACCAGAGAGGCACATGCCTGCCTCAGGGCCTTTGCACACCTGCATAAAAGTTTTCTTCAGATATCCACAAGGGAAACTCTTTCACTTCGTCCAAGTCTTCACTCAAAACTCTCCTCAGTAAGTTCTTTGACCACCATCTTCAAAATGAAAACCCATCCCCACACTTTACATTTTCCTACATATGTATCTTCCCTAGCATTTATCACACAATATACTATATATTTTATTGATTTGTTTTTGACATTGTCTTTTTTCAAATAGATTGCAAAATCTTTGATGGAAACTCTGCTGTTCACATTTTCTACTGTGTCCCCAGTGTCTGAAATGCTGCCTACTGCACAGTAGGTGCGCAGTAAATATCTGTTTAATGGATGAATAATAAGACCAAAAAGATGTGTTCACTAATAGCTATGACAGTAAAGTAATTATAAGTGTATAAGGAGAGAATGGATCTAGTCCTTGAGTTATGGGACTCTGTAGATCTGTGTTTTGGGATGGCCTTCAGCAAGTAGAATTTTTTCAGTCTCTGTTGTATTTTCTGTGAAATGGGCTTATACGGTTAATAAACTGCCTTCTGTCTCCCATAAATACTGATGACAGAGTGCTATTTTCTTTAGATCTTTTTTTTTTCCCATTTTAAAGAGAAGCTGGGAATATATCTATTCTTTTCTGAGAGTAATTATGAAAATGCATCTTCAATTGTTATGAATAATTCTACTTTAAAATATGAAATGTTTGATAATAGATCTTAAATATGAAATTAATTTCTTCTTTCCTTTTCTAATCAGCCTCCTCCTATTTGGAGTCTTAATAGCTGAAATAACAGAGATCCATTGTGTTTTTAATCAAATTAGCAAGCAGATTTCCTCCTTTATTGCCCTTCCATAAAAATCTATTTAGCATAAAATAAGGATGCTGTAACATTTCCAGGCAATATTTGATTATGTACAGACTTAAATGCTTCCAATTCTAACCAATTATTGGAGGGTGCATCTAATTATATCTTCACTGCTAATTCAGCAATCTGTTTTTCCAGTTGTTTCAATGTGGCATATCACTCTTATCTCCTTTCAGCAGAAAAGAAGTTATAATAGCCCTGCACAGCATTGATCAAGCAATTTCCCTAAATGAATAACTGGTGTTCTTTATAGGCAATAAGTGGAAGCGGCAAGAAAGTATCATCATTCGTTCAACTAATTGGAAAAACAATCACTAAGGAAGAAAGAGGATTAGAAACTAACTCCCTACGAAAGTAAAAGTCACAGATGATGTCATAAACATGTTCCATTACTGTGTGTGCCTGTGTGGCTAAAGACCCCATTTACGAAAACATATCCAGATGAGAGTATGGAGAGAGAGGCGGGCAATTAGGGTCTCCAGGTTGGAAAGGAAGAGCATACTGATTAAGAGAACATTTCACTGTTTATCTGGAAAGCCTCACCTTTTCACTGGCTAAATCAAGGCTTTCTGAGACAGGTGCATAACTAGAGTTAGCTATCTCTGAATGGCAAAAAGCAAAGCAGATGAGATGGGTAGCTGGGGGAGTCTGCTTATATTATTTAAATGATGTCTTTTCGTTATCCTCTGTCATTAGGCCCCTTCCTAGTTTCTAACAGGGAAGTGTGGTTCCCACTTATCTTCTTGGTTCAAAAAGACACATGAACAACCCAATCCAATAATGGGCAGAAGATCTACACAAGCGATTATCCAATGAAGACATACAAATGGCCAACAGGCACATGAAAAAATGTTCAATATTGCTAATTATCAGAGAAATGCAGAGCAAAGCTACAATGAGATATCATCTCACACCAATCAGAATGACCATCATTAAAAAGTACACAAATGATAAATGCTGGGGAGGCTGTGGAGAAAATGGAACCCTCCTACACTGCTGGTGGGAATGCAGTTTGGTGCAGACATTATGGAAAACAGTATGGAGATTCCTCAAAAGACTAAAAATAGACTTACCATATGATCCAGCAATCCCACTCCTGGGCATATATCTGGAGGGAACTCAAATTCAAAAAGATACATGCACCCCAATGTTCACAGAAGCACTATTTACAATAGCCAAGACATGGAAACAACCTAAATGTCCATCAACAGATGAACTGATAAAGAAGATGTGGTATATTATACAATGGAACACTACTTAGCCATAAAAAGAATAAAATAATGCCATTTGCTGAAATACAGATGGACTTGGAGATGGTCATTCTAAATGAAGTAAGCCAGAAAGAGAAGGAAAAATACCATGTGATATCATTTATATGTGGAATCTAAAAAAAAAAGGATGCAAATGAACTTACCTATGTAACAGAAACAGATTCACAGACATAAAACAAACTAATGGTTACCTGGGAGTAAAGGGGTTGGGAAGGGATAAACTGGGAATTAAAAAATTGCACCTCTTGGGGAGTGATGGAAATGCTATCTTGGTTGTGCTAGTGGTTTCATCTATCAAAATTCATCAGATTGTACATTTGAAATATGTGTAGTTTACTGCATAGGAACTATATCACAGTAAATGTGTTAAAAAAAAAAAAAAAAGAAAAGATAGGCGGGGTGTCTTTTACCCTCACCTACAAATCATACCCTATTAATTGATTCATTTTATTCAGTCAGTATATAATGAGTCCCTTCAAAAGTCATGAAATACAATGGTATGCAAAATAGACGTGGTTCTTGCTTTCATAAGCCTCGTAGCCAATAAAGGAGATATACTTCAATCAAAAAGAAATCTTAGAACTTTAACAAGGGTCATGTGATATAATCTATGTGAAAATACTTTTAATATGTTGCTATAATTTTCTTTATTATTATGATAAGAATTTAATGATCCTATATATTCTCCCCTATAGCTCTGCTCTTTCTTGGATAAAAATAGCATTAAGAAGAAGATAACAATAATAATGAGAAACCCACATGAGCACAACATACAGTGATAGAGTGTGCTGATGTAAACACTATTCCAGATACAAAGCATGTGCATTTTAATGAGATTTTTGAGAATGCATAAACAAAATAACTTACCATGATTCTTCTGGAAGCTAGTCCTTTCCATAAGATTTTCTAGATAAACTGCAATATTTATTCCATAATAGACCCAGAGAAGATGAACTATTCAAGTAGGGGTGGAACAAACACAAAAGAGTAAAAGGACAAACAGCCTCTAATCTCAGATCAGATTCATTTAGCTTAACTTTGCTCATTAATAATGAACTTCCACATAGCTCCTAATCTGAGTCTGTTTTGATTCTGATCATTTTCCACCCTTGCAGATCTTCTGGAATTTGGTCTTTTGTTCACTTTTGGCAAGGTGCAGCCAGCTTTTTCCCTCAGGGTCTGACTTAAGATGGAATACTGACATAGCTCAGCCCTTTTCTGGTCATTGACCTTATTTACAAATTAATCGTGTTTTTGTTTTCCTATTTATGGTAAGAAAGAAGATAATTTGATGACTTCTACAAACACAGATTAATGTTTCCTTTAGTATCACATACTAATATAAGAAAAAGCTGTACAGATGAACTTAGGAGCTAGAAACTTGCTTTAGAACTAGAAAATTCTAAAGGGATTGATTTTCTTTGCCATCTTCCTACACCTGGTTCCATCTCTGAAATGTCTCGTTTTCAAAAAGGATTTTACAGCTTGGTAGGCAAGTTTATGAGCAGAATACCCACGTGTGTAAGCTGCTGGCCTTACCCCTGACACTGCCATTGAAATATCCTTTCACAGATATGCATATATTGTTTAGATGTGTTTGGACAATCAATCCCTACAGAGGAGCTGGGATGTACAGTGGAGGGGGGAGAAGATTAAATTTGGGAGAGGGGAATCTAGCAGACAGGGAGAGGGAAGTTATGAACTGTAATAAAGAAAAGTAGCCAAGTCACAACCAGCTACGTCTTCAAGAAGACAATGAGAATCTGTAGAGGTAATGGTGTGCCATAAGTTGGATCCCAGCAAGGACTGGTCTACCACTGTCAAATGCCCCAAATTTCCTGGGTTCTCAGCTTGTAACGTAATTTGAGGGCTCTCTCTGAAATCTCGGAGCAGGTCAATTCACCATGCTTCTTACCCCTGCCATCGTGGATCACCACATACAACGCGAGCCTCTGTGAAAACCCACCCTTTCTTCTCCTTTCACCCCTGCGCTGCTCTGCTACTCTGCCCTCCTCTCCTTTGACTCAAACCCCTGCTTCTCCTCTGTGTCCTCTGGAACCTTTGTCTTAATTTCCTGGTTCTCACTTGAGGGTCGTCATTCTCCTCCACCCCACCAACCTTGGAATCCTTTCTCCTCCATACCCTTCTACTTTTTATCCACTACCTTTAGGTAAAAATCTTATGTATTTGATTCTCTGGCTATCTAGTTAGATTACTTTTTTCTTTTTTTTTCTTTGACTACCTACGTTTCTGCTTCCTATTTTTTTCCCAACAATCCCTGAATTCTTCGGAATCTGGCTCTCAGATTTTTTTTTTTCTTTCTTTATTGAAGTATAGTTGATTTACAACACTGTGTTAGTTTCAGGTGTACAGCAAAGTAATTAAGTTATATATATTTCCAGATTACTTTCCATTATAGGTTATTAGAAGATATTGAATATAGGTCCCTGAGCTATATAGCACTATTTACAATAGCCAAGATGAAAACAATTCAAGTGCCCACCAACAGATGACTGGTTTAAGAAAATGTTGTAAATATATATACAATGGAATATTAATCATAAAAATGAATGAAATATTATCATTTGCAGCCACATGGATGGACCTAGAGAAAATCATACTAAGTGAAGTAAGTCAGACAGAAAAAGGTAAATATCATATGCTATCACTTATATGTGGAATCTAAAAAATAATACAAATCAATCCATAAACAAAACAGAAACAGACTTAAGACATAGAAAACAAACTTATGGTTATCAAAGGGGAAAGGGGGACTGATAAACTAGCAGTATGAGATTAACAGATACAAACTACTGTAAATAAAGTAGATAAGCATCAGCTTTAAAAAAAAAATCCTGCTCAAATTGAGGGCAACTACTGTGTTTATGTAGATAACAAATCCAACATGATGGCCAATTGGTTGCTTAATTATATCATCTCCAATGACCTCCATTTGCAAGCTCCTTCAACCATCATCCTTACAGCCAATCACCGTGACCTATGGCTTTACTTCTGAAATCTAAACACTCAAATATCCTACAATGTCTTATACTCCCACCTTTCTCACTTCCTGGCTTCCACTGTATGTGCCATTGAATTTGCTTGAGCTGTGAACCTAATTTCCTTGTCATCCTCTCCCCATCTTTACTCCATTCCCTTCCTTAGACATTATCTCACCAAAACTCTCCACTCCTTGACATCTTGATCTTGGGTCAGTCCAACTGTTTTCTCATTTCCTGCACTCAGACCACTAGTCACTTACAGACAAAATCATGCAACCAAATAGTGTGGTGTCAATACAAATCCATTGTTCCTAACTCAGCTGGGTCTTCAGTAACCTGACCAAAAATTCCCTGATCACTCAGCCATTCCTCAGAGTGGCTCCTTCATAACCCTCAGAACTTTCCTAAAGGCTCTATGATTTAAACTTCTTTTCATTCTTAGCAGAAGAAACTGCTTCTACTTCAAAGAGAATATAAAATCCAATAGATGGAAGCTCCCCCAATATTACACATTTAAACTTAAGTCATCTGCATGTGTGTTTATCATTACCATTTTTCCTTTAGTCACAGTGAAAGGTGAATCCCTCCAGATCCCATCCCTTCCTGCTTCTTCATGAACCTGAGTTAATCAAAGATCCCTTTGCCTATAAACTTTCAGTATTTTTCCTCTTTATTGGACATCTCCCATCTTAAATATAAAAGTAAACAAGGAACAAAGTAATATTCTCTACTTGCGTCTCTGTTATTTACTATCTTGTCACTGTCCTTCCTATCTAAGTGAGTGCTTACATTTGCTCTCTCCACTTTCACACCTCCCACCTAATCTTTTATCTGGTTTTGCCTTGCTGTTTCACTGAAGTTGTGCTGGCCACAATCACTAGCAAGTGATTCATTACTAAATCCAATGCACATTGTTTCATATATCTCCTACCTGACCTTTCTGTCTTACTGATAATTACTCCATCTTTCTCGATACTCTCCCTACATTTAGGTGCTATGACCCTGCTCACTTATGTCTTTCCACCTGTGGAGTCTACTTGGTTATCTAATACTTATTTGTTGCTCTTGTGCTTTCTCTATTTCACATTCTGACTATTGTCTTTGCATGCCGTCATCCATTCCCATGACTCTACCATCTACTTGCTAGTACACATCTGTAGTCTAGGTCTTTCCTTGAATTCTTTGGTTCTATATCCAGCTATACACTAGATTTTTCTTGATTTTCTGCAGTTAACTCAAACTCAACATATATTAAAACAGGTTTTCCAATTTGTTCTGTCTGTTTCTGATGTTCCCTTTTATGTGCCCGATCTCAGTAAATGGCTGCAATCTCCACTAAGTACCAAAACCATAAACTTGATTCACTCTTGATTTTTAATCCCTAACATTTAATCCCGAACTCTTCAAATCTTGTTATTTCTTTCTAACATACTTTTAATCTTTCTACATCTTTTCAGTAAGATTGTTTAAGTATTTTTGCTCGTTTTTTTTAACTACTGAAAAAAGTCTCCTAAACAGATCTCTAATCCATCCTTCACATTGCTGCCAAAGTGGTCATTCTAAAAAGACATTTTGGAAAAGTTCCAACTTTTCAGAGAGGCATAAAAAGATCCTTCACAATTCGGATGCTATCTGCTTCTGCAGTCTTACTCCTACTGCCCTCATAATATTTTTGGCAGACATTCTTCCTATAGGACCTATTAAAATATTTCATGTGCCGATGGAAAGAAATTTAGATGAGACTATGATAGGCAACATTTCTGAAACTTATTTGATTATGGAACACTTTTTCTCCATAGAAAGGTAAGTAAAAACCTCTTAGAACTAGCAGTTTTCCAATATTTGCTAAAATGATCCACTAGCCTATATATTTTGTCTAGACTTTACCAACAGGATCAATATTGCTAAAACATGAAAACAAATAAGAAAAACATATTTCAGAAGAAACGTCACTAAAGCACAGTTTCCGTATTGTGTTATAGATAACCTGTCACAAACATATTAACTTCAAGATAATTTGAAAAATCTCCTTAATTTTAAACAAAGAAATAAAAATAAACCTTGGCATAGCAACAAAACAAAAAAATCCCACAAAAACCTAGATATAACAAAAGAAAGAAAGAAAGAAAGAAAGAAAGAAAGAAAGAAAGAAAGAAAGACAGAAAATATATTCTAAAAAAACTTCTCTTTGTTACCCAGAGATTGAAATTTTGATTTATTACCTGATTTTTAAGGTTAATTTAGGACATTTCTTTTATTATTCAAATGTAACTGCATTTCCATCAAGATTTTAGGTATACAATGCATGACGTAGCTTAGATATTTGAACACTAAAATAGAAGAATGTGAATATTCTCAAGGATGAAAGTAATTCATAAGGCAAAAGTCTTGCTGTCTAGCACATATAATGTTAATTTCTAGCCACTGGACAATTTTTTTGAAACATGGAGATTAAACTAAGGCTTGTATTTTCCACACTGAAGGCAGTCAATAACTGGTTAATGAATTTTTCTGGCAGGATGACCTCTGCTTTAATGGTGTCTAATTTGTGTGACACTTTTTCTCTGAAATTTTATCTGAATGCTACAAACTAAGATGAAATATTCCTGAAAGAGAAACTTCTACTTTAAAGGAGATTAATACATGATGCAGAAAGGATAGGCTTTCTTGATTAGTAGAATTCATTTGCAGACACCTAAAAATGTCTATGTATTATAGTGATAAGTGATATTAGAGGTAGACAGAAAGGAAGTGAATGGGTAGCCTATTACTGAAGCCGACTCTGTCCTGACTGCTGTTGCCAGAGCGTCAGAACTGCTGACATACTACACACTGATGTAAGATACAATTTCAGCCTGTTAATTGTGTCTTCAACCTTGTTGCTAACCATCTGTGCTAACAGTGTTTGTTCCCTCTCGCTCTCTCTTTTGCATTAGGAAGTGGTATTTCAGATTTCACTTTTTTGGGTAAAACTAAAGAGTTAAAAAAGAACATGGAGGTGCTTGAACTCTGTTACCCAAGAATAATTTTTCACATATCTTTCTTTGGAAGCTATCATTTTTCATTGTCAGCGTTCAGATCTATTTTTATAATGCAACAAAGGAAAAAATTAGAAGTGCATAAAAGAAAGAGTAAAGAATAAAAATCAAGCAAAACTCCACCTTTGCTAAGATTATGCTGCCTCTTTTATCTGAAGACTTAAAATGCCTCTTTCCTTCTCTGCAAAGTCATTTTCCACAAGGATACAGTAATATCCAGTTCTGTATTGGAAAACTATTGCTGCCCTATTTTTTTAATCAAGAGAGGGCTGAACTAATTCAAAATTGATAAGGTCTGTGCCTCTTAGTAGCTTATCAAGTATGTAGGATTTCCATTAACAGAGTAAACAAAGAACTGTCCAGCAGTGCAACAGATGAGCAGTTATGAACACAGAGATGCATTTTCCTTCTTTAAGGTGTCTCTGGGATGCTACATAGATCTTCTTAGATTATAGCTTCAGGTAGTCTATTATACATAATTTTTAAAATAAACTTTAAATTCAGGATGGTTTTACATTTACAGAAATGTTGCAAAGATAGCAGAGAGAATTTTTGTGTGTTCCCTTACCAGTTTCCCATACCGTTAATGTCTTACATTACTACGGTTCATTCGCCACAACTATTGAACCAATCCTGATACATCATTATTCACTAAACTCTATACTTTATTCAGATTTCCTTAGTTTTTACCTAATGTCCTTTTCTGTTCCAAGAGCCCATCCAGGATACCACATTGCATTTAGCCATCATGTTTCCATAAGCAATTCTTTGTTGCGGCAGTTTTCTCTGACTTTATTTTTAATGATCCTGAAGAGGGGTACTGGTCTGCTGTTTTGCAGAACATCCCTCAGTTTGGATTGTTGGCTATTATTCTCCTGGCTAGACTGAAGTTATGGAGTTTTGGGAGGAAGACCAAAGGGTAAAGTACCATTTTATCATCACGTCATTCCAAGGGTACATGCTATCAGCCTGACTTATCACTACTGCTCTTAACCTTTATCAGCTGGCTGAGGTAGGGCTTATCAGGTTTCAACACCATTAAGTTCCTTTGCCCCACCTCCATTCTGTAAGTTTGGGAGAAGGTTATTGCATATAGCTCACACCTAAGGGCTAGGAGTTACGCACTATCTCCTTGAGGGCGAAACATCTACATAAATTATTTAAAATTCTTCCAAACAGGAGACGTTGTTTCCCCTCATTTATTTATTTAATCATTTATTCATATAAGTATACATTCATGGATATTCATTTTGTACATTAGGTTATACTGTGATACTACAGTGTGTATTTTGTGGATAAACTTGCACCATTATACACTACTCTTTCACTGGCTTCTTTGTACCTTTGATAGATCGCCATTCTTTTTTTTTTTTTTTTAAACACTTTCTTGCTTTGATTGGAGAATATTAGAACTTCTTTGCATTTTAAATGAACAGGTATTGATCAGATGCTGGAGAATGAAAAGGAATCTGGGATTGGCTTGTGTTAAGGAATACAATTGACAAAAAACATGTCCTGGGACACATGGTCTGTTTGTTAAGGAAACCGACTACCACGGGATACTTTTAAGACTTCTGTACTCTCCCCAGTGAAAGCATATGTGAAAGGAAGAATTTAGGACATAAGCAAAAGGAAGACGCACTACCAAGTCTTTCTCTGAGGAAAGGACTCCTGTCTTAGGGTTTCTATCCCTACTCAGAATGTGCCTTGAATTAATAAGTTCTTGATAAATATTTGCTGATCAATCTAAGATGACCATGAATCTAAAACAGAAACAGGCTCATAGAATACAAATTTGTGGTTGCCAAGGGGGCAGGGGGGTGGGAAGGGACAGACTGGAATTTCAAAATGTAGAATAGATAAACAAGATTATACTGTATAGCACAGGGAAATATATACAAGATCTTGTGGTAGCTCACAGCGAAAAAAAAAATGTGACAATGAATATATGTATGTTCATGTATAACTGAAAAATTGTGCTCTACACTGGAATTTGACACAACATTGTAAAATGACTATTACTCAATAAAAAAATGTTAAGAAAAAAAAAGATGACGATGAATCTAAATATTGGCTTGATGCATACAGAAAATAAGAAAAGGTAAACGTCAAAGATTTATAAACTCTGTCTTAAGTTTCCATATTCTACTCTATTCTATTTTTCTAGTGTGTAGTCTGTATGCTGCAAAGATCAAGTCTGGTTCTTAAGTCATATTGAAAATTTATACTCATAAATTATTAAAAGTCATACTAAATTGTCTGCATCGATTCATTATAAATTGATTATTTGTGATATGTGAGAATAGCTTTTGGTTTGAGAGTACCACCACAATTATTTCTTTTCTCCTATTGCTTTAAAACTTCAAAATGTTCCCAAACCCCTACGCACAACTTTGTCACACTTAACTGATTCTTTACACTTTGGAATAATAACATTTGCTCCCTTCTGAATGTAAAAAGCATTAGGACAGCACACAAGAGCTATGAAGAAGATATTTCTGAGTATGACATCAATCTTTCAGCATCTGCAAACCAACTTAATGGATACTTAGTAGGCAAAAAGATTGCCAGTGTAAGATACAGTAAAATGGTTATCACTGTTAAAATACAAAGATAAAATATAATAACACATAATACAGTATTTCACAACTGCGACAAGGATGGTGCTATTTATTTCTGACTCAGGATAAATAGGTTCTAATGCATTCCGTTTCTTAGTATTAAATCTAAACTTTCAATTACATCTATTAAGATTTACAGCCAGCATTCAGAGGCTCTGTTAGATAGTTTTGAATATTGAGATCCAGCCTCCTGTGCTTCATCAGATATTAAGTCAACATATTATGCTCAAAGCTAAAAGGTTAAATGATTCAACTCATTCAACTATTAGGAAGTCAAGGGTAAATGAATTTCTAATTTATGCTTTAGTGGTATTTTACTCTGAAATTATTTCTTTATGATATAATGCAGCATGAGGATGTGGTTTTTAAATATATCCAGTGATATCCTATCCTTATATTCCTCAAATGATTAAAGAGATAAAGAAAGAAGATAGGAGACAGAGAAAATCACCAAGGAGCCAAAAAAAAGTCAATCTATAAGTGATCAGGTCTTTTGTATGATTTTCTTTTGGTGTCGTTAGGAGACCTTATTATCTTCATCTCAGAAAAGTCACTTGTTCTGGCAGTGAGTAATTGGCTTTGACTATGCGAGATACTGAATATATCATTAAGATATGCTGCTTGAGACGTCAGTTGAATCACAGAGATGGTAGTATTAGTCTTGGGAAGAAATGTTTGTTTCCTCTGCTTCCTTTCAAGAGTATTTGCCTTTCAACAACCAGCATACTGCAGAAGGGAAAACCAGAGTTTTCCATTTGCTGAGCATATCTTTAGACAGTGCACTTGGTGTCCATAATCTTATTATATTCCCAATGCTCATTATTATTGTTATTATTATTTGATGTTGAACCATAGTCAGGATTAATTAGATTGGCTGGTCAACTGGTCTCTGGCCCAAAGCAGTTTAAGTATTGGCATTAAGGTGCAACCCCTGGTATTTGCTTATTAATAGCCTTCCCTGGGGGACAATAACTGGTGCTTATTCATTTCTAAACCCAGTAGGATATTGTCTGAGGCTACAGTATTTTGAAAAGAATAATAAGCTGTGACTAAAGAAATATCTCTTCTCTACTAGCATACATTTTCAGTGAACAAAATGTCCCTCATGTGTATCAACCATACATATACTAACAATGGACTATACTATCCACATCTGAGCTTTCGTGTAACTGCAGAGGAAACAATCCACTAGCAAACAAACTCAAATGTAAGAGTTTCTCTTCAATCTTGTCTGCCATTCATATTATATGACACTCAATAAAGTCATTTTGCCAATAACTTGTCCTGCTTTCTTTCCAAGCACCATATAAGTTTTAACTTTGCAACTAGTTTTAAAAACTCCTCAGCAATTGTGTGATTTGTCTTTTTTTGCAAACGCCATGAAATTTGAATGTGTCATGTTGCTATTTCACGAGGTTCCATAACAGATCATGCACAGGAGACTAGAGACGAATTCTAGTTGTCCCTCAAAACAGAATTTAGATTATTCCTCAAAAATAATTAAATTTTCTGGAAACAAATTAATACATGTAATAAAAATTTAAGATGTACATATTATGAGAGAGAAGTAGTATGTGTATGATTACAACATTTTTTTTTAAATCAATCTGTATTGGTTATAATTCTAGCTTTGTGAGGACTTTTATTAAATTATTCAACTGTATTAATCCTCAGTTACCTTATTTGGTAAAATGGAGTTAATACTAGTATCTGACTCAGGGTTAATGTAATTAATAGCACATAACATGTTATACATATACATATTATATATATATTTGTTGTATTATAAAATGCTCTTAACACTGTGATTATCACATAGTTGTCATTCAATAATTAGTAACCTCATTTGGGAACTAGAGGAGAAATATTTGAAGTTCAAGTATAGAAGCATTATTTACAATCCCTAAATATTAGATATAAGGTAAATGTTCTTGAATAAGTAATTGATTAAAAATCATGATCCAAAGAATAGACTGCTATACAGTTCTTAAAACAATGCTACTGATTTGTATGTGTTGATATAGAAAACATCTAAGAAGTAGTAATGAGACAAAAAAAACCCCTTATAAAACTCTATATATGGCATGATCTCATATAAAATCTATTGTATATATGGACATAAAATACCTTTAAAGCCTATACACCAAGATACTAACATTTTTCTTTTCATTTTTTTGTATTAGCTGCATTTTTATAACAAATATGTTAATTTTATAATCTGAAAAATATTACACTTTAAAAATGCATTTTCTTTCTATCTGTTCACATCTCTATTTTTCTTTCAACGCTCTCCAAAATTTGTGTTTAATATATTTTTTAAACTTACCAATCTCATTTTTTGTGGCTTTCTCTATTTAGAAGTCATGAAAAACTTCTGTCTGAAATCATGTAAGAAAATCACGTCTATTTGGTCCAACTATTAAGTTTTTACAGTAAAAAGTTAAGCAAAGTGAAACTATTGCTATCCACATTGGACCATAGGGAACTTACACATTAATAACGTCTCTTCAAAGATCAAAAAGCAAAATTTATTTTTCACTTGGGAGACTGCTAATTTTGCAGATAATTTTAATAGCATGTAAACTATACAAACATACAAAACCAGGTAAAACAAAACAAAACAACCTATGGTCAGTCTGTAAATTAGTACTTTGTAATCCCTCCTGCAGAGATGTAGAAGTAACAGTTAATAGTTGTTGAAAATTTATTACCTGTGAGGCACGAAGTTCAGTACATGAATTACACAACTTAATTCTGTTAACCGCCTGAAGAGACAAGAGGTAGTTTAATCATCACTTCATAGATGAGAATGTGCGGTCTAGTGTGGTTAAGTAACTGTTCAGGGTTCCTGAGTCAGCAAGTTGCAGAGTTGAGGTCTGAACCCTACTCATCTGCTTTCACCATTTATTAACTGAATTTTAAGATATGTTTGTATTCTTAACAAAAGCTCAACTGACTACTCAAGTGTTTGCAATGATTTCATTACTGTTTTCCTTTTCTGAGTTTTACTTCATCCTGTATTCTTCTTTTAACTCCTTCATAGTTATTTAAGTAAAGTTGGAAGTGAAGACAGTATTTAAAGCAAAAGACTGACTTCTAGATTTCGGAAAAGTTTCTTAAGAGCTTTACTTTTTCAGTGCTATTTTTTGTGGGCAATGACATTTAAAGTTTTGACTATGACCCACAGTAAGGAACAAACTTTATATCATTACCCAGCATATGCACACACACCACACACAGACAAATGATCCATTCGGTACATAAATATGCAAGAATATTAAGAAGAAGAAAAATGAACCAAACAGAATTAAATGCTTCTTGCATATTTGCTTTGCATTTTTAGAATAAGAGTCTGCAAATAGGTCTTTGTTCAGGGTGATCATGTTTCATAAAATTTTTAAGAGAGCTTATCGGGACTGGTGCGTGTTTCTTACATTGTAGCACAAATTGTATTAAAATATCTCAAAACACATTATAAAGTTTTTCCTCACATCAAAAATGAATGTGTCCAGATCATCAAAAGCAGAGCATAACAAAACAAAGTTGATTAAGGATAAATGACCAACAAAAATGTCTAGCGGAGTGTTGACAAGACCCCAAACTGTCATTCAGCTCCATCCACCAGTCCAGGGATAATTTTCGGCTTTTTTGAGAAGATACTGAAGATACTGATATTCTCCCATATTATGTATTTTCTGCAGTCTAAATCATCTTCCTCTAATATGTGAACCATGGTTTTGCTGCAGAATGCACACCTACACACAATAACTAGACTGCAACGTGCAGGTGAAACCAGAGAAGGACATGTTTTATTTGGGGCAGAAGAACTGACATTTTGCTCATTTTCAGAAACAGCTTATAAATGTTCATTAGGAAAATAGCCGACATGTAAGATCTTGCAACCATTGTTTTTTGCTTAATTGCCTTGAATGATGTTGAGTATTTGAAAAAATGTTTAATGAAGAGGGAAAGAATTCCCACCCCAAGTAAATTATTTAAGCTTGCAGGAAAAAATGTAACAAAAAATAACACAAAAAGCAAAAGACTTTCATATTTCTTCCAATATTAAGTGATGCAAATATTAGGGTGGAAAAGCACAAGGCATTATAGGGAATTTGGTGATTTTGTAGGGAGGCAGAAAGGAAATACAATTAATTGATAAAAAGCATCACTTGCCTCTGCTCCATTTCATGCTGGGTCTTAGGCAAATCTTTAACCTCTCTGAGGCTTGTTTAGATGAGAAATGGAAATGATAATATCCTCTTCGTAGGACTATGGTGATAGTCAAAAATAATTATTGTAATTTATTGACATGCATTAGGCAATTAGGAAATTTTAGATCACCTCCCCTTATTCCTCTCCATATATTAGAGAAATAGTTTACTTCTTTGGGAACAGAAGAGAAATTTTGTGTCATAGGGTGAAGGAGAAAGATGACTTCTCTTGGTTTCTGTGATATCTGCAAACTAATAGGAAACCTTTTCTCAATCTTGATTTCTTTGGGGGATTTGTGGGAGTGACTCCCAGGGGATTCAGGGAATGAATGTGTGGAAGCTGCGGTGCCCTGAAGCAGCCTGAGGTTACCAAACAACCACATATCTCCCCTGGAGGTCAAGAAGCAGTAGAATGAGAAATAAGCTGTCTTAATAGAGCTTTTTCCTCAGAGATGGGAATTTGGAGCAAATGTCTGATTTCTTCTTTTGGTTAAAGATTTATGATTAAGCTCAACAATGATCTGAAACAAAGGGTGTGTGTGTGTGTGTGTGTGTGTGTGTGTGTGTGTGTGTGTGTGTGTGTGTGTGTGTGTGTGTGTGTGTGTGTGTGTGTGTGTGTGTGTGTGTGTCTGGGGAGTTTCACATCACCACAACTGTCGGCACAACTTTACTGGTTAGTGTTGGCAGCCACTTCAGACATAAATATGGCAGAAGAAGGAAAGAAAAGCCGAATGGAAAATGAGGACAATCAAGCCACCATTTCAGGTATTATTTGCACAATTCCGGATAGCTAAATTTGGGGAAATAGTCATTCACGGTATGTTCTACCCACTTATTTTTTCACTTTTCTTTATACAGGGGGTTGGTAGGCAATTGAAACAACATAAAATTTAAATTGGAAAAGAAGCAAAGTATAGAAGTTTGTAGTGACATTTTAGAATAAAAGGGGAATAGGAACTCATGGAAGGGAAACAACGCCAGCAGCTCGTTATTTATTGAGGACTTCATATAAGTCAGGTGGCGGGCTTCTATTAATATACCTCATCTCACCTAATTCTCAGATCAACACAGTGAAGTTGATACTATTATTAACTCAGTTTTACCAGCAGGGATAACCACTATGATATCCAGATTCCCTGAACAAAGGGTAAAAAAAAAAAAAAAAAAAAAATATTAAATTTTGAAGAGCTTCTAAAACAATGAGTCCAGAAATGCTGGAGAATAGCAGGCAACACGGTTGCACGATCAAGGGAGAAGGACAAAGTGCTGAGGGCTGCCTCTGACCCTGCACATGAGACAGCTTAAGAATGAGTCAGAAGGATAATGAACACCTGTTCTATCCTCACACCGAGTTTGAAAACTTGTATAAATAGCTCAATTAGAATCATATAGAAGAAAAAATATTTTAGTGCATGACCTCTGGGGAAAAAGAAGAATGATTTCTGTATCCTTTTAGGAGGAATATATAAAGACAGGTTGAATATTAATAATCATAGCAACAATCGAAAATTTGACTCAGGTTCATTAATTGCAGTGAAACTACAGCATTTCTTTAATGTCCAAGATCCAGGAAATCTCCATTTCTGCCTTTTTGAGAGTATTTTCACAAAAGAATAGAGGTCTATTAAGTTTTTCAAGCCATACATGGAGACTCCAAAATTGAGTTGTTGAGACGGTCCAAGTGGATGGTGGGGAAGACATATGACTAACGGTGCAGCCACACTCTTCTAATGAGACATTGCATTCACACAAGCCTTTGTTCTTCTTCCATCTTATTTAATACAAGTGCTGTAACCACGTGGCTACAGGTCAAGTTTCTTATGATATTTTATAAATGTACACAACAAGAAATTTCTCTCACAGCAGAGAAAATAAAATTTTAATTTCTTTCACTTTTTTTCAAATTAAAAAAAAATGATTTTTCAAACACAAAGAAATCAGCCTTCCAACAAACATGCTGATTAAGATTCTCATCACCTCTCTGAACCCTCAGTGTGGAACTATTGAGGAGGTCCTGATTTTCTTTTTCCAATTGATATCTAATTTACTCAAAAGATTTGATTCCAGTCAAAGCTAAGCCCTACCAGTATGATTTTTTAAAAAACACATAATAACAAAGGTTTCATTGTTTAACAAAATGTTCAAAAATTTCAACCAATTATTAATTAACAGATAATTCACCAATATATTTTCTCTGAAAACATTTTACTATGTAGTATCTCTATCTGACTGACTTATAAAAAGTACACAAGTAATATAATAACATATTTTATTATTAAAATTGAACTAATTCAGGAATATATGGAACAAACAGTTAATATCCAATTTTGTTTTTCTACTTTTTCAATCCACTCTCCTCCCCAATGGATAATCAGCTTTGTCTCAGTTCGGCATGCATCCTTCTAGAATTTTTTCACTAACTTTATATATATTGGTATTGGCCCAGGTATACTGATATATACATACATATATACAAATACAGTTTTTAGATAATTGAGCCTGTTATTCTAAGACTTGCTCTTCATGCTGAATAATCTGACTGTGATACTCTATTCGGTCATTATACATTCACCAAATTATTTTCAATGGTTGCTTAGCGTTGATTGGTAAGAATATATCATTATGGATTTTAGTCTCCCTCTATTAACTTGATTGTTTTTGAGCCTTTGTCATTCTAAATTTGCAACAAACACTCTTGTGCAGGTTTCTTCGTGGTGTGTACAAATGTTTTTGATAAATAAACTACTAGAAGTAGAATTACTGGGTCAAATGATATCCATTTTTTAAATTTTATAATTGCCACCATGATGATGTCCAAAAAGGCTCACCTCATTTCCACCTAGAACCAAATTTCTACCAACATTCGATAACAATGGATGTCATGAACTATTTAAAGTTATGCTAATGAAACATATCCCATGAAACCACAAAACTGCATTTTCCTGTTTGTTGTTTAAGAAGGTTGGGCATTATTCCCCTTTTTTGTGGGTCATTTTTATTTCCTCTTTTATGAAATGACTATTCATACTTTATTTGCTGCTTTTATTTTGTTTTCTCTTTTGGTAATTAAGTTGTAGACTCTCTTCACATTTCACAAAATTAAGTGGTTGTCTAATATCTTTTTGCAAATATAGTCACCCAAGTTTTCAAATTAAAAAAATATTTAATTTGTTTATAGTATCTGTTTTCTTATTCTGACATTTTTAATGATTATGTAGAGTCTGTTACTTTTAAAATTTGTCTCGAGAAGCTCTTTACAGTTATATAAAGAAAAAGTAGTTTCTAAAAAGAGAAATTATTACCTCTCAGGGCTACATAATAATCTGAAACTTCATAAAAACAATTTTTCATGAATTATTATTTAGGTTAATAAGTCTTGACCCTTAGATTTAAATTCCTTTCTCAATTATTTAATATTATTACAGATGGTTGTTCATTTCAGTTTTAATCATCAATTTATAATTTTCATTGTCTGCCTTGTCGTGCTCTCAGCCCTACAAGAAAATTAAAGAATGCAGAGATGGCACTGCCTCTGCCTTCCTGAAATTTACTTACATCAAATATTTAATTAAAATAGCAAATGACATGAATTCAAGTGTAGATTGAAATTATGAACCTATGCGTCTATGGACCACACTCATGGAACGTGGTACAGGCAGTGGCCAAGGATCGTATTTAGTGAAATGAAACTGACAATGCACCTGTGACAACGGCACTTGCACAGGCGTCTGAGGACAGGCACAGAAGTTCAGAGCACCTCAATTCTAGCTCTGTCCCCTCCTAGCTATGTCCTTTTGGCCCAACTACTTCATCTCTCTGAGCTGCAGTTTCCTTACAAACATGTTAGGAATAATATTAACTCTCTGGTAGATAATTGTAAAGATCAAGATCACATATGCTAAGTACCAACAGTGTCTTGCACTTAGATAATGCCAAACTAAAAAATGCCAACAGTTACCGTTATTATAAAAATTACAAGTACTTCTATAATCATTATCTCATTTCAATGTATCCTTCTCACAATGAGACTGATAGAAATTACTACTATTCCCAAATGAGTAAAATTAGATCAATTGACTTGCTTAACTTCCTGACAGGCAAAGACATCGGGCTTTTAACATTAGGTCTCATGGGTCCTTTGATTATGCAATTCTGAGAAAAAGTCAATTCCGAAAGTGATAATAACAAACATAAATAAGATAGATTGCTTATGTAGTTTCTCCTGCATAGAGAGAATGTGCTAGGCATTTCCTATACATAACTTGATTACATCTTCATAACTCTCCTGTGTACTAGAATTCATATTTTATAGTTAAGCATAGAGCTTAAATTACTCACCTGATATAAGGTCATACGAGCCAGTAGATGGATGAAATGGAATCATTTGCTATTCTACCTGATCCTAGAATACAAGCCCCTTTTAGCAGGTCAGGCTGGAATGGGTCCTCTGTTGATGGTCAAGAATGGGTTGTAGAAGAGTGACAGATGGAAGAAACAGGTATCATCTGCAATGAGTTAACCTGGACCTATCTTACTAACACACTTGTCAAAAAAAAAAAAGAGAGAGAGAGAGAAATAATAGATTGTTTGGAAGGCTTAACTAAAAGAAAAGAGTTAGTTATGCATGACAGATTAATAAAAGGGAAGGAAGTAGAAACAAAAGATGCCAATATTTCAGAACTGAATTTCATTTACAAAATAGAGAGGGAACATTCATAATTGTTGACTGTGGAGGAGGAGAACAAAATTCAGGAGGTAGAGAACCAAAAAAGGATTTTGAAACTGGTAGGGACAACTCCCTGGGAGAAGACTGGAAGCCATTCTAGAATGAAATACAAGCATGTAAGAACATGATTTATATTAAAGGTAAGGAGAGAGAAATGATGCAAAAAACAAAACCAAAAACCAAACAACAAATGTCATCAGACACTCTAGATAAGTATAAATTTAGAGAAAAACAGCTCTATAAACTGAAACGTTTAATAAAAAGACGGTATTTATGATTTCACCAAAATGTAAAATTTTATGATTTTTTGATAGTGAAGTAGGAAGTAAGTGTTCTTTGACAACTTTATTAATTTACATAAATGTACTTAGCTTTTTACCTGAGTTCCACTCTTCTTTCAATGGGTACTAACTTTCCACATTTATTTCACTGTGTGATGCTGATATAGTTAGTATTTGTCAACCAGATGACGATTGCATTAAAAGTGAACTTTTAGTTAGTTCCTGGTCTTCCTTACAAGAGCCCCTCATGTCATTCTCCATCATTTTCCCACTGGAACATTTTTTTCATATGGCTATTTGAAATATAACTTGAGAATAAACTGTTCCTACACTCCCAGGAAATGACTAACTTCTCTATAGTTGTGGTAGCCAAGTAGTCACCAGAACTGGATTTAAATCTGCTAACTCAATCAATGAAAATTCTAGAAATCATCAGAACTGATTTTACACAAACTTAATCAATTAATGGCAATGCACCTCAGTGAACATGCATTTGCAAACCCATTAGTAACAATTCTAAATTCTGAAAGTCAGTTGATCAGAAAAGGACTCACTCTAAAGAGCACAGTTCTAAAGGTTAATTAATCAGTGACAATCTCACCTGAGGAACCATGTTTCTACAAATGATATGAATATATTTTTTAATCTGAAAATCTGCCTATCACCAAATGCCACTCTGCCCACAAACTGTATAATATCAGCAATCTTCTCTGCTCCAAGAGTCCCTGTCTCACCAATATGGTTCCCCCTTCCTTAAGTTAGTAATACATTCAGCTTTGTGGGTTTTTTGTTCAAGATGTTAAAGTCTAGTTTTCATCGTTTTGGCAGCTAAATCCTCTGGAAATTAACAACTTGTGCAACAGTTTTGGAAAGAATATATATAGTCATATTCTTTGCCTTGATATCGAGTTTAATTTCTAGGAATTTGCCCAAATAGACACTCTGCATAATCTTGTATATTGTATATTTTTGCATTTAATCTTTTAACAATTCTACAATATAAATCCTATTTTTATTTCCATTTTTCATTTGATGAAAATAAGGCTTAGGAAATGTAAAGCTTTTCCACAGCCACATACCTGGTATACTCTGAATATCTAGAGGTTGACGCTAAAGCCAGAATTCTAATTCCTCTGCAAGGGAAAAAGATCCAAAATAAGGACAAAAATGTTTGATAAATATGGGTATTTAAACTGAAGTGTTGTTTATATATGTAAAACCTGACAACACTCAAATATCTAAGATAAGAGTTAAATATGTTAAAATGTTTATGACTTGGCATTGAGTACAAAATCAAAACATACAATTATAATTATACTATGTAAAATTGCATGTGCCTGTAGATTATAAATGAAAGAAAACAAAAAACTATGTGAATTTCTGGGGTGGTTGGATTCTGATTAAAATACATGTTTATGAGTTTTTGAATATTGCTTTAATGTTTGAGTAATAACACAAGTAAATAGTAGTCTCTGTATTTGAGGTTTCCGGTCAATTATTCCATGCTCTGTAAAAATTCCAATGTCCCAAAAGATTTCTGAGAATTCCAAAGGTCTAATGAACTCCTGATTACATAGTGCTCTGAATTTTTACACTGGAGATTTCCTAATTCCAGTCATGTCTTAACCATAAATGTTCCCTCCCCTCTGATTGCTTTGACTACGGAACCTGATCTCTTGATTTCCCCTGAAACTCTCAGTTAAGACATAGTTGGCAGGAATTTCTGAAGTTTTAGATGAAGACGTGTTTTATCACAGCAAAGCACACAAGTTAGTGTTGAACACAGACAACTACTTTCCTAAAATTCTTCTGGCTACCCAGCACATCACTCATTTTCTCCTCCCTGAAGATTTACGGATAAGTTCCCTTCACTTTATGATGTGAGACAGTTTTCCATCTTCAGTCTCGACTCTGAGCACAATAAAGATATGATATTGTGTATTCATAACACCGGAGGAGGGGCATATGCCAGACCCCACCCTTTAGCAATACAGAGATTTATTTTGAGATAGACTATGAAATTCCAAACATAAGAATGAAGAAATTGCTATATTCATTCTTTGGGTTTAAATGACATTAATTTAAATTTAATTAATGTCCTACAGTGTTTTGAGTACAAAAATAATATAAATTAAAAAGAAGTGGTGGCAAATATAGAAAACAAACTTGTGGTTACCAAAGGGGAGAGGCAAAAGGGAAAGGACAAATTAGGGATATGGGGATAACAGATATAAACTACTATGTATAAAACAGATAAGCAACAAGGATAAACTATATAGCACAGGGAATTATCTTGCATTATCTTGTAATAATCTATAATGGAGTATAATCTACAAGAATACAGAATCACTCTGTTGTACACCTGAAACTAATACAATATTGTAAATCAACTATACTTCAATAAAAAAAGAAGCGGTGGTGGGACATAAAAAAGTGAAAGGGGAGACTAATTAATTAATAGGAGCATAAAATGAAAAGGAAAGAGAACTAGAACAGAAATAGTTAAAAATAATTAAAATTAAACTTCAAAAATCTACAGAATAATCATTGTTTTATAAGGTTAGAAATTCCACAGGGCTAACATGCACGATTTTAAATAAAAGTTTAGGAAATGTTTATCTGCTTCGACTTATTCTAAATACCTAATAACATAAATATTCACATCACAGTGTTTTTCCTAGAGGAGCTGGTTCACAGTGAAGTGTTTTCTTGTTTCTTTATAATGTTAACTACAGGGATATCACAGTCTCTAAAAATAAAAATTTAAGACCAATTTGAACCTAATAAATTCAGATTTTCCAGAGATCTTTGTCAACTGGTTTTTTTCCCCTGAGCATATTATTTGAAACATACACTTAGGGCTGCTTATATCTGCACATTCAAAATAAAGATACATCATTAAGGAATAAGAACAGAAGAGAATGTAAAGTAGCCATTATCATAGGAACAGTCTTCTATTGGTGTTGATTTTGACGCTACTATCAAGGTAAAAATAAAGTGCTATTTTTGGGGTAACCAAAATAAACAGTAAGTTCTCCTGGGCACAGAGGGTAAAAGTACTGTATCCTCAATTTTCTCCCAAATTATCCAAGTTCCATAGGATTCTCTATCAACAAATGTGTTTCTCGATTTCTTCAAATAAACACATTTTCCATATTTGGATAAAACATTTTCTATGATATGGAAGATATTCAGAAGCTATACCATCAGAACAGGTCGTCTGTCTTCACATCCATCCAGGATTTGAGATACCTACTGCATACAGAATAGTCCCATTGCACACTGGGAGCCTGGAGGCTCTCACACTTCTGGCCTCACCCTTACTACCGTAATTACTCCTAATTACCTAAACTCTTAAGCCTAGTTTCCTTAACTCAGAAATGAGCTCAATGGCATTTTATTTAGAAATTCAATACCACAAATGTTTTGAAGTATCTGTTATTCATCAGGTAATACAGGAGGAAGGCTTAGCACAAAAAGAGACGGGTCTTATAGGAAGGAACTCTTCTGAATAATATCTTGAACAACAACAACAAAAAAAACCCAAACAAAAATGAAACAGCTTTTACTATGGTAAAAGGGGTTTAGATTAGAAGAAAGAAAATAGTGAGAACTCTTAGCATTCAAATATGGTAGAGAGGTAGATTTGGGGATCTCTTTTTCAATGCATATTTATACATTGTAACGCTTATCAAATTGTTAGAGCAGGAAGATAGCTAGATATGAGCAGAGAAAGAGGGAGGCGGGCCAAATGGCAGGAATTGGGCAGAAAGGAGGAGCATGGGCCAAATACAGGAAAGCATACATCCTGTAAGCACCAGGGATCCCTGGAAAGAGAAAGAAAAGCGGGAACCTCTGGGCTGATAAGTGTTCACACCTTTTGAGGTGACCAGCAGCCTCCAAAGGTGGGAAAAGGCAGGAATCTTCAGCATCAAGTGTAATATTTTGCGGTCTCATTTCAGTAAAACTAGCTTTGCAGATTAGAAGTACCCATCATACACCGACGCCATGACACTTCTAATCCAGACTAAATAAGAACAAAAATCCCTCCTCTAATCTGGGAGGTGGAGTTGGGATGAAAATTAGGGACTACGATCCCAAATCCTTCCGTCCCTAATAAATATTCCGCCCATTCATTTTTACAATCTGTGTAATCATCTTGCCAAAGAAAACTCAGGGCAGCTGCTCACCTGAGCCTGCTTGCTCTCCCCTTGAAAGTGTACTATCCATCCCTTAATAAATCCTCACTTTACTTCCTTAACCTCTGTGTCTTGTCTCTGAATTCTTGCTGGGATGTGACAAGAACCTGGATACCAGTTACATCTACTGACAACAAAATGAAATTGAAGCATAAGATGAAGCAAATCGATTTTGTGTTTGTCTTCTGTACCTACTGTACTATTATTTGAAGGTACAGACCATGTTTTTCTATTGGTGTATCTTCTTTTATTATTTATCATCCTCTCATATTCAAGACGCTTTTCAAATAGCCTAATAAAGCATTTTCAAATTACCTAATAAAGTAAGTTCCCCTAGAAGTCTGCATTGTGATTGGAAAGCAATAGGGAGAAAGCTTGATTTATTAAGTGAGAGGATGCTATAAATTTTCTCCACTTTAAAACTGCCTGTGGATTATGAGATCACTCTCACTTAGAGAAATTGCAGCAGATAGACATAGTGATGCAAGCACTGAAGAAAAGGATCACATTGTCCAAGGGTAGGTATGCTTTGCTTTATAAAATGAATCTATTTTTTCTTAAATACTATGTATAAATCTGATGAAATTGCACCAGAGAAGATTGTTATCTAAGAAAATACATGATAAGTGCTTTTGTGAGACAATCATTTTATAATAAAACAAAATCACTTCACAGATTATGTATTTTGTGACTTCTTTGATTCTCATATAATAGATTTCCTTAAAGTGAAAGCATACTTGTGTCTAATACAACACAAATAATTTAGCAACAGTGATTTCTAATCCAGTAGCCTAGATTTTAAAGTTCAACAGAAAGATTTTGGGCTTTACATGTGACTAATTTTTTTTAATGAAATAAAATGTTATAATTTCATTTAAAGTAAGGAAAAGGGCTTGGTCATCTCTGGAAGGTAAGAGAAACAAGAACAGACTTTAACCAGTAAGGATATTTCCATACAATGCGGACTTTACAAAAGCCAAAGGGTTAAGTTAAGCAAGGTGTATTCTATGTAGACACTCAGTCCTTACAAACTGCCTGCCTCTAGGCAAAGCACTTAACCTCTTGGAGACTTATTCTCTTATTTGTAAAGAAGGAATGTGACTTGAATTTCCTACTTTACCTGCTTACTCTAAGGATGTGTATAAAGAAATCTTTAAACTCTTAAAAAAGTGTAAAGGAATTTGAGCCTTATGATGTAATATTATTATTGTGTTAGATGAAGTACACACGTCCTTAATGGTCCTAATTTTAACAAGGCATTGGAGTTATTTTGGCCATTTATTGGTTTCTTTGGTATCGATCTGAACACACAGAGCTTTATGTAATAAAAACTGTTGCTGATATGATCAGCAAGACAGTATTACCAAGGATATGGAACCAAATGGCCATAAAAGAATGAAAACTGAATCATAATTTTGGATTTCAAACAGTATGAATTGTTAAAAATGTAAATACACGTTAAGAGATCTAATAATTCTCAAATTTTAAGTCATGATGAACATTTTTTATGGCATTTAAAGAGCAGAGTTTCTTAATGACTTAGAGTAAATAGAAAAAAAAAAAAAAAGCAAAATGGAGCTATCCTGGGGTGGAAAGGATAAGATTACATATAAGAGGTCTCTTTCTAAAAGTTGATTTATTGGCAACCAAGTATTATAATTCATTTGAAAGATTTCTTCATTTTATAGTAATTTACTATTTACAGAGAAGTTGCAAGGATACCCAGAGAGTTCCCTTCACTGTTAACATAACCACGGTGCAGTTGTCAAAACTAAGAACACTGGTACAATAATATTAACTAAACTACAGGCTTTATTTGGATTTCACCAGTTTCCCATTAATGCCCATTTCCTGTTTCAAGATCACATCCAGGAGACCATATTGCATTAAGTCATAATGTCTCATATCTCCTTGCTGTGTTTCTCAGTAGTTCCTTTCATGATCTTGAGACTTTTGAAGAGTAGTGTGAGGCATTTTGTAGTCTGTCCTTCTTTGTTCCATTTTTTCCCTCAAGATTAGTTTGGGGGAAGAATATCAGAGAAGTAAAGTATTCTCATATAATACCAGGGTGTCAACATGACTCATCTTGGAGATGATAACATTGATCACTCAATAAAGGTGGCTACGTTTCCCCACGGAAAAGTTACCTTTCTTCCCCATTTGCATACTCCGAGTAACGAAGTCTAGCCCACCCTCAAGGGGAGAGGAATTAAGCTTCAGTTCCTGTGAGGTGGGTGAACTGAAATTTTTCTGTAAGGAAGATTTTTTCTTCTCTCATTTATTTATCTATTCAATCATGTACTTATATCAGTGTGGATCATCAATATCTATTTTATCCCTGAGGTTATCATCTAATAGGATTTTTATTTCGTTGCTTGAAGTTCGGTCACTGGAATCTCTTTCTGGTTGGCTCCTGTGTTCTTGTGATATGCCTCGATAATTTTTGGCCACTATTTCAATTTCTGCCACTTCAAAGTGCTTCAAGTTCATCTTGTAATCTTCTAGTCCTCACGCTAGAATCAGCCATTTTTCCTGAGGGTCCTGGTTCCTTTTTTTATTGGAGAATGGTATTTAAACTAAAATCTGGGCATGAGGTGTACTCATTGCTACTGGTGTTACTACTTCTAGAATCTTTTCATAAGTAAAGCTAATAAATGTTGTGTATATATACCACGTATACACACATACCTATATTTGCTTTTGTATCCATCTGTATGTATATTAAAATAAAAATGAGTTCACATTGATCTCACTGTCTCTAATCTAGCACTACAAGGTTAATTTTAGCTACCTCCCCTTGCTTATGTGACAATAAGAAACCTAGCTTCCACTGTCAACAATTTATTTACCTATGTGTTCCACCTTAGTATACATGCAAAGTAGTCTCAGAATTCACCTGTACTCCTGTGAGGGAAAATAATTATCAAATAGAGTCTGTCCATGATGGTTATTTTTCTCTATAGCATTATTCTTTTTAGCCTTTGCCAAAACATCGTTTCTCAAAGTTACTTAGGGTAGATTCATTTCTCCCATGGCCTTCAGTGAAGTTATGTCTTCCATTTGTAATTTGGTTAGTTTCATTTGTCACAGTCTACTCTACCTTGGGATATTCCAGCATCCTATTTGTTTCCTTATTTTTAATTAGCATACTATGTAGCTCACTCTGTGTTGTACATTTCTGTGGGTTTTGATGAGTGCACAGTCATTTGTCCAGCAAAGCAGTACCACACAGAACAGTTCCATCACCCTCAAAATGCCCTCACCCTATCCACTTTGTGGTCAGTCTCCCTGCATTTCTAAACCACTGATCTGTTTCCTGCCTCTATATTTTGCCTTTTCTAGAATTTCATACATACAGAACCAGAAAATATTTAGTCATGTGGGTCTCTCTTCTTTCACTTAGCAAAACTCATTTAAGATTCATTCATGATAGTGCATGAATCAAAAATTTTTTCCTTTGTGTAGTTTAGTACTGTTCTATTGCATAGATACACTAGGGTTTGCTCATTCTAACCAGTTGAAGGATATTTTATTATTTTGACATTTTGACAATTATAGATAAAATTGTTGTAAAAAATTATACATAGGTTTTCATGTAATTTAAGTCTTAAATTCACTTGGGGAAATACCTAAGAGTGAGAATGCTGGGTCACATGGTAAGTATATGTTTAATTTTATAAGAAACTGACAAACAGTTTTCCAAAGTAGCGGTGCCATTTTGAATTTCCTTCATCAATAATTTAACATTTTTGTGGTTCTGCATGCTCATCAGCAGTCGCTATTGTCAGATTTTTAAAAAATATATCCATTTTGAAAGGTTTCTGTTGGTATCTCATTGTGGTCTTAAAATGTCTCTCCCTAATGACTAAACATGTTGAACATTTTCCCACATACTTATTAACCAAACATATATCTTCTTTGGTGAAGTTCAGATCCACTACCAATTTTTAAATTGGGTTGTTGGATTTTTTCAAAATTAGGTTTTAAGGGAGGGCTTTTTATATATTCTAGATACAAATCCTTTACCAGATATGTGATTTACAAGTCTGAGGCTTATATTTTCATCCTTTTAACAGTGTCTTTCAGAAAGCCATTTCTAAAAATTTTATTTTTTGGCTTTTGATTCAATCATTGTAATAGGAAGGGTTGTGATCAGCTAATTCCTTTAGTGACAAAAGAGCATACACACTGAAGCAAATAAAACAAACAAATTCCAAGGTATTACAGCTTGAGCGTTTAGACCTGCTATATTTTCTTATTCATAATTTCTCATAAATAGGTGATTCTACATAATTTCATTTTAAGTCAGAGGTGTAGGATTTGACATTTTTTTCTCGTTAAAATTTTAAAAGTAATATGCTCCTTTGGTGTGCTGAGATTGGCCTACAAAATCCATTAGGTAGCAGAATTATAGCATTGTATCAATAGTCCTCGGAAAGACAATTGTCCAATCATGTAGCTGCTATCCACATGGGATGGTTGAGTACTAGAAATGTGACTGGTGTGACTGAGGTTTCGACTTAATTCTGATGAATTTAAAATTAAAAGATGATACTCAATTTAGTTATTTTCAAGTATGTATGGGAAAACTTGGTTTTGTGAATCTGTTTTTTCAACTGCAAATTTTATGAAATCTAAATACAGGTGAAATGTATCAGTAAAAATTTAGTATCCAAATTGAGACGTGCTATAAGTACACACTGGATTTTAAAGACTTAATATGAAAAAGATGTAAAAAGTCTCATTAATATTTTTACATTGATCACGTTAAAATGTTTTTTGAATATATAAAGTTAAATAAAATATATTATTAAAACTCAGCATATTACCAGCTTCTTTTACTTTTGAAAATGTAGCTGCAAGAAAAATTAAATTACACATGTGCCTCACTTTATATTTTCTTTAGACAGCCCTGCTTTAGAACCACATATTGTATATTAAATTATATTTCATGTCCAAAAGCATTCAGTGTTCTGAAATGGCACGCTAATAACCTGTCCACCACTACTGCCAACTCCCATGAAATAATCAGACACCCTCACTCTCCTGCCTTCCTGGAGAAGGATCAAGGCTCTCCAAGTTCCAAGTCACTTGTGATGGATTTCATATCCTCAGGGGCATCGGCAAGGAAAAAGGCTGGAAGAATGGAGAGTATAAGGTGGGTGTTGTAGGCAGCATCAGGTGCTGTGAAGGAACAGCATCTCCTGATGCCCTAAACATGCTGTAAACTTGGGGAATACTTCCAAGTTACTGAGGGTCTCCAGTTCACGGCTCACTTTCTCCTGAGGAAAAGGGGTTGGGCTGCCTCCCTTCCTTCCCACTGCCATGAGTTAGTACGTTCTGCTTAGTACTTCTTAACTCAAAAACAAAGCACAGAACCCCAGCCTTTCACTCTGCTCCTTACTTTTCGGCAATGTGAAATTATAGTTAGAGGTTTCCTTACTAAGCAAAGGTGATTTTTCTTCTCTTTGTTTAGCTTATTAATGAAATTGTGCGCTCACAAAGACAGATACAGATAGATGATTTAGTGGTAGAGGTATTATCTTCCCAAAACTAAAACCAGTTTTCCAAGATAACTAATAAAGAAAGAAGTTGCCCTGAATTTGAAATGATATTACACATTATACTTTTAGAAAGACATTTCAAGAAATTTTAATACCTTAGCATAAAATTCCAAGGTACAACATTCAAAGTTTTTTTGAGAAAAATAAAGAATAGTATAGAAATCTTAAGGATATTAAGTATAATATTTATAAAAAATAAAACTAAGCATCATGGGCATTTTATTTTACCATGATGTAACCATATTAAGCTTTAGCTTTGATACAATGTTAAATCTAAATTCACAGAACATCTCTTCATATAAGATGAAATTCTAAAACGATTCTGTTCTTTGGATGAATTTTAGTTTATTTTAGTAACAATTTTAGAATTTTAGTAACAATATGTGTTACTTATAAGTTCTAATTGAACAATTTCTCTCACAATCAAGCCAGCTTGGGAAAGTAAATATATACTTACAATATAGAGAACATATCACGGGAAGCATAGACAGTTGTTGAGCTATTCCACGGTATTATAAAATTCTTGAATTATTACATTCTAAACCTGATGGGATAGAGAGAGAGAAAAAAAAAAAGTATGTTAGTTAAATGTGCTGGGTGCACTATATATGTCACTAAATAACGAAAAGAAAACAAAAGGAAATCATATCTTACAAACATAGATCTTTATGTATTATTGTGTCCTTTTCTTACATTAATTTATGATTTCTTTTAATTTTTTAGGAAAATGTTATTGAATTGTATAAGTCATTTCAATATACAGGCAGACCTCAGAGAAATTGCCAGTTATGCTCTGGACCTCTGTAATAAAGTGAAGGTTTCAATAGAGTGAATCACGAAAATTTTTTGGCTTCCCAGTGCATACAAAAGTTATGTTTACACTATACTTTAGACTATTAAGTGTGTAATGGCATTATATCTTAAAAACAATGTACATACCTTAATTTAAAAATACTTTATAGCTAAAAAATGTTAACAATTATCTGAGCCTTCAGTGAGTCACTCTTTTTGCAATGGTATCATCAGAGATCACTGATCACAGATCATTCTAACTAATATAATAATGAAAAAGCTTGAAATATTGGGAGAATAACCAAAATGTGACACAGACAATGAAATGAGCCAATACTGTTGGAAACATGGCGCTGACAATCTTGCTTGAGGCAGGGTTTCTACAAACCTTCAGTTTGTAAAAAATTCAGTATCTGCAAAGTGCAATAAAACGAAGTGAATAAAATGAGGTCCGCCTGTACAGTAAGAGAAATATTTTTTAAAGAATAAATGGTATAATTAAAACTCTAAGGACATGAATAAGATATCTTGTTATTAAATACTTTCCATGGTCTTTCTTTTTCATGTTTTCCACTTACATAAGTTGTGTCTGTAGCACACACACACAAAAAAAAACAAAAGCAAAAATAAAACAAATACATTTTTCCCTTTTGCATTCCTACATACTTATTTTTCTTCCTAAATCAGTCAAAGCATCTGCCTGACGTCGGGTAGAGGTGGAAATAGACACCCAGTTTCTGTTATTTAAAGCATTATTTTGATGTATGGCTTAAAGACAGGCAGTCTTGAGAAGCATTTCTAAATTCCTTTAGTTCCCTCTTACACATAAAGGCCAGGCTTGGTGGATTAGTCTATAATTTGGATGCTTTGCCAGGATCCAGGGGCTTAGTGAGGATGAAACATTGAGGTGAAACATGGAGATGATTCACTGTTTTACTTATTTATTTATTTTTTTACTTTTCATCTGGATGCTTGTCAGCAAGCATAAATGACTAGGTTTCCATGAGATTTTTCTATGAAGGAGTTTCAAATCATGTAGAAAGAGCTTTAGGGGCCTTCTTTGTCTCTTCTTGTGAGAAATGCCAGGCGAGGGGATAGAAAGAAGAGCACAGTGGGAGGGAACGTGGCTGCGCAGCCCTTGTGATCTCCCCCCAGCTGTTCCAGGCCAAACCTCTGGGGCACTTAGCTTTAGAAACTTCTAGTTAGGTTGGGAATTCCCAGCTACGGGGAGGGAGTTCTCAGGGGTTTTGCTTATGATTTGGGGACGAGCTTGCTGTGTTGTGCATCCCGTGCCAGCACTCGATGGTGACCTGGTAGCATCATGAGGGTCCCAGGGCAGGAAGAGGCCCGGTTCCCAATCCCAGGTCTCCCTAGGTTATTGGGTGGCATGGATAATGAATGGAGAAAAAGTGGGCCTCGGGGGAGCAAAGCGACTCAGCCACAGAGGTCTGTGAGGTTTTCAGCTTCAAGCAGGTGTCAGAAGAGGGAAGCAGCAATGTGTGTAGCGGCAGGGACTCTGATGGGCCTGAACGCCAGGATCCCGGGCCAACGGAATTAGCCGGGCCACCAGGCAGAGACAGAGCTGAGCAAGAATTGGGAGGTATCAGCAGAGAGTGGCCACAGCAACAGGACTGGAGAGTCACCCTGAACAGAGGCAGTCAGGAAAGGTGGGCCTCAGGGAGATCATGTTTGAACTGAAGATAGGAAATCAGCCTTATCTTCAGGACCGAGCATCACAAAGAGAGGGGACACAAGGTGCAAAGGGCCAGGACAGGAGCAAGCACAGCACACTCGAGGAGGTAGGGGAACAACTGTGGGCCTGTTGTGTAGTGACCCAGGCCCCAGTGGTGGGGGTGGGGTGGCGGAAGATGGCAGGAGGCGGGGTGGATAAGCAGGCAACGGCCAGGTGATGTTGGACCACATGGGCCACTGTAAAGGGTTCAGATTTTATTCATGATACAATGGAGACAGGAGGTTTTGACCAGGGGACCAACACGATCTGATTAAAATGTTAAAATATCCTGTCAAATGTCCTGTGAGTAGTAGAAGGCAAGTCCAGAAGCAATAGATTCCAAAGGGTACTGCAGTCACTGAGTTGAGATACGGCGGTGACTGTAAATTTGAGGGCAGTGACAATGAAGAGAAGTGTTTGGATTTCGGATATGTTTGAATAAAAGATAAAATCCTATTCATTAATTTCACCATTTCACAAACTCAAAGGCATTTTTGAGCCATCATGATAGAGCAGTTTTCTTTTTTTCTTTAGCAAAGGTTGAATTAGAAAAGTAAGAATTACACAGATATTTCACGTAGGGTACTTCAGTCAGGGTAAAATTCACCAAAGGGAAAGAAATATGGAGACATTTGTTTTATATAATATTTTTAAATTACTTGAATCAACTGATTAAAGATAGTTTAAACGATTAGGAAAAACACAATACAATTTTTATAAGTGAGAGAACAGGAAAATAGTCAAATGAAGCATTACTTTTCTTATAAAGAAAAAACTTTAAAGGTCTCTGAGTGATGTGGTTAGAACCATGTCAGCTATGCTTGAAACTGAATTCCACTAATAAGAGTAAGTTCCTTAATTCAATTCACCAGATGTGATTAAAGGACATTGAATTTTGAACAGAGACAATTACTTTATGCAGTTTATAGTATAAATGAAATCTGCTGCTGGTCATCGAGCCAATCCCCGTGGCTGCCCTTTAAACAGAATCTTACGGCTCCAGAATTACCAGACTGGGTCCTTACACCTTTTTAAATTCCACATAAATTTATTTCTAAATGTGTTCTATCTAACAGCTGCTAGGTGCTGTGGCTAGAAGGGTGACTACAATACTCTCCTGCCCTTGAAGGGTTCATAGTCAAGAGGAGGAAGGGAAGAAAGAGGAATGAAGAACTTGGCACAAAACGTCTGGCTAGGGGCACAAACGTAACGGCACTTGGCCTCACTTGGCTGAAGCTTAATAGAAAACAGGCTGTGCAAAGTGAACGTCGCAAGACGACGAGGCAGCGCAGCATGAGTAACGATAAGGAGGACAGGGATAATGCAGTTCATGTCTGGGACTGAAAAAGAACCTGGCTTTAGTGCAGCAGGGAGATAGGCAGTGTGATGAAGGCAGGAGACAGCCGCGGTGAGCAGGGGTCGGACACCGGAGGGCCCCTTGGTCAGGCTGAGAGCTTGAACCTCCTTCACGCTAAGAATAGTAATTAAAATAAAATAAAATAAAATAATAAAAAAAACTATATACAGGCACAGTTTTAAGGGTTTTATATGCCTGTTCTCATCAACAAGCCTACGAGCTATTATTCCAGTTTTAGAGGAAAGGAATATGAAGCACAGAGAGGTCAAGCAATTTGCCCAAAGTCACGAAGCTGGCAAATGGTGCAACGGTACTGGAACTCAAGTGGACTGATGTCAGAACTCCACACTTGGCCACACAGGTCTCTCTCATGCAATCAACATGGATGCTTTAGCTGTGACGGATTCCTTTTGCATAATCATGGAAAAGGAATAATTATTTTTCTCACAGTATAATACGTTGGTTTGCTCTTTATATTAGATACAAATGGAAATAAGAATCCTGAAACTAAAAGTACAAGGCCAAGTATGGAAGAAAGGGGAGAGGAAGGGGAATAATGAATGCTTTTGGACCATTTTCTGTGGGGCGAATTCTGGGCCAGATGGTTTAAAGGTCATCTCCCTGAATCCGCATCTTGGCCGAGGCTGGAAGGAAACATGGGCTGTGGGAGCAGAGTCTGACGTGCACTTGCTGCTACATAGCTCCTTGGTTATTTTCATTGTCTGAGTACATTCACAGGCTGAACTTTCCTCTTCTTCCCTTCCCTCTTAAGTAGCTGGCTTGGATGACTTGTCCTGATCCTTCTTCCTTGCAGGAATATGATACAGACCCTTGTGAACTTCAGAGAACAGACTCGGGGTGATGAAGAGAAACTCTTGGCCCTGACACATGCAGGCTCTCCTACTCACTGAGTTGCTGCAGGAGACGGAGTGAGGAGCACTCTAGACCACTAACAAACACCAAGGTCGTGAGGACTTAAAATACACTTATGCTTGGAATGCAGGTTAGTAATTGTTATACTAGAAGATATGATACGACATGATTTGAAATTGATATGTCCTTAGTTATACATATATTTTATCCATAGAAATACCTTTCAATGTGCAAGTTTTGAGGGATAGAGAGTTGTTTTGTTCTCTTAAAACCTGCAGAACCCTTCAGGGCAAACTACTGGGCTTCTCCCACCTGGGGCCTGAAGCAGCCCTGGAAAGCTCATTGTGCATTCTTCCTAGAGCATTTGTTTTATTCAAAGATTTGGGGAAATTTTTAAATTCCAAAATACAGATATATCATAAATATAAAGCAGAATGTACACACTTTTTAAAGATTTATTTATTTAACAAAATATTTATTGAGTTCCTACTATGACAGGTGCTATGCTGGTTATTGGGAATAAGAGCAGTTATTCCCACATATTTATGATTATCTTATGCTAAGTTAGTGAGAAAAGAATATAGTATGTTTTAACATGTATATGAGGAATCTTTTTTTCCGGCAGTTTTATTGAGAAATAATTGACATACATTAATGCATGAGTTTAAGGCATACATCATGATGGTTTGATTTATATATATTGTGAAATGATTACCACAATAGGTTTAACTAACAGCTGTCATCTCTTGTAGATAAAATAAAAAGAAAAGAAAAAAGAAAAAAAATCCCATTGTGGTAAGTACTTTTAGGATACACTTTCTTAACAACTTTCCTATATATCATACAGCAGTGTTAACCATAATCATCATGTTGTACATTACATCCCTAGTGTTATCTATCTTATAACTGGAAGTTTGCACCTTACGACTAAGTTCCTCCAATTCTCCCTCCCCCTCCCCTCCATCTCTGGTAACCATAAATCTGATCTCTTTTTCTGAGTTTGGTTTTTTGGGGTTTTTTTTTGTTTTGTTTTTTTTAGATTCCACATATAAGTGAGATCATACAGTATTTGTCCGTCTTTGGCATATGTCACGTAGCGTAATACCTTCAAGGTCCATCCATGTTATTGAAAATGGCAAGATTTCTTAATTTTTTAATGGATCAATAATATTCCATTATTTATATATATATATATATATATACATACACACATAGACATTACAAGTTCTTTATCTATTCATCCATCAGTAGACACTTATGTTGTTTCCACATCTTGGCTATTGTATATGATTCTGCTATGAATATGCAGGTGCAGATATCTTTTCCAGTTGGCATTTTCATTTCCTTTGGATGTAGAATTGCTGTTTTATTCTTCTTTCTTAGAATTTCTTTGCTTTTGGTGTGTTTTTTCTACTTCTGTAAGAAGTGCCATTTGAAATCTTGATAGGGATTGCACTGAATCTGTAAATAGCTTTTGGTAGTATGGTCATTTTAACAATATAATTCTTCCAATCTGTGAATACAAGATATATTTCCATTTATTTGTGTCTTCTTTGATTTCTTTCATTAATATCTTGTACTTTTCAAAGTAGATCTTTCATTTCCTCAGTTAAATTTGTTTCTAAGTATTTTATTGTTTTTGATGCTGTTGTAAACGGAATGAATATCCTTAATTCTTTTTCAGAAAACTTGTTGTTAGTGTATAGAAATGCTACTGATTTCTGTATGTTAATTTTTTATCTTTCAACTTTAATGAATGAGTTGCTTAAATCTAACAGTTCTTTGGCGTGGCCATTAGGATTTTCTGTATATAAAATCATGTTATCTGCAAATAGAGACACTTTTCCTTCTTCCTTTTCAATTCTGATACCTTTTATATCTTTTTCTTGTCTGATTGCTCTAGCTAGGACTTCCAGTACCGTGACTAATAGAAGTGGTGAGAGTGGTACTTTTGTCTTGTTCCCAATCTTAGAGGAATATCTTTCAGTATTTCACCATTGAATATGTTATCAGCTGTGAGCTAGTCATATATGGCTTTTATTATGTTGAGATATGTTCCTTCTATGTCTAATTTATTAAGAGGGTTTTTTTCATGTAGGATGTTGAATTTTGTTAAATGCTTTTTCTGTGTCTATTGAGATTATAATATTATTTTTTTCTTTCATTCTGTTAATGTGGTGTATCACACTGATTAATTTGTGGATGTCAAACCACTCTTACATCCCAAGGATAAATCTCACTTGATCACTGTGAATGATCCTTTAAATGTGCTGCTGAATCTGGTTTGCTAGTATCTTACTGAGAATTTTTGCATCCATATTCATCAGGGTTTTTGGTCTGTACTTTTCTTTCCTGGTAGTGTCCTTTTCTGATTTTGGTATTAGGATAATGCTGGCCTCTTGAAGTGGCTTTGGGAGTGTTTCCTTCTCTTCGATTTTTGAGGAAGAGCTTGAGAAGGATTGCTGTTTATTAGTCTTTAAATGTTTGGTAAAATTCACTAGTGAAGCCATCTGGTCCTGGGCTTTTCTTCATTGGGAGATTTTTTATTACTGTTTCTATCTCTTTACTAATACTAGTCCATCCAGGTTTTCTATTTCTATGTGGAATTTTATATGGAATTCAATTCATGAATATTTTGCCTTCAGAAACCAGAGAAAATAAGTCATGAATATTTTGATTTAGACCAGGGACTAGCAAACTGTACAGTAAAGAATCAGATGGTAAATATTTTTAGGCATTGCAGGCCAAGAGGTAATGTCAAGGATGTTCTATAGGTACTCATCTATTTTACAGTTCCTGTCACAACTCCTCAACACTGCTGCTGTAGTATGAAAGCAGACAAGTAATACATAAACACATGGCTATGGCCGTATTCCTTTAAGCCCGTATTTGCAAAAGCCAGCAGCAGGCCAGATTTGGCTCTTGACCATAGGTTGTGGCCTTCTGGTTTAGACCACAGTAACTTATTTTTTAAAAATTCCATTGAGATATAAGTCTAAAATGGTTTGATATTTCCTGTCTTTAAACTGAACCAATGAAGTTTAAGCACTTCATCTCATTTCTCTAGCTTTGGGGTAATAAATACAATGAATGATAAGCCCAGACTTGTGATTGATGGACTTGGGAGAGACAGGTCAGACAGTAGCCCAGGGGCTTTGATGGACAGGATGAGCACTGGGCTGAGCTCCAGTGGCTGCTCGCCTGAAGCCAGTATACTTCTTGCTTGATCACATGGTGTTTTGATCTCTGAAGGAGGACAGTTGGGAGGGCAAGAGGGAGGAAAGGGAAGTGGAGTCAGTGACTCTCTTGGGCTCTAAAAGTTCTGCCTGCTACCTTTGACCAGGCTCCCAGAACTCTGGGGGCATTGGGAGGTGGCTAGGCTTTCTATCTTCTTCTGCCCCTTGGATGACTTTCTCTGGAAGAAGTTGACAGTCACTGAACAGGTTCTCCCAGTGTACTGTAGAGCTTAGAGATCACTAGTGTGAAAAGTGGTTGAAAAGGTTAAGATCTACTAATCTGTCCTTTTAATACTGGATTCTCAAACACTAATAAGCATATGAATCATCGAGATGACTTATTAAAAGTAGGCTCATGAACTACATTTCCAGAGATGCCGATAAGTGGGTAGGAGGTAGGGTCCAGAATTTCCATATATAACAAACCCTCTACCCTCCAGTGGAACTTGTGACAGATGTTTAGGGTCCATGCTGTGAAAAATCACTGCTAGGTCAGTTCCAGAGTGTTCAAAACAGTTAAGACGATAAAAGGGACTATAGAAACTCAAGATTAGTTAAATAACCATTAAAGTTTTTCCTTAAGTGTAAACTAATTGCATGAAAAATAAATGTTTTACCATAAATTTTAATTACAAAACTTAATCTGTAGCTTTTAAATTCAGACTAAATTCTCTTGGGAAATCAATAATCAAAATAATAAAATTTAGCATGATGTTCTTTTAAATAATCAACAAAGAAGAAAAGCTAATCCTAACAAAAATGTAAATGGATATTTTATACCATGATAACTTAACTTAGAATAATGTATTTCTTCTTTTCTAAAGTTCAGATTGAGGAATGATTTTTAAAAATCAAAATTTCTTATCAAATTCTCATTCTCAAATAAATAATGTTCTGGTAAAGAAAAAGCATGTATTCCAATTTTAGCTAAATACAATGGTTTGAGCTGTGTATTGATAGCATATAATTTATGAATAAACCAAGTTATTAAAAAATAAAATTCATTATATTGTTCAGAACATAGGGCACTTTTATCAGAAAGCTGTATTCTGACTCATTGTATACAAGGAAACGTATTTTGTTTTAAAATACATTCATCACCTTTTGAATCATTTTAAAACTTGAACTCCAGGATTTTAATGGCCTCAATAAAGGTACCAACATCTTCTTCCTTACCCCATTCAGAGGTGAGTGTGCCATGATTATGAATGAAAATTGACTTTCTCAAGCAAGCACAGACGAGTCCAGATTACCTGATTTAAACTTTGTAAAGACGCTTTTACTTTGCTCCTATTCAGTCTTCTTACTCACACTTAGGAAGTATTTTGGAAGAAAAGAAATCCAGGCCTATCAAAACCGTTTATATTTGTGTCATTTTCTGTAGCCCAAATTTTTGCATGAATGTCCTTCATGTTTTCATATATGTTCCTTATATAGGGACCGTGCATGGGAAACAAGCATATCTAAATGCACATTATTATGGGAAAATGAAAATGAAGCACAAAGCCATTATTCATATAATTTGATCCAAGGAAAACATTTAAATATTTATCGTAAAAGTGGAAACATTACTAAAGGTAAAGAAATAAGATACACAACCTAAGTGTTCTTCATGAGTATCTCCTCTTCATTTTTGTAGCTGATCCACTCCAAGGAGTGGGTAGGGAGGGGAACACTGGGTCCTGGGTTTGCTGAAGCTGAGGAGCTGGAAGCTCTGGACAGAAAGCAGGTTCCAGGAATGCTCTGATCCCTACCTGTCTATTCAGTATTGATACATCTGTGTTACAAAGTCCTTGTTAAAAATTCAAATGAACCCTAGAGTAATTCTGACTTTGATATAAATTGATTTAATCAGGTGGTTTAGCCACCTAGTTGAGATTAGCCCCCTCACCCCACCCTCTACCCCCTAGCCCCAGGTAGATTGAATTATGTTCTCGAAAAGATTTGTTGAAGTCTTAACTCCCAGTAACTGTGAATGGTATTTTATTTGGAAATAGTCTTTGCAGACATAACGAAATTAAGATGAGGTTCACCTTGGATTAGGATGAACCCTAAATCCAGTGATTGGTGTTCGTATAAGGAGAAAAAAAATTGGAGACACAGGGACACACAAGAAAGAAGGCCATAGGAAGCCAGACACAGAGACTGGAGTTTAAGCGGCCACAAACCAAGGAACATCAGGATTTCTGGAAACCATCAGGAGCTGGAAGAGGCAGGGAAAAATTCTTCCTGGAGCCGTTGGAGGGAACCTGGTCCTGCCACTGCTTAGATTTTGGACTTCAAACTCCCAGAATTATGAGATAATTAATTTCTCTTCTTTCAAGCCACCCGTAGTTCATGGTAATTTGTTATGGCAGCCCTAGGAAATGAACATATTCCTCATAGATTTCATTTGGATTTGGGCAAGGAGGGTAGTTGGGTAACACTGTAGGGATGAGTCCTTGAATAACAAGAAGGCAGCAATAAGAATTCAGTTTACCTGGGAGACGGAAATTGAGGGCAGAGAGAAAGAAAGGAAGCATCAAAAAACATACATCTGCCCTGACTGAACTTAAAATCTTCCTAAATCATGCTGTTGCATGATAATATTTCTGAAATGCTCACTGGGCTCCTCCCCTACCCCCCATTCAAAGGTTTAGGCCATTCTTCGTTCACAGCCTTAGCTGCTATTGGAGGGCTGAAAGCAGGCTGAAAGTTATGTGTCTCCTTTTGACTTATTTTGAAACAGCCCAAGGCTTTAGGGGAACAAGAGGGAACCTAGATTCCTCTCACAACTCTCTTAGCCGCCTTCTTTTTGTTCTAGTCGCTCTGGTTTTTTGTCAGTTCCTCAAAATGCTTTCCCATCTTAACACAGGATGTCTATTGGCTTGTGTGGCATGTCACTTTTTTCCAGTGCAGCTGGATATGTGGGAATATAAGCTCAAGCTACTTTCTTTGATGTAACGTGAAGATGTTTTCCTTTCAAATTTGGTATCCTGGGGGAAACACACACAACTTCTAGGTACTGTCTGCAGTTCTTCATTGCCTGGAGGCTAATATCCAAATAGCTTGATTTGGAAAGGAAGGTCTTCACATTGTAGCCCCCTTCTTCATTTCTAGGCTCATCTGTATCACTCCTCACTGTATGCCAGTCACCCAGGGCTGCACTCCAGCTCCCAATTATTTTATATCTTTAGATATTTCCAGAGCCTTTGCCTGTAATTTTGTTTTTGCCTAGGATCTTCCTTAAAACTTGTAAAACTACTTGATACTCTAATGCTCAACTCAAATCTTTGCCACTTTACCAAATTTCATCATTGACTCCTCTGTGCTACAGCAGCATTGTTTCTGACCGATATCAAAGTGTTTCCCTCACTCTACCTTGTATTATGGGTAAGTTCTCAATATTCTGTTTCCCTGTTAGATTCTGACTTTTTGGGGGCATGGATTAAATTATTTATGATGTATTCTTGGACCCTATAAAGCCATCTTAAACATGGTTTTGTTCAATAAAAATATTTATAAATATGTATTAGTTTCTAATTCAAAATAATTTCTTTGCAGACATTATATGATAAGATGTTAAAAAATGGAAAACACACTAATCTCTAATGCACTCATTGCTATTAAAATTTTCCCCTGATTTTCCTTGGAAACATTATTTTCCATGTAATGTAAATGGTAAGATGGTGAAAAGAAGATCACTTTTGCCCCTTTAATACTGGATTACAAACAAATGAAATCAATTTTCACCCAACTCTGGCATTCACAGAATGAGCTAACAACTGCAAGAGGATTTACTGGCATTACAATGAACTTTCTGTTGCAGACTGCATAAAAATCTCAAGGGGTAGCTTAGAATTCAGTTAATAAAGATTGCACATCAGGTACAAGGTCACTTTGTGCTCCTTCCATTGAGTTTTTCAGTCTATAATAGATATTAATTACTCCACCTGTGTGCAGGAACACTGGATATTTCATCAGTGAGTATCTCCTTTAATGAATTGACTTTGGGAAAAAAAAAATGGATCTGTATTTGGCCATAAGAAGTAGGTATAGGATAATGGCATTTTATTCTCCAAATACATGAATAAATTTATAAGTATCGGGCAAAGAACAGAAAGTTCAATGTAAATTGTGTATACTAGAGGGCATAAATGTTCAGGAATGTTAAGATTTTATTGCATTTTATCATTTTCATATGATTTTGAAAGCGGGACTCCAAGTCTTAGGTGTATGAATGGAAACACTGGCACCTCTTCTCTGAAGAGGGTTAATGAGCTACTGTTTTTGACATTTAAAAAAAATACAAAAGGTGCAATATCAAAGAATGAAAAGAGAAATAACCACAACAGCATGGGCAATTTTAGCTTAAAAGGAGGAAATTATCTTTTTGTAATAAAACCAAGTCACACGCTCCATATGTGCGCGAATTTAAAATAGTAAGAATATTTTAAAAGAGGCACAAAGAGGTGAACTGGCTTGTCAAATCCCCTGAATTGTTGTGAGTTATTTTTAATGATTTATATCCTAGAATAAATCCAGAGAAAACTGCACATTTATATATACACAAGACTCCACATCTTAAGATGGCATATGAGAATCTATTATTTACTCATCAGTTTGACAAATATTTATTGAATAACGGTTGTGCACAGGGCTCTGAGAATGTAGAGGTAAAGAAAGCCTGGGCTCATTCTCCATAGGCCTCACAATACTTAGGAAGCCAGATATAAAAGAAACTTCGGTATATTGTGGTAAGGACTATGTTGGGGACTCGCACAAAATTTCATGGGAACATCAAGGAGGTATGTACATTTGAATCTTAGGGAAAAGTTTCACAGATGATGTGATGCCTCATCCGAACCACCTGGATTTCAGCAACACATCGGAAATAACTCCTAAGATACCCTTGTGGTTAAGATGAATGTATATGGGTGAGATTACTAGGCAGGTTGTTGAATCTTTTGCTGATACGCTCTTCCTACCAGACAATACTGGTTAAATGTCAAACTGCAGGAGGCCTCTGATTTATATTATTGGACCTTTCTTTATATCATTTTTAATCAACTACTTAATGACATGATATTATTTAAGACATTTAATGAATTGGGGGATGAATCTAAATGGGGAGTTCAAGCTATTATGTTACGTAATCTGCAGAGTTTCACAGACTGGAACAGTGGGTTGAAACTGATAATGGAATTAAACAGTAAAAATAGAGAGTTAGGTTTAAAACTCCACTGGGCAAATAGAAAATTGGAATGCCCTAGCTAAGTAGTCTTTCAGGTGGACAAGATCTAGCATTTTAGCTAAATGAAAGAACACTGTGGATTATGGGTGATAACAAAACTGCCTGGAAGGTGCATGGAATCCTGAACTGAAAGAACAATATATTCCAGGAAAAAAAGAGGGTGGACAATAAACCTTAATGTTCTCAATTACCAATCAAGAACATGGAGTTTGATGTTACAAATGGTCAAAAGTGGAGAATTCTTAGAGGAGGGTGATCTGAAAATGATAGGTTTTGAAAATCACACTTTAGAAGTAAATAGCTAACTAAATGGGAGTTGTTTTGAAAAAAAAAAAAGATCCAAGGGGTAGTAATAGGCATCTAAAGTGACTGACTGTTCATTCTGCCTCTTTACTCAGTTTACAAGTCTTACTTTTTTCCTTTGTTTCCTTTTTTTAAATGTCAATGTGTCTGACACTTGCTGGAAATAGAAAATGAATTAGACAGTCAGCTCCTGGGGTTCTCTCATTCTAGCACTGTATTCCTAGTCTTTAACCTGAGGCTTATGGAGGGTGCTTTGAAGGACTATGCTCCTCTGGAAATTGTATGCTCAGTTTTATACATTTTTATATTTTTATATGGAGGTGATTCTCTTAAAAGAAATGGTGGTTTAAAAATGTTTAGCATGCACTTACCTAATGGAAGAGTCAGATGCATTCACAGACATACAGTGATAAAGTACAGATTGAGAATACATTATGTGGGATAATACACTTGGAAAGAAACATGAATCTACTTTTTTTGTCCTAGAAAGAAGTAGAACTTTAGCTGATTTCTTTTGATTCTCTCTCTTTGGAAGTTTTTATTTTTGGTAATTTCTGGATATCCTCTTTTCAGGATTTTTTGTATAAAATTCCCTCATGGAGTAGGAAATTGAACTATGTTCTATCACAAGGATTTTATTTTTTAATGTGTTTGTTTTATTATGTTCATTGAAAGTTACCAATCACCAGCGTCCACCTTCTTTTCCCGTTCTCTGTATCACCAGTGTACTAAAAGATGTCTTGGCATAAAACCTCTCCCCTATATGTTTCACTCACCAATACATTCACTCATGCAGCATGTTTTAAAAGTATCTTTTACATAGTTGTACGCAGGTAAATATTTAACAACCAGCTCTCTGGGGGAAAAGTCTTGACTTGTAGTGTTTAGTGATTTCCATGGTATAAATACTTCCACTAAGGCCAATTCCAAGCTACCAATATATGTCACTGAGAGCAGAGTTGGAAGAGAGGCATGCCGTGGACTCTCTCGAGCTGGAGTTGCTGCCCCAGCACAACACTGCTTCTGTGATCCCAACACTGTGTTGGGTACCAAAGCTATAAAGATGTCTAAACCGGTTCCTGTGCTCAAGGAAGTCACCTTCTAGTGAGGAAAAGGAATATGGACGTGACTACTCAAATACTATTCTCTGTAAATTACATATTGGTTAACCATGTGCACTCTAGATACTGACCTGCATCCTCGAATTCTGTGGTCTGACCTTGGATGCCTCAAGCAAATTTTGTATGCTCAGAGCAAATCACTTATTTCTATGAGTCACTCTCTCTTCATCCATCATGTGCAGGAGAGTCACTTATTCTGAAACTATTTCTTAAGTGCCCATTTTGTGCATATATGCTGCTCAGTGCTGTGGATATGCAATAGACAAATGAAATAAAAATGCAACTCTTCAGTGAGTTTATAAACTAGAGGGAAAGTTGAACAATAAAGAAACAGATGCATGAAAGCTATAGTGTGCCAGATTGTCTTAAATTCTAGGGAAAAAAATTATGAAGAGAAAGACATCTGGGGTGGAGTGGTGTTGGCAGTTTTCAGTAAGGTAGTCAAAGAAGGCCTTGGGAAGGTGGACTTTGAGAAGATAATTGGAAGAGTGAAGGAGAGAGCCACACAGGTGCCTGAGAAAAGAAGAGTCCAGGTAGAAGGAATAGCAAGTGCAAAGACCCTGAGAGAAGAGCATGCCTGAGCTGCTGGAGGACCTAGGATGAGACAGGAGCAGTGAGGGTGGAATTAAAGAAGTGAAGATTGCAGATGAGATTAGAGAATTTCAGGGAGTGGGTGGGGCAGATTAGGAAAACTGTTATAAGCTTTGTAAGGACTCCAGATCTTAATTAGTAGGAAGTCACAGAAGTTTATGAGCAGAAGAGTGATATGATCTGATCAACATTTTAAAATAAGCCTTCTTCTATTTTGAATATATTCCATAGGAAAGCAAGGGCAGAAGCTGAGACAGAAATTAGGAAGCTGGCACAATATTTCAGGTGAGGGATCCCGGAACCTTGGACCAAGGGTTAGGATGGGTGCAGTAGGAAGTGGTAAGATTCGAGGTAACTTAAAGGTAGAGCAATCTAGGTTTGACGGATGAACAGATGATCTAAGAGAAAGAGAAACTCAAGGATGCCTGCAAGCCTTTTAGCCTTTGCCACTGGGTGTAGGCTTAAGGGTGATAAGAGTTTCTATTTTATACGTAATAAATTTGAGATGTATATTATACTTCTAAGTACAGACACTGTAGGTAGTTGGATATATGATTCACAAATTCATGGCAGAGGTCCAGGCTAGATATGTTTTATGAGTCATTAGAGTATAGTAGTAATATCAGCAAACACATATAATGTCAGGCATTATTTTAAGCACTTTTACAGATATTAATTCATTTAATGTTCCAACAATTCTCTGGTGTAGGTACTGTTAAGATCACAATTTTCATAGATGAGCTACCTGAAGTGAGAAGGGATAGACCATTAGCTCAAGGTTGCACATCTAACAAAGTAGTTGAGCAGCGATTCAAAGTCAGACAGTCTAGCCCAAGGCCTGTACTCTTAGCTACAATACTCAACATGAATTGTGATGAAATTACCAATGGTAGGACTGCTAAAGGCTGGGGTAGGTCAACATTTAGACTTTGTGGAAATGACAACAACCAGCAAAGTAGACCATGAAGGAGTTGTCACTAATATGCAAGGAAAACCAGAGAATCAGAGAAATGGTATGTGAGCTACAGGGAAACTGTGAGTATTAAATTACATTTGTGATGTGTTGAGCCAGGTTTTATAGTAAATGCTCATGAAATTTAATGGTCTTTAGTATGATTTCATTACTTTATAACTCTCAGTGCTTATTCTGTGTGTGCACGTGTGTGTACGTATGTATTGCACGTGTGTATGTCTGTGGGTGGAGGGTTAACAGAAGACTTCACAGATGATCTGACACTTGAACTAATGTATAGATGAGAATGCATCACGTATCACATAAAAGACATGGGTGTTTCAGGCAAAGAGCAGAAAAAAGAGGTGAGAAAGAACATGGAGCGCTCTACAAAAGTGCCTTTCTGAAACCCAGATCTGCTTTAGAAGAAAAAAAACAAACAAAAGAAGACTTTATAGCTCCTTTCTTGCCTGGAACAGTTTCCCAGGATATGTTACATAAAAATTTCCTGTTTAAGTACCTTTTAGGAAATGCTGAGTTAAGCAATGAAAAAGCTGTTTCTTTACAGAAAAACTTTCTCAGAGCCCTTAGAGTATACGACACGCAGCATTTCCCAAGCTAATTTGACCTTGGGATCTTTCCCAGCACAGCATCACATCTGAGAAACATTGGCTTAGAGGAGAATGATATATACTTTCCAGGATCATCAGACTCACCCAAAACTTTTATATACTTGGCTTGCAGTGCATCAGACTGGGGCATACAGATCTGGATTTCAATTCTGGCTCTGTCACTGTGCAATCATAGGGAAATTTCTTAAGTCCTCTATCCTTTAATTTATTCATTTGCAAATGCCAGAATGCTGATGTATATTTTCCTTTGAAGGATTATTATACAGATTAAGATAATATGTGTATGCTGGAGAGAGTGTGGAGAAAAGGGAACCCTCTTACCCTCTTGGTGGGAATGTAGTTTGGTGCAGCCATTATGGAAAACAGTATGGAGATTCCTCAAAAGATTAAAAATAGACCTACCATATGATCCAGCAATTTCATCCCTGGGCATATATATCCAGAGGAAACTTTAATTCGAAAAGATACATGCACCTCAATGTTCACAGCAGCACCATTTACAATAGCTAAGACATAGAAACAACCTAAATGTCCACTGACAGATGACTGGATAAAGAAGTTGTGGTATATTTATACAATGGAATACTACTCAGCCATAAAAAAGAATAAAATAATGCCATTTGCGGCAACATGGATGGACCTGGAGACTGTCAGTCTAAGTGAAGTAAGCCAGAAAGAGAAAGAAAAATAACATATGATATCACTTATATGTGGAATCTAAACAGTAAGAAAGAAAGAAAGAAAGAAAAGACAAATGAATATATTTACAAAACATAAACAGAGTCACAGACATAGAAAACAAACTTATGGTTACCAGGGGAGATAGGGGGTGGGAAGGGAAAAATTGAGAGTTCAAGATTTGCAGATACTAACTACTGTATATAAAATGGGTAAATAACAAGTTTATACTGCATAGCACAAGGAATCATATTTGATATCTTATAGTAACCCATAATGAAAAAGAATATGAAAATGAATGTACGTATGTATATATATATGACTGAGCTATTACACTGCACACCAGAAATTGACACAACATTGTAAACTGACTATACGTCAATTAAAAAAAGATAATATGTGTAAAGGGCCTGGTACAATTGCATAGGCTCAATCCATGGGAGGTAAAGTTATTAGCCTCTGCCATGCACTGTAGCTATGTCAGCAAAGCTCCTTTCTCCACATGGAAAACTCTCTGAAGACAGAGTTTCTTACTTATTTATCATGAGCTTCACAGCACAAGTTCTATGACTTACATACTCATGCTGCTCAATAAGTAGTTATTTTGAAAGGACAGAAATGCTGAAAAGAGCTACCATTATCTTTTTACTCACTCTCCATTAAACAGCTGCTAAAATTGTATTTTAAAAATTCACTTTTTGTGGATCATCCTTATTTACTTAATATCTTTGAAGCCATTTATACTCTTTCCTCAGGAAGAGTGTTGATTATATGTTCATAAATAGTGCAGACATGAAGAAAAGCATATTTCCGTTTTAGTTTTTGTTGAAGGTATCTCTTCTGTTATATATCCTAATTCATAATACAGCTTAATTTATTAGCTCTTCCATGCAATTTCCTAAATATATATATATAGACAGGATTTACATATCCCTCCCATTTGTCTGGGAAATACTCCATCCAAACCCCATAGTTCTAGATGGTGTTGTCAGTCATAGAACTCATGGCCCCTCATCGAGGGAGAGACATGCAAACTGTATCCAACTGCACTAGTCGCATTGGAAAGATAATGGAAAACACAGAAGAAGAATCCACAGAAAGAAAAACATTTCAAAGGGATTACAATCAAAGAAAATGAATCCTATGAAATGAAGGGACTTTGCCAATACATTCACCAACTAAATAAATATTTGATAAGCACCTTTAACATGTAAGAATTGTACTAGGTATTGGGGATACACTGGTTAGTAAACAGATGTGGTCTCTGATTTTATATGTGGGACATACAAACCTAATGGGAGAACAGATACTAATCATATAACCTCATGAATAAATGATAAACAACAACTTATATAGAGCCCCAGAGGGAAGGAATAGTATAGAATGTTTTAAGAGTAAAATGGAGGAATCTGATCTTGTGTCTCCTGAATAAGTAAGAAATGAGATGACAGCTGAAAAATAGAAATGAGGCAGCAGGAGGAGCAAGGCTAGACTATTTCATAAAGAGGAAATGACTTGCAAAGGCCCCTCAGTGAGCTGTGAAGTATGACACGTCAAGTGTGTGGATGAAACAAGGCAAGGCTGGAACCCGCAGAGCTAGGACAAGTGTAATATCTGACAATTCTAGAAATGTATCAGATCACGTAGAGCCTTAGAGTCTGTAGTAAAGATTTTGGTATTCATCACAGGAGTTTCAAAAAAGATTTAATGAAACTTGCTTGTAAAACCATCTGGTCTTGGTATTGTCCCTACTTACCAACCTTTTATTTGAAAATTCTCAAAGGGATAGAAAGATTGGGACATTCTTAAAAAGAGTTCCGCATACACTTCACTGGCTTTAATGACTGTTAACGGTTTGTCATATTTGTGTTCCCTCTCTTTCACTTAGGCTCTTTCATTCTTTCTCACTCTCTCTCATTCACTCTCTGCTTAACTACTTGAAGGCATATTTCTGATATCACATTTCTTAGCTAAATATTTCAGAATAAATATCTTAAGAAAAATAGCATTCCTTTGCACGACCAAAATGCCATTATTATACCTCAAGAAGACAATAATAATAACATGTCACATAATATGAATCTCATATATAATTCTTTTTCAACTGTGTGCAAAATGATTTTGAAACTGATTTCTTTTTGATATAATCAAGGTTCATGCATTGCTGTTGGCTTTTATGACTCTTTAAGTCATCTTTATCTAAAATGATACCACCGACTTTCTGGGTTGTTTATGTCTTTGCTTCTCATAAAATTGAATTTTTTAAAGATAGTGCCATAACATATTTCCTAAAATATCCCAAATTCTGAATTTGAATTTCTGATGGTTAAATTGAGGTTAAATATTTATGGCAAGATTACATAATGCTCCTATTGCATCATGTTGAGTTAATAACTTTCATAGGTATACAAAAATATTAAGCATTTGACGAAGTAAATACACAGCACATGGCATCTAATAAAAAATAACCAAGCATACAAGGAAGCAAGAAAACAAGATGGTCAATATGTTTAAGAAGGTAGAGGAAGAACTGAGCATGTTAGAAATATGGAAGATATTTTTTAAAGACTCATCTTTAACCTCTAGAGATAAAACTACAATTTCTGAGATGAAAAAAAAAATACAATGAATGGAATTAACCACATAGTAGATACTGCAGAAGACAGGTTAATGAAATTGAAGATATAGCAATAGAAACTATCCAATACGGAGCACAAAGAGAAAAAAAAAAAATGAATAGGGCACCAGATAACTCTTGAAAACTTTCAAGCTACCTAATATACATGTAATAGGAGTCCCTGAAGGAGGGGTAGATCAAACAATATTTGAAGGAAACATGATTGAACTTTCAAATTTGATGAAAAGTATAAATGTACAGAACCAAGATGTCTTGTACAGCAAGCACAAGAAACATGAAGGAAACTATATCAAGGTGCATCACAATGAAATTGCTTAAAAATGAAATGAGAAAATCTTAAGGGTAGTCAAAGAAAACAGACATCATTTACAGGGAGTAAAGATAAGAATACAGCAGGTTTCTTATCAGAAATAATGGCAGCCAAAAGACTGGGGAAATATCTTCAACATTCTAACACCAGAATTCTATACTCAGGGAAAATATCTTTGAAATATAAAGATAAAATAAAGAATTTCTCAGACATATGAAAGCTAAAAGCTTCAGGACCAGCATATTTTATTATTACAAGATATGTTAAAGGATGTCCTTTAGTAGAAAGAACATGATCCAAGATGAAAACCTGAATTTATACAAAAGTACAATGAGCACCATAAATGGTAAAAATATAGATAAATCAAGAATAATTTTTAAATTAATTTTAATATCTGTAAAATAAAATTTACTGTTTAAAAAAATAAAAACAAGATATTGTAGGGCTTGGAGCACATGGAGAAGTAAAATGCATAACAACAGTGCAAAGTTTTAGGGGAAAATAGAAGTTAACTATTGCAATGTCTCCTGCTGTATGTAAAGTGATAGAACATTACTTGCAGGTAGACTGTGGTAAGCTGAAAGTCTACACTATAAATCCTAAAGGAACAACAAAGAATTTTAGCTAACAGGCCAAGATAAAATAGATGACAAAAACTGTTGATATAATTCAAAAGAAGGCAAACCTTCAATTTTACTTTCTAAATCTGTGAGGGTAACATTTTTTCTCCATCTAAGAATGAGAGATGGATTTTCAAAAACTGGGTATTACAGGAAGAAAAAAAAGCTAAAAACTGATCTTCATCCAAATGAATAATTGTTTGGCTCCTTTTGGATACCCATGTGTTAAGATGGCATGTGTCCCTCTGCAAGTTATATTAGAGGCACAGGTGCTAACCCCAAATTGGCAGGCTGCACACTCCTGAAGTGCAGGAAACCTATATTCTGTGACAGCAGGGTCCTGCTGCCACCATGTGCCTTTAAATCCCAGAGTGTAGATAGTTTCTTTTAGTGTGAGGGCTAAACAGAGAGGCCAAGTGTAGGAAAACATTAACTAACTCAGAAAATACAAGAGTTTGGTAGATAAAGATTTCTTCATTGAGAGTAAGTGTTAGAAACAAAGTCAAGAACTCTGTAGTCAAAATCGGGTTTTTCATATAGAGAAAAAATAAAATTTGGTCTCTAGTTTATGCTAATTATAAATTAACATCCTAATTATGAAAGGCCAAACCATATAGCCAATGGAAGAAAATACAGAAGAATATCTTTATGACCCTAAGATGGAAATATTTCTTAAACAAATTACATGCAGCACAACTGAAAGGTAAAAGTCTAATTGATTCACTATATCAAAAATAAGGATTTATGTTCAAAGATAAAGTTAATGGATAGGTAATAAATTGAGGGAAAATAGTATCTAAGTTTAAATCTGACACCCACTGTGTATTTAGAGTAGAAAAAAAGAAAAGCTGTGAATCCAAAATTAAAAAGAAAGGGAAGACTATAGCTAATACATATGTGAAGATAAATGTAAATAAAAGGAACATTGAACGTGTCAAACTGACAAAAATTTTAAAATACCATGTGTTGACAAGGAAGAGTGAAGACAGGTACCTTTATGCTATCTGGAGGAGAGGCAGGTATATTAAGTGCATGCATGCACCTATGATTCAGAGGATTTTATAGCCCAGTTTGCCCAGGTTCTGGTTCACGCTGTTGTTCGGTATAACTGTTAATAATGCCCTCTCCCACTCTCAAAATTACTTTAGTGTGGATGAGAAGCTAAATGATTGCCCTACTGATGACCTAGCAATTCTACACCTGAGTTCCCCAGGGCACCTCACACAGGTCTACAAGAGAATGTGTATGAAATGTACATCACCGTGTTGTTTGAGGTAGCTGGAAACTGGAGGCAACCTGGATGTCCATCTCCAGGGGAATGATCAAATAACACTTAAAGATGCAAGCCATGAAATACTATCAAGCAATTAGAAACAATAAACTAAATATATATTGTGGAGGTAGAGTTGATTTATAACTGTGCTGAGAAACTCTATCTTTATTTCAGGGGCACCTGGGTGTCTGGTTTTCACTCTTGGCTGAGATAAGAGCAGGGGAATTTATGATGTGTTGGGGACCCACAGGGTCAGTTTCTCTACAGCAGTTGCAACTAGCCTACTGCGGTAAGCAGCCAGGCTTGCTGATGTGGCCGAAGCAACACGAGATGGCTTCCCTGGGACGTTTCCCTTTGAGTTTTCCTAATAATGGTTCCTTGCACATGGGATGTCTCCTGGACCTCTGATTCTCACTTGCACTCTCTTTATTTGGTTGTACTCGTCTGTCTGACATTTAACTACAAGCCTTAAGTAAATATGCTCTATGGAGTCTGGTGAGTCCTTCCAAATAGCCAAACTAGGGAAATCTTTACATAAATTTAGCTACCTGGATAGATGTTGTTTAATAAAACAAGAAACTGAACAAGATACCAGACTATGCATCATAATACCCTCTATGTAAGTTAGTAAAAAATAGGCACACACTAAACTGTATATTTCACAAGGACATATATATAACCAGGGATATATGGTATATATTAAACATTAGAGCGAATGCCTACAGGAAGTGGGAGAAAACAGATGGCGATCAATGATTAGAATCTTAGCGACACTGGGGACTTTGATGTGCTGATGACAATGAGTAATACAGCTCTCAGTATCTGGGGCTTCAAGGCAGTCTATGGTTTACAGCTCAGTATCTTTTTCCACTGGGTATATGATCATACTTTTTAAGATTCTTATTCTGCACGTCAGCTCAGTCCAATTTCAATGGGACATGTATGTGCATATGTTAAGTCTAATTTACTAACAGCTGAGCATTAGAGCAGGCAGTCCCAAATGGGTATGTGATTAAATTAACCTGGCATTCTGAAAAATATTATTCAACTTTAAAATCAGCTAAGGTCAAGCTTTGATAAGTTTAGTGATGAACTCTGGGAAATTTAGATAAGTATTTTCAATTCACAAGGATGACTGGGGGCAAACTTGAAGACTGAAATGTGGTACAGTTTTGGGTTTTAGTTCTTTACCCAAAGAAATAAACTTCTTGGTCAAAGGGTTAAGTCAGTCTACAGCTTAAAAAAAAAAAAAATACATGACACTTATGAAATATACCTGATGGTCTTTCCTGGAAATTTAGGATATTTTGACAGAATTCTTTGGGGAATTATCTCAAAATCATTTTGAACGTTAGAAGGAAATGGAAAGATGTGATCCTCTATACAGCTTGATTTTTGGTGTGATTAAACACTTTAGTCTCTCTTTTAAAAAACAGACTCCTTTAAAAAAAATGTTCAAGATTCCTACACACTTTTTGGTAAAAACAGTCCCATTTTTGTAGCTAGGATTAAGAAGCCCCAAGTCTCTATTAAATATCTCTTAAGTTGACAAGTACATCCTGAAAGGTTAAAGCTTAGTTTGGGGAGTTATCATATAATGACATTCAAGAAGAAATGTTTTCTCAAATTACTATTCATCTCTGCTATGTGTAGCACATGTTAGACACTCAAGAAATAGTCGCTGAAAGATTGCAAGTATGAAAGTAGAATGTTTAAGATTATAAGAGAAAAATTAATATGACTAATAGCTTACTTAAAATATTTGAAGAGCCATCAAGCTAAAAGAGGTTAAATTTGTTTTTTGAGGATCTGGTAGTCAGAGCTCAGATTGATGATGGTGATTCCAGAGAAGAAGGATTTAGTTCTGAATAAAGAGCTCTAATATATTTAGAGCTACTTGAGGATGGAATGGCAACCTGGGGAGAGAGTGTGCTGCCTGCTACAGAAGGGCTTCCAGTGGAAGTCCTGTAGCCACTCAGCAGAGATGCAATAGAGGGCTGGAACACTGGATGACAGATAGGATGAGGTGACTTGAGATTGATGGTATTAATCTACCCTATGTTCAGAGATAAATTGTAAGTGAATGCATACAGAGAACAGAAGAGAATAAACCAATTGTCATCCGTTCCTTTTATGTTACCTGTTATCCATAAATATTATCCTTTGATTTGCAATTGCACAATTTTGGCCTATGATGGTTAATTAATAGCCAAGACAATCTATTTATTTATGAAAAAAAAAAAGAAAACCCTTGTGTAGACTTATGCATTCTGAAATATTAACAATACATGGGACTCACTTATTAACTTATTTAACAATTTTTTGAGGGGCCCATTCTATTTAAGACACCAGTGATACAGTGTTGATAAGGAAAGACAATGTTTCTACTTTCGGGGAGCTGAGTTCTGGCCAGAGAAGACAGACATCAAACAATAAATAAGTAGAAAAATTTCAAAACTCACTGGTAAGTGAGGGTAATAGACTACAAGTAGACAAAAATAGAAGCAGAGAAACCAGTTAAAAGGCTATTGCAATATTACAGTTTAAAAAGTTTGGAAAAAACTGATTTCCAGCACACTGGCAGACCAGATAATCAGGAGGAAAAAAACCCTCTTGTTAACGCAACCAAAATATAAAGTATCTATAAACAAGTAAATAAATAGGTAACTAAAATATGTAAAAAACCCATTTGGAGAGAATTATAAAACTTTTTAAAAAGCCCTTAAAAAGGTTCTAAAGAACTGAAGAAGTATATGATATTTTTGATGGAAAGGCTGAGTATGTTAAAGATGAACTCTTCCCAAAACTGGCTTATAAATTTAATGCAGTTAAAAAAAAAACTGAAAGAATCTTTACAGAAAATTGAAAACTATTTAAAATGTATATAGAAGAATACAGGGACAATAATAGCCAAGATTCTCTAGAAGCAGATTTAGGTGAAGCTTGCTATACAAAACGTCAAGAAATTTTATTATAAAGCTATAGTTATATGATTAAGATAACACAGTACCTGGTATAGGAAATAGACAATGGAAGAAAATGGTCTAAAAGTAAATCCTCTCACAAAAAATAAATACATAAAAATAAAAATAGACTCTTACATGTAGGAGACTTGATTTGTTACACTACCAGTCACTAGAAATGAGTAAACACTTCAGGAATTGTGCTGGAATGTATATATTTGTTCAAAATGAATAATGAAATTAAATCCCTACAGATGCCATTCACAAAACTTGCTTTACAAAATGTTAAATATTTAAATGTAAAAGGCAAAACTTTAAAAGTTTTAAAGGACAATATAGGAGCATACCCTTGTGATTCATTGCTTGGAAAGATGCTCTTAAAAAAGACTCAAAAGGTCCAAACTCAAAATGAAAATATTCATAAATTCAACTTAATTAAAACATGTTTTTATCATCAGAAGATGCAAAAAAACTAGTAAAAGAACAAGATCTGAACTGAAATAAAGTATTTACAACATTATATCAAAGAGAAGATTATAATGTGGAAAATATAAAACTTCTACAAATAATTATAAGACAATCAATAAAAAGATGCTTAAATGCCCAAATATGCATTTCAGAGAAGAGGCAACATGAAGGGACATGAATATAGGAAAAGATGATTGACCACATTAGTAACCAGAAAAAAAGTAAATTTTGTATCACAAGAAGATGCGTCTTCCTTATATTCTTCAGATGGGCAAAAATTTAAAAATTAGATAGTAATTAGTATTGGTGAGGTAGTGAAGCAACAGTTACTCTCCTCTACTGTAGTGGGAATGTAAGTCAGCACAAACATGTAACAGTTTGGCAGAATACATTGCATTTGAATGTGTGAAAACCTCAGGACTTCGTTCTTACACTCTGCATACTTCGGGGAAACTCTAACACATTCACCATAGACTTATTCCAAGAATGTCTGTAGCAGCACTGTTTTTAATTCAAGATGAGAACAATAAAACATCAAGAAAAATTTGGAAGCCATCTAAATCTTCAAACAAATTATAATCAATATGTACAGTGTGAGATGGTAAAACGGTGCACAGCAGTAAAAGTGAATGAAGTACAAATTCACACTCTATCACACACAAATCTCACAAACAAGATACCGAGGAAGGATGCAGATTGCAGAAGAATATATACTGTACAACTCCACTTATGAAACGCTCAAAACCATCAAAACTAAACAATGTATTAAAATACATATAGAGAAGAAAACTTTTTAAAAAAGCAAGACATGATGAACATACGATTTAGGATACGGGTTACGTTTGGGAGAAGTGGAGGTCAATTTGCTTAGCAATGTATTCAAGGTACTCAAGTGATATTTTTCGGTTTCTGAAGCTGGATGTTAATTGAAAAATAATTTTTAAGCTTTACATATACATTTTATGCATTTCTCCTGTAAAATAGTCCATAGACATTGAAACAAACAAAAATAAATGACTGTAGTTTATAATGTTAGCAATGGCAATGGACAGGATGGACAGATTTGATGTATGGTGCTGTTGCAGATAAGATTTTATGAATGGGTTGCATGTGCAAAATGAGTTCAGAAGTGATAGAAAATGAATCCCAGGTTTTTGACTTGAAAAAACAGAGGATAGGTTGCCATTGATTATTCAAATGAGGAATGTGTTTACCCGAAATAAGATTTGTGATCTGCAGATGTCATTTTTTAGGTGTGTAATAGGCATCTCCAAGATGTTAAGTTGGCAGTTGGGTATATGAATTTTGAGATAAGGAGATATATCAGGGTCGGTGATGCAAATTTAGGAGTCAAGGGCAGATGGAGGGTGTTCATATGAAACCATGGGGCTAGTTGTAATCACTTCAGTAAAGTGAGACTGAAAGGGAAGAGGGTGTATTGTCAAGGTTCTCCAACTATTCAAGGATGATGTATGACATATGTTCATTTTAATGGTCCTTGGGATATTTTAATACCTTATTTTGGTCAATCATAATTTTCTTGATATGTGATTTATTTGAAATAACTTAAATTATGTTTTTGGAATAGGCAGACTATACATACGTTAAATAAACAGGCAAATCGGTTTTTTGTTTGTTGTTTTTTGCCTCACTTCAGTCCTTCATTCTGTCACTAAATTGCCTCAGGCATGGAAAAACGTACCTTAGAATTTTATTTTACTGATCTTTTCACTGCTTTTATGTAAGGTCTACTAAAACGAGTCCCAGATTCTAGATAGATATTAAAGAAGTTATCCATAACTACACTTATATATCCTCGTACAAATAACCATTTTTCAAAACTTATTGTCATTCTTTCTGGCTTTTGTTTTAGAAGAACAATGAAACTTTATTTGTGAGAACTACTGAGAAATAAATCTGAGCAACCAGCATAAATATAATGTCAGATATTTGTTCAACGAATTTTTCATTCATCATGGTTTGTTTAAATACAATTCTGAAAACAATTCAAAGACCTAAATACAGGCAGATTGTGTTTCTTCTGGTATTTATGGCTTTGCTTTATTCTACTTCCTAAAATACAGCAATGACATTGAAAGATACATGGTTGTAACGATGAGGGCTTTCCTTTCGGTGAGTATTGTTATTGTTTCTCCATTTTTTTAAAAGCTGGATTTATTTTTGTTTTCCCACAATAGCCTTTCATTTTCTAAGAGTTCATCAACTTTAGCAACTTGCTTTTCCTAAAATAGTCAAATTCATCACAGTCGTTCTCTCTATGCCAACAAACAGTAACTTCTTATTGCAGAACAGTTCTTAGTTCTTTTACATAGTTACAGACTAAAATTCCAATTCTGGTTTTCTTCCTTTTTCTGACTAAGGTCATATGTTTATAGTAGAAATAGACTGTAGGATGATAGGATTTGTCCTTCTAAATGTCCTCCACAACATTTGTCTGTATATTAGAAGGCAAATTGATGGTGCCAATATCTGGAAAATTAATAAAACTAATATTCTATTTAAAATGTGGATTGATCTCATGCATTTAATTTCTCTTCTTCCAATAACCTCACCAAAATGACTGCAAAGGAGTAAAACATTTTTAAACCCTCAAAGAGAATGGGAAACAGAGAAATAGCAGCAGCTGAGATTCAGGCAGAACAACTTCAGGGGGAGTCAGAAGGGAAATGGAAGAGTATTTCCTTCATGAAGGAAGCCTCCAGCTAAATGTCTGGACAGAGGGAGAACAAGACGCCAGTCAATACACGCACAGCATCCTAGAAAGCCCAGCAACTGGAGACAGCAGGTACTGTGGAAACTAGAAATTACTGAAAATGGAGGGTTGCTTAAAAGGATGCATACGGGATCTGTCCTCCTTCTCTACCTTCAAAAACAAGGAAAACAAATCACATGTATATTTTCAAGAAAAACTAACTCACAGTGACCCTGACTATGGGGACACTAAGAGCAGTGAAGCAATGAGGTGAGGACCAGAGCTCAATACAAGGATGCCAAGAGAGTCTGAAAACATAATGGTGGGACCGTGTGGTCCCAGACCTCCAGCCACAGGGATATGCTTCCTGGGAAGGAGGCTGAGGAGTCTTCTTTTCAGAAACTGAATGGCTGAGAGTGGGGAGCAGGAATCTCAATATCGATGTCTCCCAGTGGAAAACCCAACTCACTGATTAATCACTGTAAATGAAGCACGTCAAGCAAATTCTATCTATACACTAAGAGCTTCAATGACCTTTTTTGGTCTAACCTTCAAATATAAATGAATAACTAAGGATCAAAGGACACTTGATTAGTCTCATATGAAAGAAAGAGATCAAAGCAAGCACACTAGAAAAACAATGATGAGAGGAGAAGGACAGTGACTATCTCAGTTATAAAAGGACACGTTACACCTATGGAACAAGAGCAGAATGCCATGAAGACAGAGCAGCCAAAGAGCAAGGAAAAGCCCTTGGAAATATTAACCAAATTAAAATTCCAACAGAAAGTTTGGAAAACAAAGGCGAGGGAATCTCCCAGAATAAAGAATGAAAATGAAAGGCAAAACAGCTGGAGTAGAAAAAACAAAATAATCAGAGTTAACTCTGAAGGTCCAACATCTAATTCAATAGCATTTCAGAACATAACAGAAAGGAAGTGATTTAAAAATTATTTTTAAAAAACAGCAAGTACAACACCAACACCAACAGCAAGAAACTAAGACCATGATTGGAAGTGCTCATTGAATACCTAAGACAATTATTTTATAAATGCACACCATTTTGCATTGTCCTGAAATTTCAGTGCTCCAGATACAAGGAGTAAAGACTCATGATTCCAAGAGGGTGTGGGAATAGGTCACATAAAAGGGAACAGGAAAAAGGTCCAGCTTCTGAATTCTCAGCAGGAAACCCTAGATATCAAGCACACTAAAGTCTGAGGGGGAAGTGATTGTCAACAGGGAATTCTACAATCAACTGAATAGGTGAGTATGAGGAAAAAGAAAAGGTAGAGTGTTCCAGGAAGAAATTTTGCAAGGGGGGAAAAAAAGAAGCTGATAGATTATGTGATAATTTTTAAGTTTCATATTTAAAATTTATAATTTTATCAGTTTAAAAATTATATTAAAGGGTTTTGAAAGGTTTGATAAACTGGAAAAGTTAGGTTTAATTACATAAAAACCATGCATGTAAATAAAAAAAGAAATTATCAACTCCAGGAGTAATAAGAATCGTACAAGAAAGGATAGTAGATAATTAGATCAGGAATGAGAACATAATCATAAAAATATAAAAACTGACTTACAGATTAAAGGTTGTAATATGAGCAGTTTGAGCAGTTGGGTAAAAGGGACTTCGCGCGCTTGTGTGGGCGGATTGTATCATGATCTCATTTACCATAACACAAAGTCAAAAATAAACATAAACTTTAATTAATTCATAGCAACGTACGAAAATTACATCAGACCTATGTCTGGTATTATGTATTTGTCAGTATTGTGTCTCTGGGGTGACAACCTGGGGGAAGACGAAGCCTGAGGAGGGACAGCAGGGTTATTTTTTAATTAGACTTTTTGTACAGTTTAATGGTTTTGAATTATGTGAGCCTATTGCTTGGATCAAAATTTTACAAATTACTAAAAGAAAGAATGAAGAGAGCTTTCATGAGCTAATAATCAGGGTTCCCTTATTGCTGTCTCTGTGTTTCCGTGAATATAAACCGGCCAAAAATGTCCCAGTTTGCGAAGCAGCATCCGCGATATTTGCTCCTGAGCACTTCACGTGGCAGATCTGAAAACTAAATAGCTACCATTAGAAGTACTTCCACTGCCCCGGAGGAAGTAATAACAACACTAACACTAAACAATGTTGTAACATGCCCATTCTAAACTGCGATTTTATTGGGAATTAAATATTTATGTTTCTATATATCAAACGATATACTACATTGTCAGTAACGTCATTTTTTTATTCTTAGGAAGACAATGACAAATACACGTCCATCTCAGCAGCTCCCTCTTTGAATGAAAAAAACTGGGTCCCTTTGCCAGTTCTAGCTAATACAGTGAAATGCTAAATCCATCCTTCTAGTGGGCCTAACTAAAAAACAAATTTTAGGCTAACTCAAAAAATGATGTCCATATTTACCTCCTTGGATGAAGAAAGACTGGCATTTATACTCACAGATGAGGGTACATTAATTCAGCAGCTACTTGAAAGCCCTCAGGCTATTTCCAAATGACTAGTAAAATTGTTTACTACGTGAACCTGCCATCCTTGCCATTTTATAAAGGTATTTCAATAATCCGTATCAACTTTTCCTCCTTTGGACCCTCCCCCCAAAATGAGTTTTCTTATGTTTCCTGAAATTTCAACATCAACTAAAAAAATACCATTTGGTGTAGAAAATGCAAGCATTCTTTATTTAGTCTCTGCGCCTAATGAGAGGTAGTGAAAAATCTGGGCTATTTCTGAATCCCATGGAATTATTATCCATCTAGAAACTGACTGCCCTGAGTCACAGCTCAGTTCAGACCACTCACCCAGTCATTTCATTATTTATAGTAAATAATAGGCCAGTGACACAGTGTGAATAGCATAGCTTGTGAAAGTATCCTTTTTTGGTATGTTTTAAGAAGTAGATGAACAAAGGCCGTTCTAACAACAGGCTATTTGGGGCTATAAATATTTGTTAACACCTACTGCAAAACACGTAAAAGGAGAAAAGAAATGTCATTCCCTTAGTTAACTCAATGTGCATATTAAACTTTAGAATCCTATGGGACTTAAAATCAGGATCTTTTATCTGTAGTTCAAACTAGTGTTAAATCAGTCAGTGGACTTAAGTTAAAATGAAATTCAGGGAAGCAGTTAACTGATATTAATATTCAACTGATGAAGCTGCAGGCTGAATAAGATTGGCAGTTTGAAAAGTCTAAAGGTTTAAAATGTGTTTTAATTTCCATTAGATTCACTTACACGTTCATGTTACAAGAATATCCTAGTCTGGAAAATATTTGATCCATTAATTCTCCTTTCAAAATATAATGAAATGAATGAATTACTAAAAGTTAAGAAGTGAAAATTATATGTGACTTGAGTTTTTACATTTGCCAAACCAGCTTCTGCAAGAAAGAAAACTAGTAAACTTTTTTTTGGTCAGAAAAGTGAATTGATTCCTGGAGCAGAGGAATTCTATCATTTTCCTCCAGAAACTAAATATGAAATGGTAAAAAATGAAAATTTGGGAATTTCAAGGTCTCTCAAGCTTTCTTGGCATCAAATCCCAGTCAATAACTTTGTGTATTATATCTCTGGTGTATCCAAAAAGAATATGAAACCTCCTTTGTGCCCCCACTGTTTAAAATTTTCACCACCATTAGTTTCAAACGAGGCTCTCAAAACAACCAACTTTTTGTCGTGCTTCTGATTTATGTGACATCGTAGCTTTCTGATAGTAGCTGAGCCTTCTTTATAAGGTAGAAAAAATATATATATACATATGAAGTGTCTAAAAACTAAAACCTATTTACATTATATATAAAATATATATAATCAGTGCACTAAAACTAAAATCTAATTAATCTGTTGGCTCTTTACTGTAGTTATAATAATTGATTTTATTACAAGAGCATATTTTTAGTGGTGAAAATAATTCTTCTAAAAAATATGGTTATGTCAGTGACTACGTTATTTTTAAATGACCTTGGTTTTGACCTCCAGTGTTCGAAAGAACAAAGAGACTCTTTCCAAGATGTTCTTTAGGAAATATTCATGATGTACTAGGTAAGAGCAATTATACGATGCTATTCTTTTTACAAAGAAGGAAAGTGACATGCCAGAAGGCTAATTTTAGTTTCTTCCCAGAATCTTATAATTAAATGAAAATCTGACTTCTAACTAGATATTAATAAACTAGGCTTCTTTAGGAAATTCATGTTCCCAACTTACTCTTTCTTCCATGATGCCATTTGCCTTCCTAAGAAATGTCTCTGATTTTAAATGCTGTGTTTCATATTTTAACAAGCCAAAGAAAACAGATACCATTGTGTTTTATGTAAACTGTCGTGCTAATGGGCCACGTGCAGCTGCCAGGCAGGCTACAATCTCAGGGCTGGGGACAGTGTGAATATTGTGTGGTGCAGTATAAATTGTACGTGAAAAACCAACTAGTGCAAATATTCACTGAGATAATAGAATAATAAGTTTTCGGAGCTGTAACCATCTGGGCTCGTAACCATCTGGGCTAATGGGTTTGCCAAGTTTTCACCAGTAACAATTCTTTCATTATTTTAATTGCAGACCCTAGATTTTGAAGGATTTAAAACAAGTAGAGAAGCTGCAATTTATACTGTTATTCTCTAATACTGAAAATCACGTGGGGTTTTAATTTATGAAAAACTCTGTGTCACTAGATTTGAAGACTCAGGCTGGGAATTAATGAATTAGTCCCATTCCCTCACTCCATAGGTGACAAAAGTCATGCCAGTATCATATGAGGGCTGTTCCAGGTTGCACAGCTGAAGAAGTTGCACTGGAGACAGAACCAATAGAAAAGGGAAATTGGTTTGAGAAAGCACAATCTGACCTCTCCTTGGCACTTTTTCCTCAGCATCCCACCTTTAATGTTTGTGGTCACCCTTGTCCTTTCCAACCCCAGTTCTTCCAGGCTCCCTGTGCTGGGCAAAGGTTTTAATGAATTGCCAGATATTGAAGATGCTCAACCCAGTGCTCTCACTCTATCTCACTCTTGATATTCAGACCTATGTTTCCTGTTCTTTATTCAATACCACACACTCATAGACCTTTAGGTCTTCACTTGACCTACATGTTTATCAATAACACCATCCTTCCTCTTTTCAAGGCCTCTTCAAGGAGCAACTCAAATCTCATCTTCTGTGAAACATCTCTTGAGTTCCATCCCCAGTCACGTCCAGGTAGAAATTATGTGCTGTTTCCTGTGCTTATGTTACAAGTCATAGCAGGTGGCCTCTTTTCTGATTGGCTGTTCATGAGTGTCTGTCCAACTAGACTGAAAGAATCCCAAGGCTCAGAAAATTATCTGATTTCTCTTCGTAATTCCATTGGCTGCACAGGTCTGGCCTCCATGTGCCTGTCACACAAGGCTTTGTATGTGGTGTGTAATGATGACCTGCTCCAAATACTAAAAGCATCCATTACCCAATTTTATTCAGAGTCTACTATTCAAAGTAAGCATAAACTTTAGCTACATTTGTGCATTTCTTACAGCTAAATATTTTAATTAAAATATAGTACAAAATGGTAGCTTCAGAAAATCTTGTCTTTTGCTAGTAAATTAACTAGCAAACGTCATTATTCTGATGGAAAAATACAGTCCTTTTATGAAAAATTGTAGCAGACAAAGATACTATAAAAATAACATTGTTAATACAACACTGTTGTATATGTCAAACTTATAGCAAGTTGAAAATATAAAGCACTATGGATGACTGATTTTCAACATGATCTTTCTCATTATTGTTTCAAAGCCCGCATCCTATTGGGCACAAGGAGAGAAAAATTCAACAGAGATGTATCTGTAAAACAATCTACTAGATGCTGCAGAGAATACAGGAGTAGGACACAACTTCCTACACTGCCAAGTGAGTTTAATGAACATCTTACATGTTTGCAACAAGTTGTTAATATACTCTGGTTGCTTAGAAATGAGATATTGGCATAGATAGAGAGGAAGTACAGTGTAACAGTTCTAAGTCTGGGATTTGCTGTCCGTTGGGTCTGAATCTTTACTCTGCCAATTGCAGCTATGTGACCTTGGGCAAGTTAATTAACCTCTTTAAACTCCAATTTTCTCATTAAAAAATAGAGCTAATAATAGAACCTATTTTATAAAAGTCATTACAATGGTTACATAGAATAATACATAGACACTACTTGGTACCACTCTTAGGAAATAGTAATCATAAATGAAATTAACTGACACTGCTGTCATTGTGGAGTGGTTGTTACTGGAATTAAGGTCATAGAAATTTAAGAATAGAAGGGATCTTACTGATAATTTGAAAATAAATCCCTTATTTTACAGTTTAGGAAACTGAAATTTAGAACAACTGTGAGTCTTGCTCAAGTTTGTTTATGTAGTCATGGTTAAACTTGCATAGCTTCCACGTGTCCAGAATTGCAGCTCAGTGTTCTTTATATTCTTCACTGAAATGACGATTAAAATTATTTTCGACATAGTTGATTTGCCATACACAAAACCATTTTTTACTTCTAGAATTATTTTCTTTGTGATGGCTTACTTGGGTGAAGAAAAGTGGCAGAAAACTAACGACCATGATATTTGGGCAAATGTATGAAAATTGTTTGAAGTTCTTTAGTTCACATTATGTTTTTCATTGTCATTCTCCCTGTAATACCCACCTCCAAGAACATGTTATCTCTTGCCAAACAAGTAGAAAAACTCATCTGTGTCTGTAGTCATTTGCACTCAGAGATAGGTCCACATACATGTTTACTTAAGGATGCTGTTCTAGCCCCCACCCCTCCAGAACAGTCCCTAACCTGTAGTCAGTTTCAGCTGTAGGCACATCAGTGGCCAGAATTTGACCACTGGCTCTGATTCTGGAAAACTTTCAAATTTCTTATTTTAACTGATTGGTAAAATGCAAGATTAGATTTCAAAGAATTTTTTGCTATGTACATTAGCTACTTTAGTCAACCAACATTGTTTTAATATCTTTTTTGGTCAATTAATTTTAGAAAGTGCTCATATTTATTTTTGTCTGGGCAGTAATATTAAATATATGCACTGAATTTAAGTGTGCAGATGAGTGAAAATACTTTAATTATATGCACTTCAATTTTTCTATTCAGATTACAGTATTCTTAGCAAAGCAATGTATAATTCAGGTCCCAAGAGAAAAATGGTTGAAGAATATCTAGGATATGTTACAAATATTCTGGTTTAAATCAAATTGCATGTATATTTCTGCACCTAGCTTTTTACTCATTTATAAAAATGATTTCTCTGTAATTATAATTTTAATGTCTGCATAATGTTATAGAATATGGATTGCCATATTTCTTGTTTTTGTAGGATATTTAGGTTGCTTACAATATTTTACTGCTATAACTAATGTTTTAATAAGTATATTTAAATAAAAGTCTTTTTTATATTTCAATTTTTAAATAACATCATAAAAATATAATTACTAGGACAAAGAATATAAACATTTAAAGCTTATTATTTTTGTCAACTTGGATAGTGCTCCTGATTTAACAGCTGATCAAAAAAGTAAAATGCTGTTTCTCACTGTGCTTTTTACTTGCATATCTTTCATTATTAATAATGAAATATTATTTAAATATTATTTAAATATTCTGTATTTCATTAGTCATTGTTTGTAAATTAATGAATACTTTATAATTCATTCATGAACTATGCCCACTGAGATTTTTTATTTTTCTTTAACTTATTTTTCTATTATTTTGTTTTTTAAAACGTGCTTTAATAATTTGTTCTGTTTAGCTATTTACTCATCTTATGCCAAATTACCTTACCAAAAGTTGTTTGTTTATGTGAATTTTAGGATTCATTTTTAAATTTCCTAAAGAGATTTCCTATTGGGATTTTGGTTGAAATTAAGTTAAATATATAAACAAATCTGGAAGTAATTTTTTTTTCAATCTGCCCATTCAATAATTTGTTTACTCATCCCATTAACCCAAGCAAAATATTGTAGGTCTCAGTCATTTCTTGTTAAGGGGATTCTTAGTAATATTTCACATTTGTTCCTGTAAATAAAGTCATTTTTTCCACTATAATTTCAAATTGGATATTACATGTAAGGAAATCTTTGGATTTAGACTAGATTGTATTCACACAGTTTATTTGACTCAAAAACTCTATTTCTTTTTTTTTTTTCCAGTTTATTTTCTTAGGTTCTCCATCTACAAGTCCTTTCTTTCCTTAGCCCATGACAGACTTTGCACGCTCATCTGCTCTTTCAATGGTGCACGTATCAGTATGGTGAACAAACTGAGACGGACTCTAATTCATTTCAATAGAAAAATACATCTACAATGACATTTTTCCCAAAACATGCCTTTCCTCATTCCTCCATCAATAACTTAGTCCTCTGAAATCTGAGCTGCATCCTGCCTAACATTGCTTAAACTACTTTTTTCAGTCTCGTATTTATTTTCAGTATATTCACATGCTAATCAATGTTATAGGAACAGGATGAAAATAGCTTGCTATGTCACCAATGATTTCCCAATAATCAAGTTAGTTAATTATTTAATTCATAATAATCATTTGTTGAATTCCAACGAGCACTCTTAAGCCACACCATACTTTTAGAACTTAACGCAGTTTTCTTCATCTTCTTCATTACGGAGTTCTGTCTCTTTGGTCATCCCACTCGTTTCTACATTCTTCCGCTACACCTCTCAGTGAGCTTCAGGCAACTGGGATGGCTCATCTTCCGCCCACTGTTTAAATATTATGATTTCCATGAGGGTTAATTTGTTTCTCATTACTACCCCTTCTTTTTTTTTTTTTTTTTTTTGTACTTTCCTCTTGAGCAATCCAAACTGTTTCACAGTCTCCAATGTGATCCTTACATGACTGACTCCCAGAGTTACATATTAGCTCTCACCTCTTTCTAGAACTGCATTCCTAACTATGTACTTGTCACTTCTACCTAGATGTTCAGCAAAAATGTTTAATCAGTCCAAAATGAGATTTGTTTTCAGTTCCTCAAAATCATCTTCCTTGTTGATCATTCTTTATTTGGGGTAATGGCATCATGGTGATACTAGATACTAATGATATTTTATAATAATAATAGTGATATAACAATAACAACAAGAAACATTTTATTCAACACTTACTATATTCCAGGCACATGTTAAAGAACACTGCATATAATAATTTGTCAATCCTCTCACAATCTTACGAGGTAGAAACAGTTATTATTCCAGTTTACAAGTAAGAAAATTTAGGCACAAAGAGTTTGAGCAATTGCCCAAGGTCACATGGGTACATAAAAAGTGGTGAAAACAGTTTTATGGTCTCATCTCACTTCAAACTTTGTTGTTTGGGGTTTTATTTTTTTCTTTTCTTTTCTTTTCTTTTTTGAACCACAATCCTACTCTTCCTAGCTAAACACACCACAGTCATCCCTGATTCACTCTTTCCTCTTATATCACTAAATAATTTACCAAGGCCAGTCAGTTCTGTCTCTTATATATCCTCAGGCAATGTCCTTCTCATCACCTTTACTGTCCTTCTTTTTTTTCAAGCAACCACTAACTCTTAAAGCATACCATCTCCAATGTTTTATTGCCTCCATGATGCTTTTAATACAGTCAGGCATGATTCCATCATTGTTATGTTTAAAATCTCTCCATGACTTTTTGTTCTCTACAGGATAAAATTCAGAATCCTCAGCAAAATCCTTTTCTTTTCTAAAGTTGTCTTATGTTTCCAGACATTTCCCACTTGCTCCTCAACCTTACCCCAAATATATGCTCCTAGTCATACCAAACTACTTGTCCTCACCTTAAAAAAAAAAAAAAAAAAAAAAAAAAAAAATATATATATATATATACACACACATCTGTGTGTATGTGTTGTTTGTGTGTGTATTTGTGTATTTGTGTGTGTGTATATACATATGTACATATATACATATACACATGTATATGGATCTAATGAATGTATACATATATACACATGTATATCCATTGGGCTAAGATTGTGTCTTATTCATCTGTATTTTTTTTTTCTCTTAACAAAATACAATACCCCACACGTGGCAGCTGTTAAGTAAGTTTTGGCTGAACACATGAATGAATGAAGAAAACAATGAAGGAAGAAAGGAATTAAAAGCTTTCAGGTAAGCATATTTTATGACTCATGATATTCACTAATTTGGTGCAGCATCTCTCACAGCTGAAAGAGCAGGACTGTGTACGACTCAGGAGTCAGCCAGAATTCTGGAAGGGGTGCATTATACTCAGCTCCCTGAATATTCATGGAATAGAACGAGGAAAACCTTTAGCAAGTCCATACTCCAAGTAATGCCATTTTCAAGTGATTCTAGGAGTGAAGTATACATATTTATACTTCTGTCCGTTATACAGTGATTTCCCCATACTTTCTCAGCTCACTGAATTCCAGGGGCTTGCTCTCCCCTTGAGGCAGTTTGCATATGCTGGTCCCATTGTTTTAACAAGTTAAATGGATTCCAAATTCATCATCAGGGTTGGAACAGAGAAGAACATGTTACATTTGCAGAATGGTGGCCCCTTTTAACAGTAATTTGAGAGTGGTCATGGGGTACAAATCACCACATTTGACGAGAGAGCTGTCAGTGTCAAATGACAATATTAGACCTGTGGTTCAATGGGCCACACGTGTCAGGGAGTAAGCGGCGAAGAAGCAATCAATATGCCTGTTAGAATCACTTCACCAATACTAAAATAATTTTGAGTATAATTCACCTTAGTTCTAGTTTTTTATTTGAATTTCTAGCCTACTGATCTATTGAATATGCATTTTAATGTGAACCTTACTAAATCACACTTAGGAAATGAAGGCATATAAAAATTCTAAGTACAAAGAAAAAAGAAACTAAAAGTAAGCCAAATCAATTGACTTTCTTAATTATTTTCTTACTGCAAGATATTTTTTAGACTGAACAAAATCATCACTCAAAAAAAACAAGGTTTTCTGTATATAACTAAACAACGCAGCAGTGACTCAAGCCATTGAGCTGCACAAACATCTGTTGGGTAAAATGACAGCATCTAAATCATAGATCAGCTAGGACAAGAGAAATAAAACTTTTGGGCTAGATCAGTTGCTTGATAAATGTATCCTACTTTTCTTAAATGTTAACTTTTGATAAATGGCCAGGCTTTGCCATGACTTTGCTTTGACATTTATCTCACAGTGACCATTATCTTGTGACAATAATCTATTTCTTTCTGTTATCTTGCAGCTCATAATTGTTAAGTCTTCTTACTGAAGATTTCCTGTCAATTTTGTAATTTATGACACATAGGCCCAAACTCCCCAAAAAGTATTTTATGCATATGGCTTATAACTAAAATTTAAACAAAATAATAGACCTATAGCAGTTTTGTGGCTTTTTATGTACGTAACCTCTCTAGGAGAAATGTTACAGAAAGCAAAACAAATGCTAATGTTTTTTAAAAACTCAAACTTTATTAAACTGCATATAAATTCCTCAGAAAGTTCATGGACTTGCAGCTCAAAGGGACACAACAATATTTGGCACATTACCATATTGATCACACCCATTGTATTAGATGGAGTAGCTGCATTGCCAATTCCTTAGAAAACTGAGCAAGTTGCCAGGAATTTGTAACCATTGGTATTCCCCTTACTAAGCATATTTTTTTTCTTCCCTAAGTGCTACTGCTCTTGTGTCTACAGAGGCTTCCCAGAGCACACTAGAAACAGCGAAATTGCAGGGCAAATCTTCTAAGAGATTTAGATAGTTTAGACTGTTCTTTTTAAAACTTTGTTAAACTCAACAACCTGACAATGAATTGTACTACTAAGGCCTGCACTAGCCTCCATGACCATCCAATTTAATTGTTCTATTTTATAGATGAGGAAACTAAAGTCCAGAAATTTTTTACAACGTGCCCAAGGCTACTCAGATAGAGAAGAAGAACCTTCATGTGAAACTTACAACGATTCCAGAAATATCTAATTCAGCATTCTTTCTACTAACCAGTATTCTTAGAAGGCACACGGAACACTCGCTAAAAATATAGATTTCTTGATCCCTACTCCAAACTTGGGGTGACGGCCAAAGAATCTACATTTTTACAGTCTAGAAGATTCTGATGTCTAGAGGGTTGTGATGTAGCTGTTCTAAGAACATATTTTGAGAAGTACTGTTCTATACCAACTCTCATCATGAATATATGGTCATCTTCCTCATTGCTTTGGCTGGTACAGTAGATTTCTCATTAGTGGGATTTCCTAACCATTCAGCTTTAAAAATATCTAATGGAGACTGAAGTTGGAGTGGGTGGAGTGGGGTGTGTGTGTGTGTGTGTGTGTGTGCGTGTGTGTGTGTGTGTGCATGTGCGCCTGTGTGCATACATAAGCGGAGGTGAAAGCTAAAGATGAAGAATGGTTTTGGTAGAACTTTGGTCTCAAACAAGTCAAGAGCATCACAGAAAATAAATCAAATTGGTCTAAGACCCAGACATTTTTATACAATCCATCCTCTACATCCACAGATTCTGCATCCTTGGATTCAACCAACCATCAACCAAACTCCACAGATGCAGAACCCGGGGATATGGCGAGCATTCACGAATTTTTGTATCTGCCAGGGGTTCTGGCCCCAATTCCCTGCAGATAAGGAGGAACAACTGTATGTTAGAACTACTTTTACATATGTATTTTTTTTGGAATGTAGGTGAGTGGGTACGTTGGGAGCCAAAGAAAGATTATGTAAAAGTTGAGGCCACTGCCAACTTCTACCACAGAGAACAAGATGACTGCTAAAAGCCCCTTATTCTATTGATGCCATCTGCCCTCACTTTTTCATTGCCGCCCTTACCATTCACTGATACATCAGTCACGTCCTATTTGTACAGTACCTATGTGGTATGATCAACCCTCAGTATCACTTTCGACTTGATCCTGTCCTATGCTCCCTGTGACCTCCACTCAGCACTCATCCTCATCAGACATGCCCTGTTGAAAGAGCCAGCTCATAGATAACTTGTTTCCCAGAGAGTCATGAGATTATAGGTCAAATGCCATGATAATCACATTAAGAGTGAGGTGCAGAATGAGTTTCCTATCATAGACAGCTGGTATGGACAAGCAACTTCTCCACCAGGGGTTGGCTTGAGCTAACAAAAATATGGGACAACCGTTCCTCTTCAATGCTGGTATTTCTGGATCTCAAACCCCAACTCTCCTATGCACTTTGGCAGCAGTTGTGCCATTATAAGTTCTAAATGGATCTAAATATGTGGCAACCCTGAAACTGTAACCAAGAGTTTGTTGGTTCAGAAATTCAAGTCATCCCAACGTCTCATTGTGAGTCTTTTCCCGTGAATTTAAATAATAGAATCACTTAATTTTTTGCTTTAATTATATAAATTTTCCCCATGAGTTACTTATCAGCCTGAATGAACATTCACCTTTTTAATATACTATTCTTTTTTAAAAAATTAAAAAAAATTTTTTTTGGTAGGGAGCTAATTAGGTTTATTTATTTAATTTTTTTTAATGGAGGTACTGATGGTTGAACCCAGGACCCCATGCATGCTAAGCACACACTCTACCACTCCTTTATATCCTACTCTTGATGAAACTGGCTGAGGTACTTTGATGCATCTGCCTTTTGCAGAGTATTGATGGCATCTGCAGGATCCTTGCCTAAATTCTCTCTCCAAAGGTGAAATAGATGGCTCCTGACTTTGGATACCCACTGTAGCCATAACATTGTCCATCTGCAACCCTGGAATGCTTCTTTGCTTTTACTTGTCTAACACAGCAGTAGGGCATTCGGGATATGAAATATCTAAATTTGACACTCCAGATAGTCAACAAACTTCCAAACTTTCTCATGCTCCATAAATCCACAGATTCTGAGTTTATTTACAATAAGCAATCCTAAATCAGGAATATCTTGCTAATAGCATTCCATAGATAAGGTCTCCTCTCCCTGCAAATAGCACTAGTTTGTTAACCAGGAGGTCTGGTTTTCAGCAGTTTTCCAAGGATATTATACTGAATCACCTGCTTCTGGCCCCTCCCTACAACATCCTTCTTTCTGCTGCTTTACCATGGGTATGAATGGATCATAGGTCAGCTGCTTTAACTCCTTCCTTTCTAGTGCTAAGAAATAATTTAACTGAAAGCACTTTGAACACCATCATAACACTGTTAGAACTGTGACCCAGTTACAAATTAAATTATTAAATTAATTCAGTTATTCCATGGGAATGATTAAAATCAACTTGACATCCAGAGTATAGACCAAGTAAGACAACAATCTCTCTGCCTACTAGATAATCCACTGTGCTTCTGGTTTCTGTAACTCCATAGTTACATTGGTTCACTTCTTTTTAGTTTCCTGGAAAGAAATATTCTGAGAGAGTGCTTCTTAAAAAATAGAGGAGGCTAAGTGCTTTCTAAGTTTGCTGATGATTAAATGTAATTAGATCATCAGCTTCTGAGAGGAGAGGATTACAGATAAATAATAGTAACCATGTCAGAGTAGTTAGACACCGTTACAATGAGAAACAGAAACACAAGGCGTAGGTAGGCAACCACATGGCATGAGCATAAAAGATCTCAGAATCATACTGCAAGTCAGTTTCACAAAGTAAAATGAGGAAAAAAAAGAGAATATGAAAAAAGCATCCAAAAATTCCATGAGAGTTTGCCTAATTCTAAGATGATTAGAAGTGGTGATTCTAAGCAGATAAGCAGCAGATTCTTCTCTGGTGAAGATCGGTATAAAATGAGTAGCAATACCAACATTGACAAGGTGGTAAAATTAGATCCATGAGAAACTAGGAGTGCTAAAAATATCTAAAGAAAGGTTTAATGATTTCCAAGATAATAATATATGGTATGATTATTAGAATTTACCCATCTCCAGAGAGAATGGAGCTTACAAAGGGTCAGGAGACATTTAAAGAACAACTGGTGATGAATTCATTCTTAACAGGAAATGTGGTTATATACTAGAATGATCCACAGGAAGACCTCGGAGATACTGTGTGTTTGGTTCGAGACTACTGTAATAAAGCCAATGTCACAATAAAGCAGGGCATGCAAAATTTCTGGTTTCCCAGTGCATATAAAAGTTATGTTTATACTACACTGTAGTCTATTAAGTGAGCAACAGTATTATATCTAAAAAAAAATGTACATACATTAGTTAAAAAATACTTTATTACTAAAAAATGCTAATCATTATCTGAGCCTTCAGCAAGTTGTAATCTTTGTGCAATAGTAACATCAAAGATCACTGATCACAGAGCACCGTAATAAAATAAGAATGAAATAGTTTGAAATACTGCTAGAATTACCAAAACGTGGCAGACACAAAGTGAGCAAATGCTGTTGGAAAAATGGTCCCAATAAACTTGCTGGACTAAGAATTGCCACAAACCTTCAGTGTGCTAAAAGTCATTATCTGTGAAGCACAAAAAAGCAAAGCAGAATAAAATGAGGTATGCTTGTCCTAAAATCTGTTGTAGAATCTGCTTCAATGTCACCATTATAAAGTAGATTGACATTCATGTACCGTAGTAGGTAAATTATAAAACAAGAGAGAAAACCATACACCCCCCTATTCCTGTAACTCCATGATAAAATTCCGTGGGATTACTAGTGAATTTCAAGTTTAATGATCATTAAATATAAAATATATTGTAATTTGTACTCACACCCCTATGTTTGTGGCTATAGCACTTTTGCCAAAGCAAAGCAAAATAAAACAAAATGACAACACATCTACTTTCTTTAAACTCCCCGTTTCAATGTTATAAAAGGTCTTTCTTATTAATTGAATTCTGTGATTTAGGTGTCCAGCTAGTTCTCTGTAAATGCTGAATGTACTGCAAGTTCCAAATAACCTTTAATCAAAATAAAATGATAAGGGCTTCCTTAAATATTTAACTATTTTAGATGTATTAATACGTTAATGATGTTAGAAGCACTTAACAATTCAAAATAACCTTTGTGTATTTAATGGTTCTAAGTATTTTATGCTGTGCAATTAAATTTAAATTAACATGCAAATGTTATTGCTGGAATATTCTTTGGTACTTGAAATGAATTTAACTAGGTATTCGTATTCTGTGGAATATTCAGGGATTAGATAGTTACTGAATTAAAGAGTTTATTTCCAAGGGAAGGCCCTCAATAAGTGAGTTTGCATCTGTTCATTTTGACACTAAATGAGAGTTTTAATTCAGATCAGGATCATTCCTTGTGTATAGATAATTGAGTGAGAGCAAGATGAAATTTTGTTAGACTCTGCTTTCACAAAAATGAGATCTACTAATAAAGAAATTATGCTATTGTTCTATGCAAACAATAGACACAATGTGTTTCCATGTATCTCTTTTTTCTATTGAAGTTACTAAAGTTTAGTATTCAGTATGTGATTACAGAGATACGAAACTATAAAATGAGTGCTGAGTTGCCATTCGCAATATTCACCTCGAGAAGCCTACACCAACCACATTGCCATGCTGTGGAATATTTTGACAACTCCATTTTAGGAACTGTTTTTAGAGATCGGATATGACTCATAAAATCGGTCTCCTTGCTTTATTTTCACACTTCAAAAAAGAAAAAAAAGATGTTACATTTTTTCCATTCAGAGGAGGTATTGTGGAGCAGACTGGGAAATCATTCCACAGACTAAAGTCAAAACAAGGACTAGAAATTAGTGGTCTTCCAAGGTAACATGAGCCAGAACTGGGCCTCAGAGTGATGAAAGAGTAAAGATGAACAGTTGATTTAGATGATTTTTAAAATCCCTTCCAATCCAAAGATTCTATTATGATTATGATTATGATTATTATTTTCTGATTCATGATTCTGTCACTTCCACCATATTAAAGTTCTTCCTTCTCTTTAGTTAGACCCCGTGTGCTAGGTAGCTGTTATTCCCCTGCAGCATCTACATGGTCCAGAGGGGAATCATGGCTCCAAAGAAGACCGATATCAGCCTGCTGGTATGCACGTGTGCAGGCATGACGTGTGCAGTGTCCACATGTGCAGGTGGGGGGGCTGACACTCTTCCCTGACTTCCTGCTGATGGCGTTACTTCAGATCGTAATGGAGAAATGAGCCTAGAGAAAGCTGGCACAAAGAAACCATCGGGGTATTTAGGGAAGCTCACCGGCACCTGATTCCATCTCCTAAATATGTAACATCTTACAGCACATTTAGCAGAAAACATAATTCTCCTTCAGCGTGAGAAACACTCTTGAGGCTTTTTCCATTTTAGATCTCAACCTCCACTATCCTCTACACACATTTGTTTTTTATTAGAATTCTTCAAGTATCAATGACTTCTGTACCTTTTTAATAAAAAAATACATGTAGTAAGATATTAAAATCACATATTATGTGTCCTATTAAGAAAGCTAAAATCTATTTCTACATTTTCCATACAAATGCAACTGCCCCTACTGTATGTGTGTGTGTGTATATACATATCTCCTCATGTGTAAGACTGTATAATGTGTCATTGGTCCCAAAATGTAAGAGTGGAGAATTTTTGTAGTTAGTCTAATTATCTTATCTTTTTTTGGGTAGGTTCAAAACTCAGTTTGCAAGAGCACAAAATTCCACTGAGTAAGGACAATCATTACAGCAAATATCATCACCACGAATCAGACAAATCATTCAAGACACAAAATAACAAGAGGTAAAACTTTGCCGAGTTTTGCAGTTGTCTCCTCCAAGTAACAACATTGCTGATGCTAAACACACATTTACCAAAGGGGGCTACTGCTTGGGCTCACTACATTAAACATTTATAAATTCATTACTTAGTACTTCAAACATTCATTTACATTTTCTAACATGGAATTATTATGCATTTAGCTTTTATTCATTTAAAAAAGTTCCACTGCATTAGGTCTTCAAAGAGATTTCCAAAGTGTTCAATTACTTCTTCTAACTGCAGCTTTTTCTGTTTCTTGGAAAAAAGCCAGGTTCCCAGTCTTAGCACTTTTACTCTTACTCTCTTCATCCACTTGTTCCAGGGGTTGTGAAAAGAGGTTTTCTTTCATGACTGCCTCAACAGTGAGGGTTCCTTTCTAGCTTTAAAAAATTCAAGCTTAAAAAAAATTAAACTGGCATCTTTATAATGCCAGTAGCTTTTGCTCAGTGAGGAATCAAACCCTCTGAACAATGAATGCTTGTCTAAAGCAACTATTCACAGAAGGTACTGCCTTCTGGGGAATAGGAAAAGTTTTTACCTACTGACAAATGGGAGTAGCATAACAGAATAGAGCTGAACCCAAGGCGAAACGCCTCACGTTTCCAGAGCTGAAATGTGGCGATCAGTTACAGCCCCTCCGCCATTGACCTGATATAAACAGAAGAACACCGAAGAATACCAAACAAGATCAAGCAGCAGTCCAGATGAGATCATGCAAATTCCTTTTAAATGTCTTTAATTTACAGATTTTAAAAATGTTTGGAGAGGTTGGAGGCTTATCCCCATGTGTTAATTAAAACTTGATTTTGGAGCTCCAGTGAGAATCTGAGAGACAGGAAGAATAAATCTTGAGAAAATTGTCTGGTGTATATAAATAGCTTCAACAGTTACTTCAAAATTTAGTTTTATGTTGTATCATTTAGGTCTAAAGGCTTTCTCTGAAAGAAACACCAACCTCGTGAATACTGTCTGTGTCAAGGTCTCTGGCTGTTTATTGGCCCCGCACATTCTGTGAAGCACATGAACCAACTAGGAAGAAATAAAAAGTGTTCTGCTCTATCTTTCTCACCGGACTGAGCTATTGTGACTACTGGTTTGCATTTAGGTGAGAAAGTATTTCAATTTCTTCATCCTTTTCTTGATTCTTTCGGTGAAAAAAAGGCACAGAGAAGCAGACAGGGTTGGGTGCTTTTACTTTTGTGGGCATCTCACCTACTTCTCCCCTTCCCCATTTCAATTCCTTCCTTGTGCACAGGTGGGGTTTCACTGACCCTGGACTTACAAAGGAAGGAGGATCAAAAAAAAAAAAAAAAAAAAAAAGTAAAGGTATGGTGTAGCCACTACGGAAAACAGTATTGAGGTTCTTTAAAAAACTAAAAACAAAGTTACCATATGATCCCACAATCCCACTCCTGGATATATAACCAGAAAAGATGAAAACTCTAATTTGCAAAGATACATGCACCCCAGTGTTGACAGCAGCACTATTTACGATAGCCAAGACACAGAAGCGACCTAAGTGTCCATCAACAGATGAATGGGTAAAGAAGATGCAGTATAGATATACATATACAATGCAATATTACTCAGCCATTAAAAAGAATGAAACATTGCCATTTGCAGTAATATGGATGGACCTAGAGATTATCATACTGACTGAGGTGAATCAGACAGAGAAAGATATTAGATGATGTCACTTACATGTGGAATATAAAAAAATACTACAAATGAATTTATTTACAAAACAGAAACAGACTCACAGACATAAAAACAATAAATTTATGGTTACCAAAGGGGAGAGAAAGGGGATAAATAAGGAGAATGGAATTAATAGATAAACAAGGAGGACTTACTATGTACCACAGGGAACTATATTCAATATCTTTTAATAACTTATAATGGAAAAGAATCTGAAAAAAAATATATATATATAACTGAATCACTCTGCTGTGCTCCTGAAACTAACACAATATTGTAAATCAGCTATACTTCAATAAAATTTTTTTTAAATGCAAGGGAGGGAGGTGATAGCAGACATGAGACGAGAGCAGAACTGGAGCCAGTATCTGGAGAGACAAACAATCTTTCAGAGAAGAGACAGAAAGTTTGCAAATAAGCAGGGACTATACATTCCTTCTGGTGCTGCCTTGTCCAGGACCCTGCTGTTAGTAAGCAGTAGAGTCAACTCTAAGAAATCCTGGGGTCTTTTCTGTTACAGCATAAGCACATCAAGTTCTTGGCTATAACTTGAACAGAATCCCAGTGAACAAAGGAACACATTATTTTCTATGAACCTGAACCAAAAGAAGCTACTTTTTTTTTTTTTTGTCAGTTCTAGTCCTTGAAAAGGTGAAAACTATCTGAGGACCTCATATATGGCCACCTTAAGAACACATGCAGAAGGTGGGGAAGGTGAAACCTTTACTTTAGATATTTCCCATACTTTTGCTTATGTTTGATTATAAATATTTGTAGAAGTAGTTTTTGTCCCCCCCCCCCTTTTTTTTCTTTGCTAAATAATTTCTCTCCTTAAAGTCTAAAGCATGTACTCTCATTACGGCTTTCTTAGAGGCAGCATGGTATATGAGGGAGGCTAGGTTGTGCAGAGTCTTCCTCAGACTGCCTGACACACCTGCTTTATCCAGAGTGCTGCTGCTTCTTTTGGTGTCTCATTTCAGTTTTCTCCAACATCAGCCCTCCATGGATATATTACTTTCCATCCTGTGCTTACATTAATTTTGTATAGCAAAAAATGGTAGCAAAGAATTCCAATTTAGCATTTGGAAGCAAGAGGTTTCAACCAAGCTTTTGGGGTTTGAGAGAGAATAACTTAGAACTTTTCAAGTGTAAGTTCATAGTATCAGTGCTGTAAAATTTGCTCATTATTACTCTGATAATGTTGAGTGTCTAAGAGATAAGTAGCAATACGAGTGCTTTAGGAATTTAGTTTTTATTTTCCTTTCTGTTTATTATTCAGGGACTGTTGTGTGGAGAATGCAGGGTCTGTTGGGGCTTTATCCTCTCCTCTGCCTTCCAGAATGCTCTGCTTTACTGCTCTTTAGCACTTTCTAATGTTAGACAAAAAATTGAAAGAAGTGGACACAAGCAAAACAGCTTACAACTTTTCTAACTTGTTAAACGATAACAGATTGATACTAAGAATGAAATGCAGCTGTTTTCATCTATTCAAACTCTTTATCATCATTACTGTACATGATCAAGTAGCATGTGTACTGTAGCCGTGTGAGATGCGATCATCATCGTGTTAGATGACTAATCAGCAGACCTAAGGTTTTAGACATGATACCTATGCCAATATGTTGAGAATTTCACTCTTGCACCAAGGTTTTACTATAATCCAAGTCCCTAGTTCTCTCTTTCCTGCCAATGAAAATAGAGAGATGCTCAAATAATTCATAACCCAAAGGAAATAATAAAGATATGTGTAACTATTTCTTTTTAATTAAAAAAATGTTTTTTAAGTTTTTTAAAGTTTTCCAATTTGTATTTCTCCTTTGAGAACTTGAAAAAGTTGGGGCCAACAATCTGGTAGATCTTGTGTTTATTTTCACGGCTTCACAAATGGACAAGTACTAAAATCACCCCTCCTGTTCAGACCTACCAGTGACAGCTTCACTCGGATGCTGACTTTGAAACAGCTTGGCCTCTTATGAGACACAGGAGAAGTAAGAATGAATTGTTTACTGACTTAATAATAGGATTAAGTATAATTCCTTTATTAGAGATACATAAATAGTGCGCAAATAAGTGTTTTTATTATGTGACTTACATAATGTGAATTTCATCAGTGAGTAGAATGGGCTTTGGTATGTTGGTGATTGGCATCTCAGGAAACTGAATGTTACTAGCTTGTGTAATTCTTAGAAAGAGGCTACAGAAAAGCATCCTGGGAACTAGGAATTGCAGGGGATAGCACCAAGGCAGCCGGCTATACCCTCATGAAGAGATCATTTTCTGAGACTATATGTCCCCCTTGACTTCTTTTATCCATTATTTTCCAGCTTAAACCAACCAAACTTCTACTTCAAGAATATCATTTAAAACAAAACAAAACAAAACAAAAAATACCCTTTCCATAATTGCCCCCTTGCTTTTCCATAACTATAATTAGTAGTTATTAAAAAGCTACCAGGTGTCGGGAACTTTTCTAGGAAACTTACATTTATTAACTCACAACAAAACTATGAAGAAGACTCTTCTATTATTATGTCTGTTTTAGAGAATAGGAAACTGAAGCAGAGGAAGATTAAGTAATTTGCTGAAGGAGCCGTAGCAGGAGGTAGCAGAATCAGGATTCAGGTGCCGGGACTCTTCAGGGTCCCTGCTCTTTAGCATCTGGCTCTACTGCATCTGCACCACACTCACCAGAAAACCAGACTTTGGATCAGCTCCAATGTACTTTATTCAGTTTCCCTTTCTATTTCCCACACCAGGGACTCAGGAGGTGTTCAGAAATATTTGCTGAATGAGTGAGTATATGCTAATCAGAATTGCTAGTGCCTTTTTTTTTTCCTGAGCTTCAGTTCTATGGGAACATGCACCTCTTCACCTGGATGGAGCACAGTAGCACAGTAACCTTGAGTCAATGTAACGAAATAAACCCACCATTCATTATCTTCAATTCGTGCTCCTACCTTCACGCCTGGAATTGCCATTTACCCCTCTGCTCAAGTCTAAAATTTGAGAGTAGCTTTTTTCTTCTTCCTATCCCTCACCCCTTTTTTGTTAATCCTTTGAAAATATATTACGTAGCAAATCTTTCTTCTCAAATCAACGACACTTACACAGGGGTATTCGTCTTCTCTTTCTTGAATAACGATGGCAGCCACTTGGTGACTTCTAAGGTTATAAAACGCTGCCACATTCTTCCAGATCTGTCTTTCCAAAGCTCTGATGATTCCACTTACCCACTGTGGTAGGCAAAACAATGCCACCCCCACCCCCACAAAGATGTCTAGATGCTAATCCCTGAAACCCATGAATATGTTACCTCATTGGCAAGAGGCTCTGCAGATACAATGAAGTTAAAGACCTCAAGACGGAGTGATAACTTAGATTTTCCGGCAAGCCCAGCATATTCATATGGGTTTCTAAAAAAGGGAGAAACCTTCATTGTTGTGGTCAGAGGAAGACATCAATCAATGCAGAAGAAGAGTCAGAGATGCAATTCTGCTGATTTTGGCAATGGAGGAAGGAAGTCGGAGCCATGCGTCAAGGAATGCAGGCAGCCTCTGGAAGATGCAAAAGGCAAGGGAACAGATTCTCCCATGGAGGCTCCAGAGAGGAACACAGCCCTGTTGTCACCTTGACTTAAGCCTTAATTGAGACCTGGGCTGGACTTCTGACCTAGAGAACTATAATAAACTATGATAATAAATTGTCTTTGTTTTAAGCCACTAAATTTGTGGTATTTTTTTTACAGCAGCAACAGAAAACTCATACACCCTGTATAAATCATCCAGTGATTTGTTAGAGATTTTATGATTTGTTTCGTAATGTTGGTGTCTGTCTGGCTTGGGGCTGTTTGCATTGTCTCCACATTAGCACCTATGGTGTTTTTTTTTTAATCGTAGTCCTTTTTCAACTTTCATACTGGTGCGGGGGCTGGGAGGTGGCAGAAAGGGTCCTGCCCACCTATAAGTGAGAAACACATTTGCTTTCTGGAATTAACAACAACAGAATCCACACTTAGTGAATGTAATTTACTATCTCAGGGACTAAACCAAAATTGAAGTGGGTTTAAGAGTATGAAGAGTGATTTGGGAAACAGCCACAATTTTCATCTAAGTAATCTGTTACTAGTCTCAAGCAGGATGAAAGAAGATGTGACTGCAGTTCAGTAAACAGAAATCATATCAATTTTATTTTACTGTAGAAAAAAAGATTTTGTGACTAACTGTGCACCTAGAAGCAGAGGCAGACACAGTGTGAAGTGAATGAAGCTCACACATAGTCGGCTTCTCACTGTCACGTCCCTTCTAAGGTCCTGAAAGGGGTCTGGGAGGGTCATACATCCTAGGAAAACCTGCCTAAGTGAGATATTTCCACTACCATCAGTTAAGACCACCATTCTTACTATTTCCCTATCACATTTTACTGTCTGTTGGGTGGCAATGGAAGGACATACTGTATTTGTCATCTGGTAGTCTCAGTTTCAGGCCACGTAAAGCTTGGATCCTTCTCCACTTAGTGAAAAGTGAAGACCAAACAGAGTTTGGATTTGCCCTGAAAGCACTTAAGAGAAGAAAGTGCCCTGTTTCAGGGACAAGGTTTTCTAGTTACGAGGAGAGGTAAAGCATTATTAAAGAGATGTTCTTTCTGATGCCACTCAAGTCAGAATACAAGACTAATTTCCCCTCATTTTGATAATAAGCTGGTGTTTTATGTGGCATGCCCTGAGAGGGAGAGCACGGTGAGCTGCTGTAATGCTTTCCAGGCTGACCACGAATGGTATTTCTCATTGTGAAATAATCCTTGGGAATTTAGAACACGTGTACATATATGTTAGACAAGGCAAATATATTCAGCAGTCACTTGCCAGGATTTCTTCACTTCAGCAGTGAAGAAAAGAGGCTCTTCTCCCTTTCAGAGCTTGTATATTCACGCATGGGGAAGGGGTATAAAACAGACAAGTCAACAAATAAGTGAAGGAGATCATTGTCGATAAGAGTTGGGATGAAAGTCTTCTTTAGATTGGGTGATAAAAGTAGGCTTCTCTGAGGCTGTGACATTTGAGTAGAAATTAAAAAGGCAAGAAAGTGCCATTTCTGCAGAGATCTCTGGACAGGAAGTTTAAGGCTGAGGGAAAAAGCCTTATACCGAGTCAAGTTTACAAAGTTATAGAGCAAGGTTTTTCAAACTGTGGTTTGTGACTCATGTGTGGGTCTTGAAATCAATTCAGTGAGCTGCAACAGTTTTAATGAAATTGAACAGAATGAAACAAAAAAATCAGAATTCATTGCACTTATAAAGAACATAGTTTTCTGAAGGAACTACTGTATAGCACAGGGAACTATATTCAGTTTTTGTAATGAGCTGTAATGGAAAAGAATCTGAAAAAATGTATATGTATGTATATGCATAACTGGATCACATGAAACCAACATTGTAAATCGACCAGACTACACTTCAATAAAAAATAAGAATTAAAAAAAGAATAGTTTTCATAAAATGATTGCTTCTTCGGGGGGTGTGTGTGTGTATGGATCATGATATAAAGGGTACTCTGTTCTCCTTATGAGTCCCAGTAAAAAGTCTGAAAGATACTGTTGGGGAGCTAATCAAGGATCTGAACACTATTCCACATGTAATGAGATGCTGATAGAACGTTTTAAGCCACATGTGTACATACAAAGGAAGAATGTGAGCTGCTCAGAAGCTGGATCCATTGATACACTCTCATTTTTCTCTCGAGTTCATATGTATGTATCTGGAAAGTTGAAAATCAGACCCCCAGGTCATGGTGTTCTTATACCATTCAGACAGTCAACTAACCATCCTCCTCCTGAAGGCACCCACCCTGCATTAAGCTACCTTAGACAAACTACACAAGACGTGCCCCCTGGGAATGGACAAATGAGAAAGGGAGAAGTTTCCTCTAAGGTGCAGTGGCAGGGCAATAAACTCATCAGGGGGACCAGGCTGCACAGCTTGGCTTGTAGATTTCAGGCTGGATTTCAGCACACCCCCGTCCCCGTAGCCGAATACCCTCTACCCAGCAGGAACTACACAACCATATGCAGGATCCTCGGACATCCTCTGACTCTTTCTTGGCCTCATGCCTCACTAGTCAAATTCCAAATAGTAGTTGTTGTCTTGGATGGTCATTATTTACTTCTCATGCCTTGGGATTTTTTGGCAATATCAGTACTGAGTATAGTGTCTGGTTTAAAATTATGCTCAAACATGAGGCACTTAGTTGAAGAACTAACTATCCTGGAATCAATTAAGTGAATACATTAGACGATGATATCAGAAACCAGACGTAGGTTGCATATGAAACAACCTAAAATGAAAGACATCTGGAGCATCACCTGAGAGCCAGGTCAAGTTCCGTCTGGCACTCTGAAAAGTTCCTCTGAGCCCCACGTGCTTCAACTTACTCTTACTTCTTGATTTTTACTCTTGCATTCCATAATACCCACTTCTCTTGCTTCCAGTTTGACTGTCTCTGGCTGAGGAATCCCTGCTCTGGCATTTCCACTGGTGACTTTGTTCCAGCATCATTTGCCTTTGCTTTCTGATTTTCACCTCTTGGTTTGCCCCTTGATTATGACGGTTGATGGAACAATTTGGCCCATCTCATCCTGCTGAGGGATCCATCTGCCGTGTGTCTAACTCGCTGAGTCCCAAGATTCTCCCCGCCAGTGAGCCTGGCCCATCTCACCCCTTTCATGCATCCACTCTAGACTGACTTCCTGTACTGTGCCTTCCTTTATCAAATGAGATTGGTCACTGGGTCTATCAAGCATTCTGAAAGATTCACATGCGAGGCAGAACAGAAAGACTGTACATATCAGCAGACATTAATGTTAAAATAAACAGGGTGAATTGACTTATGCTAAGATTGTTACTATTTAACTAAAATGATTTATTTACACAGTATTTTCATAACTAGAATAACCAAAGTATAATTTAAAATTCATATTACTCATTAATATATGTTAGTCAAACAACTTTTTTAAAGTATTTCTACATGATATAATTTTTATCATGAAGACAGCACAGATTATCATTCCAAATAATGTGATTTTGAGTCAGGAAAAGAAAATGAACAAAATACTGAACTAATCCAAGAGTTTCCACTAGTTATTGTTTCCTAGTTCTGTGTCAGTGAAAATATCCAGCAATATAAGAAGAAAATATGTCAAATATTTGATTCAGCAGCACCGTTGGAAAATAAAGTTTGCTTCTTTATTTGTATGTGTGGTTTTTACTTTAGTTTATCAAGCATGATTCAGCTTTTCAAGAGAGATGGATTTTTGGAATATTTCCTTTCAAATCTAAGTCATTATAAATGCAAATGCGCCTGTTAAATAAGGTCTATTTCTCTGTGCCAACAAAAGTTAAATGACCAAATTCAGAAAATTCAATGAGGAATCAAAGTCAGGCTTAAGGACAATTATTTAGGTCATGCTGCCTTAACTTAGTCTTTGCTCAAGGACTCATTCCCTCAATTGAGAGGCAAATTGTAGATAACGGAAAAATCACCAAGAAGGAAGACTTTCATCTGTACACGTGTGCGTTAGTTTTTTCAATGTGGGACATGCACAAAAATTATGTAAGTTATAATGTCTCTGGTACTTTTGTTCCTCCCTCTTCCCCCATATCCATTTACCCACATAGTCATACAAACAGAATTACTATTTATTTATTAATTTTTTTAATATCACACATTACTTTCAAAAGCTACAGGTCAGAGCTAAAGTCAAATGGAGACAAGATCAAATGGAGTCAAAGACAAGATTACTCCAAGGTGCCTGAAACCTGAACCTGAATAGGCTGGCAACTCTTGATCAGATTACCAACAGGGTGTTAGGCTTTTTGTAATTATTTTTCTTTAATGATACTGACACCGCTACTCTTTGTCATTTAAAAATGTATTTGCAGCTTCTCTATCTCATGCTCTTGAAAAAAAAAATCCCTTGGATATAAAGGGGTTAAGTGTCAGAACAGGAACATTTGAGATATTTTGATTTGAGCCCTGGGACGCTATAAAAAGGCACAGGGGGAACATTTTTTCCAACCAACCATTAAAGGAGAATAAAGTATACTTTTCAAGCAAGATTAATCATTCATAGCAACTCTGCTCTTAAATAACTAATAGTTATAATTTTGTTAATTTTCTTGAATCTAAAAGTTAAATGTGTAAACTTATTAATTTAGTTCTGCTGAAAATCAAGGCTTACCAGATACTGGGATTTTATGGACCTGAAAAAGTTCACAGAAAATAATAGTGATATTTTCTTTCCAGTACACACACACACAAAAAAAACAATTAAACAGAAACAACTAACCATACAAAATAAACCTGCCATCTATTGTTATAATTTAATAAAAGCAATTTCATTTGTGATATCAAACAATTATGAAGTATAATGTTAGAATAAGCAAAAATCCTATGAACTGGCCCAAATAAAATTCTTGAAAACTCACTACTTCTTAAATATAATATATTTTTGCTACACCCACAAAAATACAGTCAAAAATCACAATGGTAGACTAATGTCTGATAACCATCTAAAACCATCTGAACCGTTTAGATGATAGACATCTAAAATGCTGAGGACATATTTTATTTGCACAAAAGGAACCTAATAAATTAAACCTTGATTTTTACATGTTCTAGGCTCTAATTTCCTTGTGTGTAAAATGAGAATAATAATAGGACTCTACCTCACTGAGATGTTGTGGGAATTCAATAGGTTAATATACATAAAATCTTTAAAACAGGGTCTGTGACACACAGTAAGTGCTCTGTAAATGTTAGCTATTGTTCTTATTGTCAAAGTAGGGCTTAGGGCCTAATTATTTCCAAGATTTGATTAATTTCTGAAATATCCATTGCTCAAATCTACATTAAATAACCCAAAACTGAAAAAAAGAAACATCAACAGACACTGAACTAATGATATGCATCATGCTAAAGTATACAGGTTAAGTGTACTGATGTCTCCAGTTTACTTTGCATCCAAAAAAAAAAAAAAAAAAAGATGAATTGACAAAGAGATAAACAGATGCATATCCAGGCACAAAACAAATGTAATATAATGCTAGTCGTGGGCATACATAAAGTTCTTACCAATTTTGGGGGGTTTTATATTTCTCATAATAAAATGGAAAAAAATTAAAAGATGTAAAATTTTAAAGAAACAATCTTCAACATTTTAGTACCTGTTAGTTAAAAATAAGAAGCTACCAGTTGCAGGCCTTGTTCCTGACATCTATCTGGGAGTTCCATAGTTATATTTAAGGGCAGGAATTCTGCTGCTTGCCTCCAGGTCCAAAATTGGTAACTGTGATGGTACCCCCATAGGCACAACCGTGTTTGCCCTGACTCCCACTTCAGCCATGTATCAGGCTGTGGGAGACCTATAAACACAACTTGGCATCCATTTCTAACTTGACTAGGTTGAACCTGGGGACTTATGGGGGTACGTGTGAGAGTGGTAAGTCAATCTCCAGTCTGGAGTCAAGTTCTTGAAAAGTACTATTAGTGCAATTTGATGATAATATCCAAAAAAAATACTGTATCAGTAGCAAAAATATGAAAGAAAATCAAAATATACTGACTACATAACTTGCCACAAAACACCTGGTATGGTACAGTTTTATTCCTTTGTTAAAGACAAAAACTCACATACGTGTGTGTATGTGTGTGTGTGTGTATCCAGACAAACATATACACACTGATGCCCTTAGAAATGTGCTACAGATATCCTTAGAAATGTGCCTTTATAAATGAGAAGACGAATGTCCAGGACAGTTAAAAGATGACCTCTCAAGGCCAGGTTGGTGGCAGAATCACTTGGCCCAGTGCTGTTTCTCCCACCCTAGGCTGCCAATAACACCACAGGGTTGCCATTATTTTATTATGCAGAAGCATGACTTTGGAAGGAAAACCGCATGGAAAGTCATTTATCTTAATATGGATACATGTCTGTTTATATTCAGGGACTAGTAACAAGATTATATTTAATTCTGAATTATTTATATAAAGCTTATGCAATTTACATATAGATTATAAATCATATATTCTACACAGCACAGCAGAGAAGAACTAAGCGTGGTGGAGAATCTGTTTCCCTGGTTTTTGTGGCTTGAGAACAGATGAATAAGAATTCAGTATATCAAATATTAATTTTGTAAGGCACTTTGGTGGCTGCTTCATGGTACACATAAACTCTGCACTCAAGAAGTTGGTAGTCTACTCGACAAGGAAGATACTGGTATAGATATGTCATTTACAAAGCTGTGTTTTGCAAGATTGATGAGTGAGGTGAAAACTCGAGAGGGGCATAGGCAGACATTATGATGCACACCAGCCAAGTATTAGAAAGAATCAGAAAGACTAAGGAAATGGGCTCTAGATGAGGGTGGGGGGAGTGGGCAATGAGAAGCAGGCAAAGAACAAACACTTCCACTCAAAACCTGAGAATTCCGGTGGATCAGTCTCTTCTTCTTCCACCCTCTTACTACATCTTCTATAGATTGAAAACAAACAAACCTGATACAGTTCAAGTACAGAGAAACTGCTGTAACATCAATCCCAACAAACTCCACCCTCTTCTGGTATCTTTTTGAATGCCACCACCAAGCGAAAACCAAGGAATAATCATAGATCGCTTTTTGACCTTCAACTCCATATTGCATCATTCAAGTTCCAATAATACTACCTCCAAAATAGGTATTCATTACATGGACTCCCCTCCATCCACATGCACCATTCTCACCCTCTTCTCTTTTCACTTGGAGTACTGTGTCTGGGTTTACCCTCTCTAACCCTCTACTCTGTTTCCCAGAATCCTACAAGAACAGGAATCATCACCTGCAAAATAAAATTTAAGCTCAACTGCCTGTCACTGAAGATATTTTGTGATCTGATTCTTATTTGTATCACCTTACCTCCCACCAATCCCTTTCTTTTTCTACTTTCGATTTTATTCTCCAAGAACACTGAATAACTTGTAGTTCCAGGAACAAGCCATGACTTTGCACTGCTGTGCCTTTTCACTTGTGGAATACCAGCTGGTAGGCAATGCTCTATTTAGACCACATGACTGCACTAGTGAGTTGATGGATAAATAAATGAATTTATTGTTGTCCTTCTTGGTTGGCATTTTTCAGAGTCTCAAATAGTATGCATTTTGTTCTCCTCAATGAACCTTAGATACATGGACCATTTAAACAAGTATGTACTGGCACTACGTTGTGCACTTGAATAATAAGGACAAATTATTTATAATCCCTGCCTAACAAGATGATATATGATATTCAGAACAAGTTAGAAATTTAAAATACCTTATGTAAGGTCATAGTATGATGAATTAGTTATTGGTAACTGGCTTGTAACATAAATGTGATCAATAATTGAAACTAAGAAGGAAAGAAAGCAGGAAAGCAAGAAAGAGAAGGAAAGGGACAGAGAAATACTTCGAATTCAAAAGTCCAAGAGGTATATGATCTCACGTACTTTTAATCCAAAATTCCTTCTGTAGACAATATTTTATAAGAAACTCAATATGTAAAGTAAATACATTATTCATTCCATTGGGTCTACACATACTTAATGATCACATGCTAGTGCTTGGACGGTGTTAGGTGATGGAGACACAGCAAAGAACAAGACCTCTGTCCTCCTGGAGCTTTACATTTAGCCATGAAGGTAGACAAGAGGAATTTTCAAATGGGGTAAATAATACGATTATGACAAAACAGGATATTGTGACTGAGACAGGCAGTTTGGCTACTTTTGATAAGGTGATTAAGACAGTCTGTGTGAGGAGGAAGTAATGCTTGAGGTGAGACCTGGGTAAGCGAAGAGGGACCTAGGCAGAGAGAACACGGCACGCACAGGCCCTGCAGTGAAAGCAACCTGTCAAGCTCAAGAAATGGAATGAAAAACAACGAGGGAGAGGACACGTGGTGTAAAATGAGAACCAGGTGACAGGCCCTTGATGAGAGGGACTTGAGGCATGTCCATGACTTGACGGGAGCTAATGGAGAGTAGGCAGTAAGCGTGGACTTGACTGTTGCTGAAGGAGAGGGTACCACATGCGCTCTGAGGACAGTGAAGTTCCTCCCATATTTCATGCCTACGATTCACATAATTGGCACTCGTGAACTCCCTTGCCTTGGTTCCCACCTGGCATACAAAATTGAGTGGTGCTTAGTGCAATTAAACAAACATTTCCTTTCCATGACATTGGTCTTGGCAATGATTTTTTGGATTTGACAACAAAAGCAAAAATGAACAAGTAGGATTACATCAAACTAAAAAGCTTCTTCACAACAAAGGAAACCATGGATAAAATGAAAAAACAACCCATGGAAAGGGAAAATATTTGCAAAATATCTGGTAAAATGCTAATATCTAAAATATATAAGAAACTCATACAACTCAATAACAACAACAAAAACCCAGCAAAGACAATAATCTGATTTTAAAAAGGGCAGATTCCCTAAACAGACATTTTTCCAAAGATGAAATATAAATGGCCAACAGGTACATGAAAAGGGGCTCAATATTACCAATCAAGAAATGCAAATCAAAGCCTCAGTAAGACATCACCTCACATCTGTTAAAATGGCTATCATCAAAAAGACAAGAGAGAAGTTGGGCAAAGACGTGGAGAAAGGGGAATCCTTGTGTGCTGTTGGTAATAACGTAAATTGGTACAGCCACAGTGGAAAAGAGCATGGAGATCCCTCACACACACACACACACACACACACACACACACACACACACACACACCCAGAGGAATATTATTCAGCCACGAGGGAGAAGAAAATTCTGCCATTTACAATAAAATGGATAAAACTTGAGGGCATTATGTTAAGCAATATAAGCCAGACAAAGACAAATACTGCATGGTTTGATTTATAAGATGCAGAGTCTTAAAAATATATATTAAAATTAAAACTCATAGAAACAGGGAGTAGAAAAATGGTTGCCAGGGACTAGGGCAATAGGGGAAGTAAGGAGAAGTTGGTGAAAGGTACAACTTTAAGCTATAAGAGGAATAAAGTCTGAGAACCTAATGCACAACATGGTGACTATAGTTGATAACACTGTATTACATAACCAAAATTTGGTAAGAGAGTAAAACTTAAATGTTCTCACAGAAAGAAAGAAAGAAAGAGAGAGAGAGAGATAAATACATGAGGTGATGGATACGTTAACTAACCATATGGTGGGAATTCTTTCACAATGTACAGGTATATCAAATCACCACAATGAACACTTTACATATCTTACAATTTTATTTGCCAAAAATATGAACCTGAAAACACAAACAAATATTTCCTGAGCACCTACCATGTGTCCATCACTGAACTTAGTGATAGGGATACAAAGATGAAAAACATGCTTCTTTGTCTTATTATACAATATAGAGGGAAAGACAGGCACACTAACACAATTTTAGAATAATACATTAACTGCTAAGGTAGAGATGTTGAAAGCCTGGGGTGAGGATCAATTATTCCAGGCTGATGGTTTGGGGAAGTTTCCTAGAAGAGGTGAAAACTGAGTTTTGAGTTAATTAACCAGGGCAAAAAGGGAGCTTCCTGTCCAAAGAGAGTACAAGCTAAAGAAAAGACACATTTTCATGTAGGTGGGTGCAGTGAAGGTCTTTCAAGTCAGTACTACCAAAGTTTAAATATGAACTGAGGACCAGTGGCAAATGAGACTTGGGACATCAAAAAGAAACAGATAAGGAAAGTTTTCAAGACCATTTCAAGTTGTTCAAACACTATCCTGAGGTCAATTAAAAGCCATTGCTGGATGCTGAAGGGTAGACTGGACCCAGTCAGATTTAAATGTATACAGATCTCTGGCAGCTGGTGGAGGACATCTTGGACATATTTATTCCTCAGCTGCTATTCTGGAAGAGAATGGCTTTTCTAGAAATGTCAAACCTTTTCTGAATCCTTTAAATAGCTTTTAAGCATGATAGAACAGTTTTAATGGAAGTTACCTAATATTTTCCTTACAGTCTCTAACATTTTTTTCCTTTTCCAAATTAACTTTATAGCTTAAGTGCATAATGGCTAAGAGGGAGAATAAAAAGCAGTTTGTGGTTTACCTTATTAGCCAGGCATTCTGCTAATAAGAATGAGATGTCCTCTTATTCAGGTCTTAGATTCCAGGATAGCAGTGAATGCATCTGACCCAGATATGACAGGGGATCTTCTCTGATGAATATTTGCAACTTTTTGCATCTTTACTCTGAAATTCTTGACTCCTCTTTTGATTTGATTTTAGATTTGGTAATTAAATGGAAAACCCTACCCTCTTAAAAATCTTAAGATAAATTTTGCATTTCTTTTATCTGAAGGTGTCCTTTATTATCTTTAATAGTCCATTGACCTTTGGGCAAGGCATGGAAGCATTGCTGTCTGTCTAAGGCAGCATCCAACTATGGTAGGGGCCTCAGGTGCAAGCTTCAAGTATCTGTATTAGGTCCTAATTAGCTATCCTAACAGGAAGACTCTAATACCTTCAAAATCATAGCTCAGCCTAAAGTCCCACTCACTGCACCCATCTCAGGTGTAATTCTTTTAAGAACCTGTAATTTTGCCATTCTGTATTCATAATTAAGCATAAGTGGCTATGAAAACATGGTAGAGTTTGTGAATACATTTCTCTGAAGATTCAAAGTTTTTTTTTCTTTTTCAATGTTTAATAATTGATTATTTTCACACTAGAGGCTAGTGATTGAGCATTTGCACAGATTTATCCAGATAGAGATAAAAATAAATTGAGGGATTAATCTCTAAGTTCCACCTTTGTTGCCTGTATACTCTCTTTCTAGTGTTTGCTACTCCCCAGCTTCTTCCATATCAAAGCCATTGAATATGACGGACACCACCAGTTTCTCCTGCAATCTAGGCCAAGGCTAAGTAGGCTTCCCTCGAAAAGAAAAAAATAAATATTTCAAAAAACCCACCCACTTCATTTGCACGAATGTGTTGATATTCACCTGTTTATTTGTTCCTTCCTTATTTCATTCACTTACTGAATTATTAAACCTTCATTCTCTCTAATCAGTACTTGAAAGACAATCTAGTACCATTAAAAGCCCTTGGGTTAGGCACCAGAGACTTGGATACAAGCAAGTTTTAGCTTTGTAATTAATTGTATGAGCCAGACAATTTAACTTCCTTAGACTTTAGTTTACTTATCTAAAAATGGAACAGATTAAATCAATAGCCACTTATCTTAATTAGGTCATAGGCCTCTTGCAGAATCTGATAACTATGAACTCACTCTCCAGAAAAGAAAAAACGTTCATGTCCACATTCATATAAAGTTTTGCATTTGATTTCTTGAGACTCAGGGAATTTTAAAACCTGTGTTATGAATACAGGCTCCTGGTTATGATGCATTGAAGCAGGTGATCTCTACCTTTAGCATTCCATAGAGCCTTTCTGTACAAAGTGTAGTCACAGAGGAGCAATTCACCTGGGAGTTCCCTAGACATCCCAGGTCCTGCCTCAGAACTACGGAATGAGAATTTGCATTTTAACAGTATCTTCAGGTGATTCATATGGACATTCAAGACTGGGAAGCACAGCTATCAAGTTTGGTTAAAACAAATGTTATGTAAGGCAGAAAGGAAGATAATGATGGTTGTGAGAATGGATTTGAGGTGATTTCTTTTCTCTGGTCCACTAGATGTCTCAAAATACAAACAAACCACAGCAAGGGTTCCTAATTGAAGTGAAGGAAAGGGGGCTGGGCACAACCACTGAAGGAATGACACAGCCACTGAGGACAGGACAAACTGGCTAGAACCAAGATGGCAGAAGATTCGACTTCCAGTAGACCTTGAGCCTCAGGGCACTCCCACAGGCGCCATGACAGTTCCTAGGCTGACCATAAAAAGGTGAAAAAGTGGGCGGGGGGGGCATTTCCTGGAAATCCTCATCCCTTCCTCAAAGTAGTTGGAATAATCCTCCTACTTGTTAGCATGTGAAATTACTGAGCCCATAAAACTCAACAACTCATGCACCTCGTGGTCGCTCTCTCTCCCTGTCCCTCTCCCTCTGTCGTGCTCACCTTCTGAGACAGCCCACACTCTGTCTACGGAGTGTGTATCTACTTTCACTTTAAACACCCCACACCTCTTGGCTTCTCTCCTCTCTCACCTTCCTGAGATGGCCCACATTTTGCCTATGGAGTGTGTATCTCCTAAGCCATTTTCCGTTCTGAGAGAGACAGACCACACTCTGTCCATGAAATGTGTGTCTCTCTGGATAAACTTACTTTCACTTTGCCATGCCTTGCTCTTGAATTCTATCCTGCTCGAGAGAAGAACCTATTCTCCCTCAAGATAATCATGGACTTGGATCCACTACAGATGAACTGAAGAGCCTTCCAATGAAAGAAACAAGATTCTGGATTTTGTTTATTCATGGAAGAAGTATTTATTTACATTATGATGTTTGTGTTAATGATAATAATGATTAAATACACATGGTGTTTGGGGAAGCTATGGTAGGGCCAACTAAACTCCAAGACCCCCATTCCTGGGCTCTCAGATGTCTGCCTGTGATCCCTCTACAGATAAAGTACATTCTTCACTGGGCTTGTTTCCCCTAACAAACTAATAGCCCCAGGTAATGCCTAATCTCACAATAGCTCAGACTGGCTTGTTTCAGCCCACCTCGTCAGAGTTGTAAACCCCACCACCTTTCATGGACCCTGAACTTCTTACCTCACCTACCACCAGAGACTTGTGCGCAAGCTGATCAGGCACCTTGTGACCCAACCTTATAAAAGACCCCACAACCGGCCCTCTGGGCTCACACAGGCACCTCTCATCTGTGTGGCCCGCTGTTGTTTATGGCAGCTCACCTAATAAACTCCTTTACTATTCCCTTCCTTCACCTCTGGTAAATTCTTTTACTAACCCATATCACTGGCCCACCTCTGCTTTGTGTCCCACACAGCTATCACCACTAATGGCCCCACTGACAAAATATGAAGAGAAAAACCAAAAAGTTAGTTTGGCTCTGTAAAAGTAATTCTTAATGATAGTCATTTATGTGAAAGACTTAACATTTATGCGAATGACTTAACATTTATGCTTCATAATTACGCAGTATAATAATGATTATGCAACCCATAGATAGATTCAATGTTTCAATTATCATTGCTGTAGGTTTTATTTAATTATAGTAGCAAATCTCAGATACATTTGGTCTTCATAATTTGTCATTCCTGTAGCATGGAAATCTACTCAGAATCTTTCTAAATTAGGATGAATATTGGTTAAAAAGGGCATTTGAAGATTATATAAAGCTATTTAGCATTTATATTAAGATTTTTATTCTGAAGTGTAAATGTTTAGGTTTAAAACATACAAAAGAATTTTAAAACGTAAGTATTCTTTTGCAGATGTTAGACTTGATTTTGATATTACATCTGTGAAAATTATGGTAACTTTTCAAGTGCTCCTGGGTAAATGCCACTTTGGTCTGCAAAACTGTGAGCTCCTGTATTTCCAAAATGCCTTCATAAAATGGAATAAACTAAATGCATTAGTGTTACTGAACACAAGTTCTTATGCCTGATGCACAGTGAGGTAAAACAAACCAAAATGTCGAAGTTTGGAGCAGAGAAAGGTTTATTGCAGGGCCAAGCAAGGAGAACCAGTGGCTCATGCTCGAAAAACCGAAACTGCCAGATGGTTTTCTGGGAGAAGTTTTTAAAGGCAAAATTTGGGATGAGGGCTGCATGGTGTGTGACTTTCTTCTGATTGGCTAATGATGAGGTAAAAGGCTTGTGTTCCTGGAACCTTTGTGCTCAGCCTGAAGTTACCATCCTCCACGTGGGTGGGGGCCTTAGTTCCTGCAGAAGAACTCAAAAATATTGTCATGCGCATTCCTTGAGGAGGAACAAGGACCCTGTCCCAAGGCTGCACTATTGTTTCTTGACTATCCCTCCCAGGTTTCTGCATTCTCTCTCTTCCCTGATTAGCAACTGTTTGAACCTGCCGTTTGGAACTCAGGGAAGGTCAAGGACACCGAATGAAGCCTATTTCCTACAAACAAGAAACCACACAACACAGAAAGGCTCTGTACCAGGGAAGACCCCACAGGATCCTGCCTTGTTTTCATCAGAAGCATGGGAGATATAAGGACTAGTGGGTAAGAGGAAACCAAGTAAGGTAAAGAGGAAATAAGGTTATGGGTGGCACAGGAGGTAGAGATGAAATTAACAAAGTAGGGATCGTCACGCATAAATGCAGTGACATTTACTGAGCCAATAAATAAAAAGACGTAGGGGAGGAAATAAGATGTTTGAATTGTTCATGCATCTTCTGTCATATGAATAACAGTCACTCAGTAATGCTCCATAATTAAATCTCTCTCACTCTCTCTCCCCCTCCCACCACCCCTTCTTCACTCCCCTCTCTCAAGGGTATAATGTGTTAGAGAAGATGGCTGTATCATTTTATTTCCGATAAATATTTCTTATCTTTACTAACTCCGTGACCACATGTGAGTTAACTGAGTTGACAGTTGTTCACCCCTGTCTGATCAGAGCTTTTAGAAAACTGTAGCTCATTTGCCTATGCCTTCTTATTTTCTTTTGCTTATCTCCTTTTATTTAAGCCACCAGTACTGTCTAATTTCCAATCCCTTATCTCATGCTTCTGCTTCGTAATGAAGGGGCAGTTGCTGCCAGAACAGATCTTTCCAAAAAGACTTAAAAGTTGGACAAGCAAGAAAAATAAGGCTAATTTCTCTTGCTTCACCTCAAGAGCTTTGATGACTTTCTTTGCACGTATTAAATAAACACAATAGGTTCAACACAAGGGCGAGGTTTGGGGTTCCAGGGAGGCAAGGGTAAAATGTTGTAGGTAATGGCTTCCTAATCACAGAATTAAATTGCCCTGTGAGTAGTAAGAATCTGATAAAGGATCATTCTGTTCTGTTGCATCTCAAATTGATTCATGCCAGTTTATTCATTTGCTAATCTAAAGCATTTATCTTGCGCTGAAACTTTCATATACTAGTTTAATAGATGTTTGCTGAATACAGACAATAATTCAAGCAAACGATGTAAGAACATGCACTGTTCCTCACTCTGAGTTATATTTTACAGTCTGTTTGGATATTGATTTATTACCTTTTCCACCTTTTTTGCTCTGTAGATTTGATTTCATGTTGGATATAATTTCCTAGATAAAGCAGGGACTGTCTAAGTGGGTAATAGGGCTTTATAGTGTCTAACCATAATGTCACGTACAATTATCTTTTAATAACAGCTGTAATGATGATGTACTCCTCTACTACTTTTAACAGGGATAATGATGATGTATTTCTGCCCCTTCCAAAGCAGTCACAGAGATTACCTCTGCTCCTCGGCCTGCCTCATCTGAGGGCAGATGTGCTAAAGGAAGGAGCAGAAGGAAAGAATGAATCCACAAGGATCAAGAACTAAGATGGAAATAAGAATGCTGAAAAATAAATTCTACCAACAAGAGTCAGATTTACCTTGTTCACCCAGTTTTGTATTGGGTTTACCTTCCCTGTCTTTGTGTTTGTCCTATTAAAAGTCCTTGCGTTTGTCTTGATGAAGAATTTAAGAATCGATATTTTCTGAATTTAAAATACTTAGGTAAGTTAGGCCTGCATATGTGTGTATCTATGTATCTGTGCACATATTTACTGACGTGCGTATTTACGTGTAAGGATATTTACAAGTGTATGGATGTGTACTGCATTTGCATATGAGTATATTTTTATATTTGGCAGTTTGTGTTTGTATGTACTTAAGTATGTATATGTGTGCGTGTATTTGAGTGTGTATACACGTATTTTTATATTTTGGTATATCAGAACATAGACAAATTTGAGAAAGTACATAGCTCATCTAAATAACTGGTTTGAGAAATGAACTTTCTAACACATTCTGGACTATTTATACCTGGTCTATGTCAATAAACTTTTTGTGGATGTCAGGAGAAGAATTTCGAGGCGAAGAGAAATTGATCTTGGACAGTTTTCTAAAGATTTAGACAATTCCCATGCTAGGTAATTAATTATGACTTGTATGTTTTCTGGACCCTGCTATTTCAACTGAATGAGAAGTCATTTCCTCTTATAAGCAATTTCTGTTTTATCTGTGGATTGCTACACATCATTTTAGAGGTGGCTCTGTCTCACCAGCCAGGAAAAATGCTCTTATTCAATAGACGTTCACTAACTGTTTGGCAGCTTTAATTAATGATCAAGAAATTCTCAGTGAGTCTTAAAGGTAAGGTCATGTAAGCTAAAAAATATTACAATTGCTTTTTCTTCCAGAGAATTCAACCCAATATTATTCACAATCTTAGAACAAAGCTGAACAATGGTAATGAAACTACTGATAATAAATGAGCTTTCAATATTTTTCATACTTTTACTAGCAGAGCAGTTTGCTTTTAAACTTTTCTTTTTATCTGCATAAAGTACAATTAGTTATACAGAATTTCAGCTTCCATTGTAGAGAGCTGAAAACCACATGTAATTGTTCTTAATAGGTTGGATTCTTTCCCTGGTTAGCCACATAGGAACTTCTTTCCAGAAACCACAAAATTGTCATGCCAAGTTGAACAGGATGCAAATCTGGCCTGAAGTTTTCTTACAATTGCTGTAATAATATGTACTGTTCATCTACTCCTCAGGTGGCCATTAGGAATAAAAGCATATTATCTCAATAGGACACTGTTATCTCTTTGGTTACAGGGTCTGCCTACAGATAGGGCTGAAATCAGGAACCTGAAACATTGTGAGACTGCCTGGACATGGAGATAATCATGAAGTGACGCCCAGTTTTCATACCTGGTTAAGGACCTGGAGGTTGTCATTCTAAGTGAAGTAAGCCAGAAAGAGAAAGAAAAATACCATATGATATCACTTAGATGTGGAATCTTAAAAAAAAAAGTACAAACAAACTTATTTACAAAACAGAAACAGACTCACAGACATAGAAAACAAACTTATAGTTACCAGGGTGGGGAGGGGGTGGGAAGGGATAAATTGGAAGTTTGAGATTTGCAGATACTAATTAATATATATAAAATGGATAAACATAAGCTTATACTGTATAGCACAGGGAATTATAGTCAATATCTTATAGTAACTTATGCTGAAAAAGAATATGAAAACGAATATATGTATGTTCCTATATGACTGAAGAATTGTGCTGTACACCAGAAGTTGACAAAGCATTGTAAACTGACAATGCTTCAATAAAAATATATTTTAAAAAAGGACAGATCTGAATGAGGGAAACGGGTAAATTTTACTGCCTACTTTTATATAGAATATTTACAGTAAATTTTTCCCCTATTACATTTATTTTTAACATCAAAATTTCCAACTTACTTTTTCGCAGATTCTTTTCAACTAGGTATCAAGGAGAGTACAACATAATGAAGAACTAACGTACTTTAGATTGATTCAGATATTTAATATACGACATACAAACATGTTTGAGTAGACGGTTCCTTCCTTCCCTACTACACATCATCTTTCTAGCTGCTCCTTACTTTGCTACAAATTTAAATGCATTAAGAGAAAAAAAAATTACTGATCGAATAGGGTAGGAGACATGAAATTAAACAAGATCATTCATACATTTATTTTAAAAAATTGGAAAATATATAACATAAGCCACTTTATAGTCATTAGGGACAGAAATTCGACTCTGAACTTCCTAGCAACCATTAAAAAAGAAAATTATTCATTCAATATAATTAGTAATAAAATCAGTATGGCTCCTCTGAAAACAAAGTGTGAGAAATATTTATCCTAGATCATCATAAAAGGATCCTGCATAATGGGGTAAGCTGGATTTCATAGGGCTCATTGTAGACTGAAAACATAATGGTAAAGCATAGTTCAGTGAAATCTGTTCTGGAAGAGGCAAGAACAATGTACCTATGGTGTAGAGGTCTCAAATTTAGAATATCTAAAAGCAAGATTGGAAGTTGGAAAGGCATTGGCCAAATTTGGCCACAGACCTGTTTCATTTATTTTATTTTTATTTACTTAGTTTGAATGTCTAGGGATCAGTGCTTCTCAAACTAATTGCAGTGAAGCACTAGTTTCATCTTTAAATTTCCTATCCATCATGAATTAATAGTTTTGTAAACTATAATAAGAAATAAATTACTAGAAAAAAAGAAACCCTTAAAATATAAGACAATATTTTCTATTATTTGATTTGACAGACATAAATTACTTCCAATTTGCTCTAAAATTGTCTAAATGCTTCCTCTAGTTTCTGCATTTATTATGGTCCAGGAAGAAACACTATGCAAACCAGCAGCCTGGGTTGCAAAACACACTTTGAGTGGCATCCTTGTCTTGGCGGGGCTAATCACTTCCGTTACTCACCTTCCCCAGACCCACTCACTCATTTACATTGTAGGCTAAGAATAACTAAATTTTGGACCAATTACTCTAGAGTAATAGTCAATTCTCCAAAAAAATGTTAATTCACACAACTAAACTTTAAATGAATACAAGATGGAATGGGGTCAAAGTTATACTTCCTTCCAAGTTACCAGGGAACAAATATTCCATAATATCAAATAGGCATACACTATGTGTTAAATAATTAGTGTGCAGTTGGTAGGGACAGATAATCTTTAAATAGGTCAAGTGTCTATACTGGGTTATAGTGTTAGGGGGCAGCTACTCTACATGGAGGTAAGCTGCTTCTGTATATGATTTCTAGTCTTGGCTCCAGCATATAATTACTCCAGCAAGCCATGTAACCTCTCTGAATTACCATTTTCTTATCCACTAAACATCTAAAAAGCCTATATCAGTAACTCCTCATTTGACTATAATAAAGATCAAATGAAATAATGTGTATCAACACTTTGGAATGATGCAAAATGTTATTTGCACAAATGAGGTTATTTTTTACAAATGTGTACAAGTGTTCAGCTGGTAAAGAAGCAAAATAAATAAAATAGTCATTTTTGTACTGTGTGTAACTTTTGAGGTATCATTGACATAAGCTTTCCTTTTACATATGTTAGAAACCCCCAATATATTGTTACTATTGTTGTTTTAGGCAATTAATTGTCTTTAAAAGGAATTAAAACTTTTTAAAATCTTTTATATTTACCTTAATTTTTACCATTATTAGAGTTCTTCATGTCTTTACATAGACCCATGTTTTCATCTGGTATCTTATTCCTACTACATGAAGAACCTTTTTTTAACATGTCTTGTAGTACAATTTTTCTGCTTTCTTTTCATCTCTGTTCTGTAGTTTGAATATGATATACAGACATGTGTATGTGTGTGTATATATGTGTGTGTAGTTTAATGGCTTATTTGTTTTATTATCTTGTTTGGAGTTCTCTTGACTTTTTAGATATGTGATTTGATGACTTTCATTAAGTTTACTTTATTTTTTTAGCTTTCATTATTTTAAAAAATTTTCAGGAAATATCTTGCCAATATTTGTTTCTGTAAGGAAAATTTCTTCTAACTCTTCAAATATTTTTCTGGCTTGGTTTCTCTCTCTCTTCTTTTGGAATTCCAAGTGCATGTGTAATAGACCCTTTGGCATTGTTCCAGAGATCTTGGATGCTCTGTTCTGATTTTTTTTTTTTTTCCCCTTGGTTTCTACTTGTCTCTGTTTTTTTGTTTGTTTCTTTGGCAAATATCTAATGACCTATCTTCAGGTTCGCAGATTCTTTTCTCAGAGATACTGTTTCTACTAATAAGCACATTGAAGGAATTTGTGATCTGTGATAACATTCCCTTTTATTTCTTTCATCTTCATTTGAATCTTTCATATAGTTTCCACTTTCCTGCTTACATTCTCCATCTCTCCATGCATATTGTTTACCTGCTCCACTAGGTCTTTTAACATACAATGATAGTTATATTAAAGTCCCTGTCAGATAACTCCAACTCTAATTCATCTCTGAGTCTGGTTTTCTCCACTGCTTTGACTCTTGACAGTGGCTGTTTTTTTCTTTGAATTTTTGTGAAGCTTGTCACTTTCTGTTAAACACCAAACATCAAATGTAGGACAATTGAGACAGATGAAAATTATTTGTCCTTGGAAATAGGACATGCCTCCCCTAGTCAAAGGCCATTAGTTTGGGGCATTGAGTAAACCTAGTTAGGAGCTGAGCTTCAGTGCACCAAAGACTTCAAATTCCTCTAGAATTGCCTCGTGCTTGGGTGGGGGCTGGCAGCTTGGAGGGAGCGGGCTTTTGTGCTCACCTACGGTGGTGGCCAGTCCTCTGCTCTGCACCTGCATTACTGACGGAAGCTCCCTCTTGTCTCCTACAGTGCTTCCACTATTTCTCATAAGCACCTGACAGAGGTTCACATAAAAGTACTGGTGAGTTCAAACTCCCCTTGCGTCAGGGTTACCAGAGGTTCCATACTATCATTCTAGCCTACTTACAGCTTTAGTAATTTGTTAAAATTTTAGCTCGTTTATTTTTAGCCTGTTGTATTATGGCCAGGTATTCTTTGGTTCTCTGCCACATATGACATCATCTCTATGACCAATTTCTCCACGGAGAGATCTCCCCAGGGGTTAGCAATTCATGCCCTGTGAACTTAGATTTCTGATGAGTTCAAAAAAAGTATGATTTTGTAGTGCTCTGGCTTTTTCTTATTGTTAGAATGGGATATGCACTCTTTACAGCTGTGTTTATCCTAGGTAGAACAAGAATCCTTCAGTCCATGAGTTTTAATTCTTGGGGAAAGTTTTGCATCTCATCAACCTAATAATAATTAAAGTACAGAATTTATTTCCCAAGTGTCTAATTTTGCATGGAAAGTATGATTCTAGTCAGTTCTTCAGTGTTCACTGTATGCTACTTCCTGCATTACTATAGCATAGTCAGAAAGTTCTCCTAGTGGTCTGGAAGAGTGACTATCACTTGCTAATTAGCCAACTGGAAAATATACTCATTTCATTTGTTATAAACTGAAATGATTATGTCTTTTCAAAATATTAAGTATGGAGAAAGCGTAACATTTATTGAATGAGAATTTATAGTGCCAGTCAGTGTTTTAAGGATTTCTACGTATTATCTAATTCCACATTCACAAAAATCATGCAAATTTTTTCCTTAATGGGAAAAGTGATCTTAGAGATACCAGAAATTTGACTTTGGTTTCTCAGCTAGTAAACAGTCTGGTGCGATATAAACCCAGTATTGTCTGATTACAGATTTGTACTTTTGTTCTATATAATGCAGTGTTTCCATGCAGCCCTATCATAACATGAGTTAATACTCATCTTTATCAGTCTACAAATTTGTTGCTTTGTCCCCTTTTTCTTGTATGTTATTTTTATGTTTTCCTCTTGTCCAAAAGCTTCATCTTTTCCTTTATTTGCACAAGGTTGCCACTGTCATGCTCCAAACAAGCCAAAGTCATTTCCTGACCTTCCACATTTCCCATAAAACCTTATCTATCTTGTATCTGACTTACTTTTTATTCTCCTAAATTACATCTTTATTTTATCAGTTTAAAAATATTCATTTGTTAATGTTGCTATTAATGTAACAAGGCAGTGTAGGGACAGAACAGTTACCAAAGACCTGTCTACTATGAAGAAAACAATAAAAATTCTGTTAGTCGAAATTCAATGATTCTTAACTTTCATAACTTTCCAATGTGGCTCTAAACAAAATCAGAAGAACACAGCCCTTGAATTGAAGTGGAGATGCAGCCAGCCCCTGAGCAACCAGCAAGCAAAACAAAAGCCACACAGCCCACCATTTCATATGATCCTTCAAGTTTACTGCATAGGAGGAAAGAGTGTCTCTTAGAGAAAGCCTTTGTTTATGTTTTGGCTGTTTTTATGATGTAAGTAAGCAATAGGAGGCAGAGAAATTGGAAACCTAAAAAAAAAAAAAAGGAAGCGGAGAGGTGCACCAGACTTAGGGTTGTCAGCATTGGTGGCACTGGCTGTAACAGCAATAATGATCGGGGTAGGTGGGTGATGGAAACTACAAAGGCAGGCAGGCATGAGCAGCAGACTTCTGAACATCAGAGGGAAAAACACTATGACAGAGAAACGAAGAAAGCACAACTGTGCGTCAGGGCAGAAGGTGAAGGTGGAGTATGCTCATCCTCAGTCTTTGGTAAAGAAGAAAAGTCAGAGGCTTTGAAATTTCTGACCTAGGATTAGAAGAGGAGTCCATCACGGATGATATAAATCAGTGACTCCCAAACTTCTGATGATTAAACAAAACCTCGCGTTAGATTTTGTGACCCTCCACTCAATGTCTAAGTGTATATAAGCTATATAAAATCTTGAAGTTTCACTATAAACATGAAATAATTTTAAATGCTTCAGGATGTCACAAAACTAGGAAGGAACATCAGAATTTGGACATTTACATGGCTATCACTAAACCAGTGGTCACTAAAAACTCTTAAAGAATATCCCAGCTCCAATATTCTACACATCTTCCATCAAGTTATTCCTCAGGGGACCTGAATTTCTAAAATATCTGATGGCAAGTTTAATGCCAATGGACATTGTTACTTCAGTTCACCTCTACATATTTATTGAATACACACCACGTATTAGTTGAGGAGCTAGGCACTAGGAGTATGAAGATTAATGAGCAACTATTTTCAGAGTAAGCCAGTGGGGGGAAACACATACAAACACATCAGAACAATGTGATGTTACAAGGTCACAGTACTGTTCAGATAAGCCTGCACATTACACCAACACAGAGAAAGGGTACGTGTCCCAGCCAGGGGTATAAGAGATGCCTATTAGAGGAAATGACAGCTACGCTCAGTCTTGAAGAAACAGTCTACAAGTCAGAAACATAAAACAGCAATGAACCTTTTTCCTTTGATTATGTGGAAAAGTTTATCCTTAAAAACTATAAAGTATTGAGAAATATTAAGGCCCTGGGGAAATAGGAATATACCCCATTTCTGTTTAATGATTTTTATTTAAAATCTACTATCATTACACAAAATAGAAAATTCTTATATTTTGTGGTTTAGGCTCAAATTTTTAATTTCCTGAAACATAGAAATTCTCAATTCCTTAATCTGCCTTAGCTAAACCTAGTCAGGAGTAACTAATTAAAAGTCTAATGTTACACTTTAAATGTTACACTTTTCCTTCTCGGTTTTTGTCTTAATGAGAGATTAACCAGTCTCAGGTCTCACATGTTTAAAATGTGCCATCATTAGGAAGTTGCAAGGATGAACATATATCATACCATTAATAAGGAGCCTACCAAAACAAGCATTTTTCAAAGGCTTTTGTCTCTGTTAGGATACAATTTCCCATGAGTTTTTTACATTTCTGCACATCTTAAGAAAGAAGCACTGGCTGCTTTTGTCCTGAACTATTTTTAAAAGATATTTGTAAAGCAAACAGCCTTGGAAGATAGAAATAGAGCACCTGCTAGAGCAAAAGGAAGCATACTTGCCATCCATTATAAAAGATTTGCATTTCTTAAGTTCAGGGTCCCTTTCTTGTAATGTTTAGGTATCACAGGTCTGCTGTGTGTTGCCTTTTGGAAACTGGGGCTTAAGAAGCCACTGCAAAAATGCTGATACACTTGCTACTGCTATTGCTGTGAAAAATTGTCTTTCATCTCTGATCCAGGAGTCTAATGTCTTCTAAAAGCATCCATGAATCTGTGGCAGGCTTTTATGTCAGCCTGCAAGCAGGGCAGCATCTCAGAGCCTTCAGAGTTTTTGATAATGTTGGTGATGAGGACAAGATGCTGACAGAAACATGGATTTCCTCCTGGAAAAGGAAGAATGAGTTTCTCCCAGGTTCATTAATGGGACTTGAAGACATTCTATGGGAATCTGTAGCAAATTATATGGCCAGATTGGCAATAAATGGTCCTCCACGCTTTTTGCCTGTTAATGAAAAGGAATGGAGGAGATTACTACAGGCTAAGTATAAGGAAGTAGGTAAAATACAGATGCCACAATGCTGCTCTGTTGCAAATTTTCCTCTAGGTGGAGGGACTACCTCGCCAAACTGGAGACCAGCCTCTGATCTGCAGCACTAGTTACAACTTAGTACTAAGATCTGTACCGGGTAAGCAGAAGGTTTCTCCCCTCTTCAGACAATAGCCAGATAGATGCTCACATACACTGAGTGTGAAAGGAGGAACTTCATGACCAGAAATCAGGTAAATCGTTAGAACTTTAACTGGATTATCTGGGAAGGAGGCATGGAGCACACTGCTTGCTAAAGAATAATGGCAAGTAGTAGGTTGTCTTATGGCTAGAACTTCTTCATTCTATCCTGGCAAAGTTAGATCCATTTGGAAATGACAGTGAAGTCTCTCAGTTCTTTACAGTGGGTCCTGGCTGCTCTAAAGGAGCTTTAACTCTCTTGGGGAGATTTTTCTGAGACCGAAAACCATAGATGAGGCCTAGACTAGTATCTGCCCTCTGACTGTCCTGGACTGAGTGTAGAATTCTGATGAAGTTGGTCCTCCAGAGAATGAGAAAGAGATCCGAAGAAATCTAGACAGATTCTTGAGGTCACCACCACCATGCAGGAAAACTTTCCCAGGCTTGATGTTGACACCATCAAGAACTTAAAGGATGCCCTCTAGACAATGGGACAGCTCATGCCCCAAATTAAGGTGGATTCCTTAAAGAAGGTCACCACTGCGTGAGCCAAGACTGAGTCAGACAGTGGTTGCAGACAGAGGTTTTGCCCTAGCTAAAAAGCAATGTGGCTATGGTTTCTGAGTCCAGGAATTCCCAGGGCTGAAATGGATGTTGTCAGCCATGAGGACCTTGCTCCCCCATATAGAGTATCAGATGGGTCAAAATTTGTGCAAAATTCATTTGGTTATTCCAGGGGCCATTGCCACGTCAGGAGAAACGGAAAGTGCACATGACGTCTCTCTCTTTCCCTTCTCCCTGATTGCTGTCTCCTCCTCTACCGTGACCAATGACTGAAAGAGAAACATGATCAGAGGCCAAGGTATCCCTATCCCAACAGGTATCAAAGGCCACATGTCCACACCTGAGCATTCTGGGGAATTTCAGGAGGAGAAGGGATCACACATGCATGGATGTGTTAGACATGTACACCCAAGTTGCTCTCCTACCTGGATGTACAGAAACCTCAGATTCAGCTAATGAGGTTTAGGATTCACAGTGGGAAAGACAAGCTAACACGATCTCGTGGATGGAGAATTTGGGCCAATTAAGTGTACCATTTTTGTTGTTTCTATAGCTGATAGTACAGCAGGAATTAATGTGCTATATGCTTATATTTTATCATCCATTAAGTGCCTGAAAAGATGATCACAACTGGGAAAGGCCACATGTAGAGAAGTGCTAATGGAACATGTAAATCACTTTCCAATCTTCTCTCTGTTTCTTCCCAGAAACAGTATAAAATTCTGAGAAGAGAGAAGGAAATCACAGCTCTGATTATGGACTTGAAGACAGCCTGGGTAGGAAGAGACACAAAATCTTAATACAATGGCCTGTACGGCCAGTGAAAAAGACTTAGAACTAGAAGCTCAGAAGGGATTATCACCAACTGCTTATGTAACTGAACCCACTGCGCAGAGGCGACATTTGCTATATTCTCTTGCACTGTGCCAAGGCCTTCTTTTCTATCCCATGGATTCCTGGGAACAAAGACCAACTCACACTCATGGGTCATGGCCGTCAATATACATTTGTAGTAACCTCTCAAGTTACTACAGGTTATACCCAGGGGTAACTAAATTCCTCTGCTATTTGCCATCCCTAAGCACATCACGTGGGTGCCTCTACCCTTCACCGTACAAAGTTTTAACTATATAATGATGTCCTGCTGATGACCAAGTCGGAGGCATCTGTGAGCAATGCCCTGACTGTGGTGTCATCACACTTGCACCGGATGCGTTAACTGATGAGCCCCGACAAAACGCCCAGCTCTGCTTGCCAAATAAAGCTTCGTGGGACTGTATCGGCAGAGTCACAATATTCAATGCCACTAGCAGTCCGAAAAAATGCCCTCTATTCAACTCCAATCAGGAAAAAAAAAAATGCCCGGCATCTTACTGGAAACTTTGAGTGCTGGAAACAGTTTCTGCCTCACCTGAACATGCTACTCGGAACTTTATATCGGCTAATCCAAACATTAGTAGCCATGAGGTGAGGCCCAAATGAATACACTGCACTGGAAGCTTTCCAGTCAGCTGTGGCAGGCTCTCTGTATTTGGAGCCCCACATCAGGAATAAACCTGTGAGATATAAGACTCTGAGGCCAATAATTGTATTGACTGGAGCCTCTGGAAAAAGGGAGGCAGCCTCCATTTGCAGGTCCTCTTTGGGGTTTTGGACTGGTCACCCTCTAATATACAAAGTACACCCCTCCCAGGCACACCTCTTTTGAAAAGCAGCCATTAGCTTGCTATTGAGCTCTTGTCAAAACCAAACTCCTGACCCATGGAGGTCTTATGACTGTCCAGCCTGCCATTTCCATTTTAGGTCCGGTCAGCTCAGACTCAATGACTCAGTTTGAGAAAAGTTCCTCCATACCTCAGGTACAGCCTCATCTGTAAATGGAAATGGTAGTTTCAAGCTCTCAGCTTGCCTGGCTCCAGTGGCATCTTAGTTTTACATGAAAATACAGCTCTCCCAAATTATGGCAAGGGTCCTAAATTTAACTCTGTACTGAATCTGCCATCCCTAGTTGGACAGCTCTGACCATGTTCTGATCTGTAGTTCCCTTAATCTCTGCAAGAAATGTACTAGAACTAGCAGGAGATGGCCCCAGCTTCTACACTTCCCTTGTGAAATACCTGTCAACACCTCTGGATGTCTTTTCTGCTCCCATTTCTGCAACTGCTTCTTCACCATTCAGTGGGGCAGAAAAATGCCACCAGGCTGCTGATGTGGACAGACGGTGCAAGTTAGATTAACTGCCCTCATGCAGCCACTCCAAAAGAAGGGCTCCAATCAATTATTCATGCTTGACTCAGAGGGTAAAATCTCAGACCCATCATGGGTCTTGAACATCAGCAGGAATTGGTTACTGAAATAGCCCAATTATCTCTTACAGGTCAAGGCAGTGATACATCATTAACAGCCCTACGTGTACCTATGTATCTTATAGTCATACTTAATAAATGTTCACCATCAGAGCAAATAGGGTACAGAGACTTTTAATTATCTGTTTCAATTTAAATATATTTTGTTAAAGCAGTTTGTAAACTCTTAATTATGGAATTGATATTATGTACATTGTCCACTGCCTTCCCTTCTTCCTTCTTCTGTACACGTCCCTTTGAATGTTCCTTGAGGATTTAGGTTTCTTAAAGGACAAACTTGATATTTCAAACTCATATTAAGATTGGATAATTAGTTATATTTCCATTAGAAAAATTACCCTAGGACTTAACAAGGAGTGAATCAACCATTATGTTCATTAGCATGAGACTATCTATGTCAATTGATCGTAGTAAGTTACTGCATTGTCATAAGAATCTTTGTCAGAGTTAGAATTAATATGGGAGCCAATGCAAACATATGCTTTAGGGACCTAGATTATTTTTTTGTTCCAAGACTTAGCCATGCCATTACCTCCATCCACTTTGGCATGGCATAACACGACTAAGTTGTACTTCTTCTGATTCCCTCTGGACACTTGCGATCAGTAACATGTTTGTTCTTATGTCTCCCCAGTTGTACTGTAAGCTGCCTGAGGTCAGAATGTATATTGCATTTGTCCTTGTGTCTGCAGTCACTTCAGTTCCTGCCGTGTAATAGGCCCTCAATAAGTGGGGACTGAATTACACTCCAAAGAAATTAGGTCATGGGAGTCTTAGAGAAGTAGTTCTCCTTTCAGTCAAATCTGCATCTTAATTGGTTTAAACAAGGCCAGTTCCTAAGACAAGGCTTCCTCCTCAGCTTCTGAACCAGTCACCCAGCAGTCCCACATGGCACATTCCCCTAACTTCCACCAACCCAAGCACCCTTAGGTAATGCAGTACTGTTCTAGATAACGTAATTGAAACATCAATCTATATCACCGTTTTACTCTTCCTAGACGACCCGACACTGATGGGCCACATCACCAAGAATACATTTGAACATTTGTTTTTTTTACCCAGTAATGATGACAGTTCTCCATTGATTTAGTCATTCACTTTCAATGATCCCTCTGGCCATCAGTGAAAAGAAAGCTAAAAGTGCCAAGATTTTCAACTGTGGACTTGAAACTTGGTGAAGCAAACTTCTCTTATCTGACCCACCTGAGCTATTCAGACTGTGGTGACAAAACTCCCAGAACACATGGGTGCACTGAATTTCCCTATGGTGGCAAAAATATCGAGTATGTACACAGATGGAACTATAAGAAACTATAAGTCTGTTTTCACTGTTTTACTTATAGAAGCAAAAACCTGTTTTAAGGTGTATTTGCCATTGAATCTTCTATTAAAAATGAGAATGGAAATGTCCATGACATACGATTACCATGAAAGAAATTAAATTTATACCAATATTAGTGAAGAATTTATAATGACAATTAAGCAAAAATATTAAAAGATTTTTCAGCAGACCAATTACAATTAAACTTTTTGAGTATTTAAAATATTTCCCAAGCTATAAACTAAATGTGGGAAAGAGTAATTTAAAAAATGTCTCTTTCAACTATAATGGTTATGAGACCTAGACATTTCTTGAGGAAACACGGACTTTTATTTCATTCCATTTTTTATTTTCTTTAAACTGATTTCTCCCTTATTAGTTTCCTAAAATAAAATAAGGGGAAAACTGATGTTTATCTTATAAAAAGATACACAGGATGAAGTCAGGAGATCTGGATTCTACTTCTGTGTCTATTAACTACTTAAGAACCTTGGGTAAGTTATTAGTAAAATGATGGGAATGAAATGCCCTCAGTATCTTCCACTCTTTACCAAAATCCTGTGAGTCTTTCTATTAAGAATGCTAAGCATTCCATTTACAGCTAAACAAATAAAAGTGAAATTCGCAGTCAGTCATATGTAAAACCACAGAATCTAAATGTTTCTTTTCTGGAGGAATTTTAACTGTACATTAGAGTTGATATTATGAGAGCACCACTTTGGTAGCATTGTTGTAAAACTTTGGTTGAATCATCATTCTAGTTTTGAAAATTCACTTTGCTTATTTGCTCTTTGAGAATGCTTTCTGTTAAATATTCCTTCCGCTACAGGATAAAGAGAGAAAACAGCCACCTGTAAACATTTGTGTAATCATTTGATACTTACAAGCACAATTTGGGGATTATTTTGAATTCATAAAATTTGCAGCATTTTATAATATAGAAACTCTTGTGAATTTGTAAATAAAAATGCAAATATCCAAAAATACTGAATAATACATCCACAAATGTAAATAAGAAAACATGAGAAATACATGTAAAGCTATGAAAATATTTTGTGTAGTTGCCTCTCAACTGAATCTTCTTGCCTTTATAAGACACTAAATCACTTGGCTCTTTATCTAATATTTTAATTTTAGGTGTGTGGGAGTATTAATGTCTTCCTTCTTTCCAAAAGATTTTGCTTTTAAATTTGTCTGGAATTTTATTTAGGTCAATTAGTTTACATAAAATAGTTTGCCTATAATCCCTGGGCTTTACTGAAGAAAGTAAATGAGCCACTTCATTAAAAAAATTGGTATTTTTATTGCTATAATTAAGGACACATTTCTTAAAATCCAAGTTGGAAAACAGCTATTATCCAATACACCAAAATAACAGAGCGTGTATTTAGTTAGCTTTCCTTGAGTAAAGAATTTCAGCAGGTGTCAAAAGGCCTGCACCTTTTCTCTGTCTCTCCTCCCTTCCTGCCTGCCTTCTCCTTCTAGGATCCCCTCTCTGTCTCTCCACAACATACAAGCCAGAATATGGTTTCACACGGAGCATTCAACTAACTGCAATCTACTGGTGAAATAATCTATATCATTTTCACAGGTCTTAACTTCTCTTTATCAATTTTTAATTTCTCTTTACCACTGCAAACATTTAATTTAGATCCAGCTCATCCTCTGGGTGATATACAAATACGAGAATTATAAGGTGCAACTTAAATATATCCAGAGATATGCCATCCAAATATTAGTATGCCGTTTCCCCATGTGCTGTATTTAACTGTTTTTGCATACCCTTAATAATGAAATGACATTAAATTTAGGCAGATCTTCCAGAGTTCCAGCTCACCAAGAGTTCTTAACAGAAATTCTGCCACTATCTATGGCAAACTGATTATTTGCATTTTCATAGGTAATTCGAAGGCCATTTTAATGTTGCACATTTTACAAGCATACATCTTTACAAAAGGTGTGCATTTCTGACATTGCTTAGAATTTAATGTTAATTAGAATTACATGAGCATATACTGCTTTGAACTTATCATTAACACAATTCTAGGCAATAATTGACCAAAGTCACTGTTGCAATGGCTTTCCCTTTCATTCAATCGAAATGTATCTCTTCCAGTAAAGATTCATTATTGTTGGACATATTGCATATAGTAAGCATTCCACTGTTACCCAAAAGATAAAAGTATTTAGAGAAAAAAATTAAATGATCTTTTGATTCAGCTCAAAACCTACCTACACTCTAACCACCAGATATGTCCATGTGTGCATATTTGCAGTGATTAAAGTTTAAATACTTAGTCTTGAATATTCTTCTTAGTCAAGCATTGAATTCAACCAACTAGAATTTCCGAATTTAGAAAACCAACAATAAAGTCATTATTCATAGCCTCTCCTGATCTTAGATGCAGCTCAAAAACAATCACTTAAAACCATCTCTGTCAGTGATTTACTCACTGCATTTCTGCCTATGTCTACACAAGAAAAGAGAAATAAATGCTCAAATACAGTTTGAGTTAAAACAAAATTTTAAAGTCTTGATGCTGCAGAAGGCAAGATTTTAAAACAATCTTCACAAAACAAATTCTCTAGATAATTGCTCAACTTTCCCTTTCTATTTCTTGTGTAGATAGAGACTTGCTGGTTTAAGGTGAGGAAGCATTCACTCTCCATCAACTGCAAGAGCAAGAACTCCAAGTTGATTCTTAATTCCCCCAAATTACTTAAAAGAATAAGAGTAGCATCACCAGGAAATTTATATTCACACACTACATACTCAAATGGGACACTTTTCAAAGTTTCTAACATCTATTTCTGAATACTCTTATCTGCATTGCTTAGAACTCAAGCCCCTTGGCCAACATGCCGAAATTCATACATTCTCATCACTTCCTTAAAAATTAAATCAAAAACTGTGGTGGGGGGGTAGTTTTGTTCTCAAGATTTCAATATGTGGGGAATCAGGGGCACAGTTTCTAATATTTAAATTGTCTCTTCCTGTGTCATTCATTCCCTCATCACCTTGCTCTTATTCATTCATTTAACACAACTCCCCTTTTCTCTCTCTAAACCAACTGGAAGTACTAAAATGTTGAATTTGGTTTCAGAAGAAAGGGCTGCTGCCCTCAGAAAACTTCTACAGAAAGACTGGATGCTAAGATACTAGACAACACCCGAAGCACCCCCATAGTGCTGAAGCTTTTCAATGCAGCGTTTTCTGATTCTCCGGTATCCCTCTCTTACCCACTGAATCTAAAGAAAAAATAAGGGCTTTAGCTTATTGCAAATTCAAAGAAGGTTTTAAAGGATGAGTTTGGTGCTACTCTCCTCTCCTTCAAGGAAAAGCTTCTTATTCCCAAGAGTTGCTCAGCTTTTGATAGTGTTGTGCCTAAAGCAGATTCATCAGACACTCAGGTGCACGGTTTTCAACCTGGAATTAAGACTGATTCCGAAGGAACAGGTAAAATAGGGGCATTCCCTGTACTCGGCTAAGACACCTCTAAATGAATACAAGGGATCTGAGCAACGTAAATAGTTGTGCTCTTTACAGCAACAATGACAAAAAGTTTAGTCGCAATAGGTTTGTTTTTTGTCTTTCGTTCTTCATGCTTGAGCATACCCTAAACAGCCCAGGTGCTGAAAAACCCAAAGTAACTGTACAGAAGCCACGATCACCGCGTGCCTGTGTCTGTTTTCTGGGGTGGCTGTCAGAAAAGCTGGGAAGGTCCCACCGTTTCGAGGGAATGAGGTCAGAATTCACAGGGAGAACCATTCGCCTTGACAAGGGACGCGGCGGGACAGTGGGGCTCCGGAGCCCGGCTTTGGAAAAGGAGGGAAGATGGGTCAGGGGCGGACTTGGTGGAGCAGGCTTTGTGAGCGCGAAGCCGGGTTAAGGGTGGCAGATGGGGGCGTTTGCGGGCTGGCATAAGCGGGACATCAGAAAGAGGAAACGCGGGTACGGTGAGGGCTGAGAGGACCCCGTTCGGGGTGACGGGAGGGTCAGGGCCATCCACTGCCGCTGGGAGCTCAAGGGGTTGGAAGGTGAGGCGGGACGGCGAGCTGCCCCTAGCTGTTCCCGGGCGGGAGCGGAGTCCAGGTTGCCAGCAGGTGGAGTTGAAAGCAAAAAGCCCCTTGGGGATCACGAAGCGGCGCCCTCCCGAGACCCCCTGCCTGAAGGTTGAGGAGTCACAGCAGGTGGTTTGGGGGTACCCACCCTAACGCAAAAGAGATTCTCTCCCCTCGCAGCCTGGGCGCCCGACCCTCTGCGCCCTCCAGGCTACTCACCGGTCCGGGGAGGAAAGCGCCATCCGAGCGCGCGCGAGGGCTGCGCGGCGCAGGCGGCGGGCCGGGCCGGGCCGGGCGGCGGCGGCGGCAGCGGTGCTGTCCTAGCAGCGGGACTGGAACCGGGGGACGCCGAGGCGGCGACAGCGGCGGCGGGGGCGCGGGGAGCTGAGGGCGGGGAGGGCAGTGGATCCGGAGCTGCTGCGCCGCGCGCGCTCTCTGCCCATCTCCGGCTCCGCTGAAGCGGCTATGCTGCTGCCGCTGGAAGGGAGGGAGGCGAGGGGGAGGGGAGGAGGCACGCGGCAGGGAGGGAGGGAAGAGCGGGGAGGTGGGGGAGAGCGAGGGGAGAGGGGAGAAGAACACCCGGAGTGGGGAGGCGCGAGGGAGGCGCGAGGGAGGCGCGCGCGAGCCCAGCGAAGGTTCCCACCGGAGGGGCTGGGGAGGAGACCTCGGCGAGGAGGAGTAGGGTCTCTCCCCCGCCCCCCACCTCCTCTCCCCTCCGTCCTCCTTCGCGCCCTTTCCTTGGGCTCTTCCTCCCCTGGCTCGGGTGGGGGTTGCCAGGCTCGGCGGCAGCCGCGGCTTGGGCGCGCTGGGAGAGTGCGGAGGCCAGGAGGCGGCCGCGCCAGCTCCCCGCGCCGCTGGCCTGAGGCACCTGTGCGCGCTCACACCGCCGCTTGCTCTGTTGCGGCGGCTTCCCGGCTGAGATCTGCCGGCGGTCGCCTTCCCTGTCTCTGCTTTCTGGTCAGATTATGATCATGCATATTCATCCATGACATCTGTGTAGTCCCCCTATTGCTGTCTGCTTCCCCGGGAGCTCTTTGGCACGGAGCGTCGGGCCAGAAGGCGTCGGCGGGGAGCTCGATGCAGGCGACCATCGCCAGCTCCTTGGAGCAGTTGCCTGGCAGGGGTGGCGGTGTTTGTTTGCCTCTTGGTTGACCAGCTAATGAGGTAAAAATAATAGTAGTAGTAGTAGTAGTAGTAGTAGTAGTAGTAGTAGTAGTAATCCTATGACCCGATTGCCTGGGACCATTCTCAGTGACCTAGGAAGGTTTAAGTGTGAAGGGCACAGGGGCAGTCTGTTAACCCTGTCTTAGCTCTCCACCTCCCTTTTCCCAACATCCTAACAAACCAGGACAAGATTTAAACAGTTTAATCGAAATTTTTCTTTGTTTCTTTGAATTGCAGAGCTTTTCGTTTTTATCCAAATTCTCCTAGGACTGGCCTCGCTTTCCTATTGTGGATTTGCTTTGCTTTATTAGACAGTGAATCAATCCTGTTTATTTGCAAATGACAAAGACTCTCTTGAAAATAGATACTGTATTCAGTGCCTGTACACTCATGAGATCGAGGGGGTGAAGCCACACATTTGATAAATATAAAAACTGGACGTTACTGACTGATTTCCATGAACCATGATTTTGTTTCATAATCTTCACATGGTAGTTGAGAGTAGTCAGGGAACAAGTGGATTATGTGTGTAAAAGATATGACTGGGGAGGAAAAAAAAAGTCCAGTAAAGCTCTTCTCAAATAATACAACATATAAAGTGACTGGAATTACTACTCCCTGTGAGTACCCTGGAGGGAAAAGTTTCTGATTTTGTTTGTATGTTATTTAAATTTTTAGGCTCTTAGTTACTTAAGTCATCTTTTAAATGCCAGAAGAATCTTATCCATTAGAATAAATGAAATAGGCATTTTATTTTACCTAAGTATGTCTTATGTAACAAATGTACTCATATTAATAGAGATGCACACTCAATAGTAAATGCAGTATGGAGAAACATCTTTCATGCACTAAGGTGTGCTCAGACATTGATGAAAAACCTCTAGCTCTTCCCACGTATATTCACACGACAACCAAAATGTTGATGATAAAGTAGTATTGGCTGGTCTAGGTATTCTCAACTTACTAGAATCTGTCCGGCAAAGTATATCTGCTAGTGAAAATATTTGCGTTCACATCTACCTGATAATCTGAATGAGAGGAGCACTTCCTCATTAAGGGAACAACAGATATCAAACTCTTCTAATACACCTCAGCTTTAAAAAGCACATATTACCATCACCAGATGTTCAGTATCACCATGCAAATTCACCAGATGCTATTCTTTCAAAGAAGACTACAGAAAGAAAATGGTTGGTGAAGACTTACAGCTCATTTGACTCTCTAAGTCTTCTCAGTTGTGTCTATATTACAGAAGTGAACAGTAAATTTTTCAAATACTAGTAGCTATTTGGGTAAAGAGTGGTTACCAAGGATTAAATAGCCATTTTCTCATCCTTATTGAGAATATCCCTCATCTGTCTTTGCTAAGGTAATTAGACTTTGAAGAATGTCTACTATTTTCCTCCTGTATTTGATTAAGAAAATGTAATAGCGGTATCTGTATAGGCTCATATTATGTTTGTAAAAGGTAAAGAAAAAATGCAAAGTAAAGTACCTTAAAGCCAAACAAAGAGAAGGGATGACACTTAGAGCACAGCAAGGAAAGATTCTGACTCCTTACTCCCCACCACTTGGCCCACTGGCAATAAAGAAAGGATGATAAATAATGGAATGGCACCCCCGTTCTACTGCTGGAGGGCTTGGATTTCAGTTTAGATTCTCAGGCTAGGTAAAATCTTTTCTGTCACCTCTACCACAGCATTCTTTCCACTTCATATTCTTTCCCCTTCTGTATCTTTATTAGTGTTGCACTGTGTTATTACATTACTTCACTGAATTAGGATTGTAGTACAACCTGGGAAGCCAAATAAGTAAATAAAACGCAAAGCTTCATTTTAAACACTGACTCTTCGTATTTACTTAGTTGAAAACAAATTCTCACATTGAAATTTTCTGAAATCAGAAAGATTGAAAACTCTGTCTTTGAACACATACCACACAGGTGTCAGAGATTAGTTAGCAAAGAAAATATAATTTATCTATTTATTGAACACACATGTATTTAATAAGCACCCCTTCTGGGCAGGCACATTAGGCTCCAGGGACAGCACAGTGAAGAAAATTAGTAACCTTGCCCTTATGAAGCTTCGAGTCTAAAGATCCAGTAAAAGTGTTTTATCACTCAGAAAGCTGTTATGATGATGATGATAAACTTCAAGCCCAAAGAAAAAAATATTAATTAAATTATAGACATTAACAAGATTAAGGGTAAAGGAACACAGACCCTTTGTAAATTCCAGATGTCTATTTTCCCCTCATTTTCCCAGAAAACTAGAGGAGAAAAATTTAACTTGGTTAACTATGAGTTATTTTTTAAAAAATGGGCACAGTATCAATACAAAAATTATATAGGAAAATAATTATAGAGGAGTATCAAAATGTACCAATTATTAAAGAACACACACCATAACAATGTTGCCATGGAGAAGTTGAAAATTTTGTCCTAACATTCTGCCATGAATTTTCATAAGGGTACAATGAAGGAATTGTTTCTGTGAATGAAAACCACAAGGCTTTTTGGAAAAACTTGGTTGGGCAGGGTTGAGGCCCCAACAGGAGATGTTGACCCAAATCTGGTAAAACTCAGAAAAGAAGTCGAATTAAAAATAAAGCTATCACAAATTAATAATTAATATGGAAGAATTACAAGGTAAAAGACACACTGAAGTGAATACAGTAAGGGAAAGAGAGCAAAAATGAGAAAGGGTAGCAAAATGGATTGGAAATATAAAGAGATCATCAGGATTAGAGAGAATATGAAAGATGGGGGAACACAGGCAAATGTAATCCAACACATACATAATTAGAGACCTTGAAGAAGAAAATATAAATAATGGAAAAGAATAAATATTTAATACAGTTAAAGAAAAAAATTCTTGAAATGAAAGAACTGAAATTTCATTTTTAAAGGACACAATGGTCACTAAATAAAACTGTCTCTACCAAGATGTATCCTAGTACAGTAACTAGAATTTAAATATAAAAAAAAAATATTTAGGGGCACAAAGGCAAAAACAATCAGTAACTTATAAAGGAAAATATTGGCATTGGCCTCAGGATTCTTCACTATAACTTTCATAGAAGAATAGAGTCATCCAGTATCAGTGGAGGAAAGCCCACAAGATACCAAAGCCCAACAGATACCAGTGTGAGAGTTTTTTATTCTATGTAGCCAAACAGTCCTTCAAATATAATAGGTGTGAACAAAGTTTTGAACATGCAAGAATTAAGGGAATATTATTCTTATGAACCTGTCTTCAGAATAGAGAATGGAATTTAGCTTTGTGAAAGGTAAATGAAAAAGATATCTTGGATCAAGGACTGATTGTGAGCATTGAATGTATTTAACAATTGACCCGAAATGTGAGAATGTAAGAATTGAAGCAAAGTAATAGAATATAAATCTCATAGACCCTGATAATATAATAATAACATATC